>NC_140364.1:3677500-3727500 GCF_054491055.1 Hypomesus nipponensis
GTGTTATTCTGGTTCATCCAGTGATACCCTGATCTTCCCATTGCAACACTGCAGTTAGAGACCAGAGAGGGGAGACACCTGTGGGGATTCGGGTTTTTCTGTCTGTAGGGAAAATCCAAGCCCTGTGTTACACTGCCCCCTGCTGCTGGTCTGGAGAACTGCGTCTTGGTGACAGTTTAAGTGTTGTTCCTCTATCGGACAGCAGGGGGCTGTCTAATGGACTATTCTACTGTCACAAGCTGCTGATGTGATTGTAAGTGAACTCATCTCCCTCCCTTCCTCCCTCCTTCCCTTCAGTCTAGCTGGGTGATCCAGGTGGAGCTTGCCATCGGACCAGAGGAAGGCATCAGCTACCTGACAGACAAGGGCTCCACGGTGACTGGTCACTCTCTCTCTCTCTCTCCCTCACACACTACCTCTCTCTCCCTCACACCCTACCTCTCTCCCTCACACACTACCTCTCTCTCCCTCACACGCTACCTCTCTCTCCCTCACACACTACCTCTCTCTCCCTCACACGCTACGTCTCTCTCCCTCACACCCTACCTCTCTCTCCCTCACACACTACCTCTCTCTCTCCCTCACACACTACCTCTCCCTCCCTCACACACTACCTCTCTCCCTCACAAACTCAATCTCTCCCTCCCTCTCCGTCTCCCTCCCTCACACACGACCTCCCCTGCGCTTACTCTCGCTCACACTTAGCCACTCATATATTGATCCATTGACAACAATCTATTGAAATAATGATATTGTATGCGGGTGAGTACGTCCAGTCTAATAAGCATCCTGCACATTCTTTCCCACCTCCTGGTGCCTCTTCTCCCCTCCCCCCACAGCCGACCCACCTGGCTAACTTCTCCCAGGTTCAGTCCATCCAGTACTCGTGCCTGGAGGATAGGGACAGGAAGGGCATGCTGCAGCTGAATGTGGCCGGGGCCGCCGAGGTACGACCTCACCACGACCTCACCCCAACCTCACCACGACCTCACCACGACCTCACCACGACCTCACCACGACCTCACCACGACCTCACCACAACCTCACCACGACCTCACCACAACCTCACCACAACCTCACCTCAACCTCACCACGACCTCACCACAACCTCACCACGACCTCACCACAACCTCACCACGACCTCACCTCGACCTCACCACGGCCGTGGGACAACGACGGCATGACTGCGACACCACCGGCAAAACATGACCACGACACCATGGCAACATGACCATCACATCACCACGACACCAGTGCAACTTCACCAACAACATGATCACAACACCATGGCAACATGACTACACGTTGACCACCACACCATATAAAGGTATAAACATGCTGTATGGATGTCCCATTCGCCTCTGCAGTGTGGTCACACTCGAATGGTTCCACATAGAGGGCCATCTGGTGGGGGAAGGGTTTGAGTGTGACACCTCTGTCATGAATAGACTCTTTCACACACAATCACTGCAGTTAAGAGGACATTATGGTGTTGGCACAAACACTGAGGCATACACACACTTCCACATACTGATGCGCACACACACACACACACACACACACACTGATGCATACACACATGTGCTCATGCGCGCACACACACTCTGGATTGCCAAAGACATGTCCAGCTATGACTTCCTCAGAGCTGCGCTGATTCATTTCTGCAGGAAAAACAGGCAAATCAAAACAGAACACACAGTGTGTGTGTGTGTGTGTGTGTGTGTGTCAGAGGGACAGAGATAGAGGAGGCCCCCTTGACACGAGGGGACAGCTGCCAACCACAGTCTGTGTGGGACTGTGAATTTGAGTGTGTCATTCTCTCGACAGGCTCATAATGCTTCTTTGTGTCTGTGTGTGTGTGTGTGTGTGTGCGCGCGCGTGTGTGTGCGTGCAGCCCTTGACAGTGACCACCTCCTCCTTCACCACAGCTGAGAACATGGCTGACCTGATCGACGGCTACTGTCGCCTCTTCAACTCAGCCTCCCAGACCTTCATTACACGCCCTCAGAAAGGTACACACACTCTCTCTCTCTCTCTCTCTCTCTCTCTCTCTCTCTAACACACACACACACAGGAAAAGAAATCCAAGCCTGTGTGTATTCTGTGTGTGTGGGTCTGTGTAGTTCCATGAACATGTGTTGATGTGTGTGTTTGCCTCTCCAGAGGGAGAGAGAGCACTGCCATCCATCCCCAGGTTAGTGTCCCCTCTCTCCTACTCTCTCTCCCACACACTCTTACACACACACACACACAAACACACAAGCACACTCTAAACACACAGTCAACATACAGACACACTTTACACAAGCATTCAACATGCGCACACACACACACTCCCACCCAGAGCTGTGGGAAAGGTTTCATGTAGACTCGGGGAGTGATTCTACCTACAGTGACAGAGGGTATTGGTCAACCTCTAACGAGGCCCCTCCCTCCCTTCCAGACTAACCAATCACGAGAAGAGGATTGAGGTGGTGAGGACCATCTCTGTCTCAGGTAAGATCCCCTATGTGGGTCTTTGGGTCATTATTGTACTCTACCACCTTTGTCTTTCTCTCTCTCAAATTCTATCTCTCTCTCTCATATTCAGTATCTCTCTCTGCCTCATGTGTACCCTATCACCACCTCTTCTCTTGCACATTGTTTCCCCCTCTCTCTCTCTCTTGCCTGTGATTGGCTGAAGACTTTGTGACACGGGCGTCTCCTAAGCCAACCAAGGCGCGTCGCTTCCTCTTCCCGTTTGTCCTCTGCTCACATGACTCTCCACACAAGGGTACCTCTGATTGGCTGGCTGCTGTGTGCCTCTAACCCTGCCTGACACATACACACACACACACACACTGTATGCCCCCCCCCCCCCACACACACACCCGCACACACATACATACATACATACACACACACACACACACACACACACACACACACACACACACACACACACACACACACACAGGCTGGTCCAGGTATTGACTGGAGTGGAGTTAACTGAACTAACCCCTGACTCGGTCCATGTTTCTGCTTGGTGGGGTGGGGTGAGGTGGGGCGTGGGGGGGTCATATATACGGTTTAACCTTCCCTCTCTCCTTCTCTCCCTCCGTCTCCCTCTCTTTTTTCCTCTCCTCCCTCCTTTCCTTCGTCCTCTCTTCCCTACTCTCCTCCTTCCTACTCTCCTCCTTCCTCTCCTCCCTCCCCTCACCCCCTCCTCTCCTCCGCCCTCTTCTTCTTCTCTCCTTTCTGCATGCTCTGTCCACTACCGGACCTACAGAAGACCTTAGTGGGGATGGTAAAGTTTGTCATTTAATTCTTTATTCACTCTGTCTTCCAACCCCTTGGGATGGTGTGTGCGTGGTTTGACGTGTGTGCTGCGTGTAATATGATGAATGTTATTTACAAATGGAATTGTTGCATGTCTGTTGCCTGTCTAGAGTTTAGTCGGTCAGCCAGTCACTGAGACAGCCAGCCAGACAGACAGTGAACCACCCAGCTAGCTAATCAGCCAGTCAGCCAGTCAGCCAGCCAGCCAGCCAGCCAGTCAGTCATCCAGACAGGGAGAAGCTGGTCTGGCCCGGCCTATGACTATGTGGAACCACACATTCCTGTAGCTATAACGAGCTAGAGAGGGAGGGAGGCAGAGAAAGAAAGAGGGGATTTTAACTCTCTCCTTGCACACCCGCTCTCCTACTTCTCCCATGACTGCTGGGATTGGGACGGACAGGAAGACGCACATCTGTGATCACGCCGACGTTGATCACAGCTGCCAATACGTGTGTGACTGTGTAACCCCTGTCTGCCTCTCAGTCCTCCTCTGCGTCTCCAAATATAGGTCCCTCCCTCCCTCCCTGTCCGTCTCCCTCCCTCCCTCTCTGTGGAGCAGCATGGTTATTTTCAGCCCGGTTCTAGTTTCCGCTGTGGAGGGATACGTGTCTGGCTGTGTGAATGTGCAGGTCGTGATGAGGTCCGACTGACGCGTGTGTGCGTTTGTGTGTGTTCCTACAGAGACAGACGACTATGCTGAGATCATAGACGAAGAGGACACCTATACCATGCCCTCCAGTGAGTACGCCCCCCCCCCACACACACGCGCACACACACACATACAGATATACACACCACACGTACACACTACGTACAGACCGCACGCGCATAGTAACACGCCCACACTATCACACAAACACTCATACAATCACACACACATATATGCTCACGTGCGTTATGTTAATATCCTGCTGTTCCTTGGCAAAGCCCTTCCTGCTCTCCCTTCTTCCTCTCTTCTTCTCTCCTCTCTCCCTCCTCTCTCTTCTTCTCTCCTCTCTCCCTCCTCTCTCTTCTTCTCTCCTCTCTCCCTCCTCTCTCTTCTTCTCTCCTCTCTCCCTCCTCTCTCTTCTTCTCTCCTCTCTCCCTCCTCTCTCTTCTTCTCTCCTCTCTCCCTCCTCTCTTCTCTCCTTTCTCTGTTTCTACGTTCCTCTATATGTGTATTCCTGTCTGTATTCCTTTTGTATCATGTGTGTGCGTGTAAATACAAACACTGTGTATATACAGTATATATGTGTGTGTCGATGTGCAGATGTGTGTGTGTGTGTGTGTGTGTGTGCTGTTCTGACCTGTTCTTAAGCCAGCTCTGTGGTTTCTCTCTTTACACCCACCAGTCAGCTATGGAGTAGACGAAGGTAACACTCTCTCTCTTTCTCTCATCCCTCTCTCTCTCTCTCTCTCTCTCTGTCCACCTTTTTCCTCTTTCTTCATGTTTCTCTTAGTGGTGTGTGTTGGTAGTGTGTGTGCTTGTCGTAGATGAGGGGTGCTGGAGACTGGTGTTCTGTTTGCTCTCCAGCACCACAGCTCAGTCATCCCTCATGAACGCTTCTCATCCATCCACTCATCCATCCATCCACCCACCATATCCACACTCAGCCACTCATCCACCATAGCTAACCTACCCACCCGTCTATCCGCTCATCCATCTATCCACTCATCCATCTATCCGCTCATCCATCTATCCGCTCATCCATCTATCCACTCATCCATCTATCCGCTCATCCATCTATCCGCTCATCCATCTATCCACTCATCCATCTATCCACTCATCCATCTATCCGCTCATCCATCTATCCACTCATCCATCTATCCACTCATCCATCTATCCGCTCATCCATCTATCCACTCATCCATCTATCCGCTCATCCATCTATCCACTCATCCATCTATCCGCTCATCCATCTATCCACTCATCCATCTATCCGCTCATCCATCTATCCACTCATCCATCCACCCATCTATCCACTCATCCATCTATCCACTCATCCATCTATCCACTTATCCATCCACCCATCTATCCACTCATCCATCCACCCATCTATCCACTCATCCATCTATCCACTCATCCATCTATCCACTTATCCATCCACCCATCTCCACTCATCCATCCATCCATCCACCCATCTATCCACTCATCCACTCATCCATCTATTACCCACTCCTCTGTCTCCTGTCCTCTGGTCCATGTGTCCCATACTACACCTCACTCAGTGCTAGAGGGGCCTGCCAGTGTGTGCGTGTGCTTTGCAGTGTACATGCCTGTGGACTGGGGTGGCATGGGACCACGTAGCATCCTGCCTTCCAGAGTAGCCCTGTCTGAAGTCATGAAAGTATCTAACCACTTCCCCTTGCCTCCCCCCCTCTGCCCCCCCGCCAGCGAGGGACTACGAGGTCCAGAGGGACAGGGTGGAGCTGGGGCGCTGCATTGGGGAGGGTCAGTTCGGAGACGTCCACCAGGGAGTCTACAGCAGCACGGTACACCTCCCTCTGATGAACACGGCATGATGATGATGGTGCTGATGAGGATGGTGTTGATATGGATGGTGTTGATATGGATGGTGCTGATGAGGATGGGGTTGATGAGGATGGTGTTGATATGGATGGTGTTGATATGGATGGTGTTGATATGGATGGTGTTGATGAGGATGGTGTTGATGAGGATGGTGTTGATGAGGATGGTGTTGATGAGGATGGTGTTGATATGGATGGTGTTGGTATGGATGGTGTTGATGAGGATGGTGTTGATGAGGATGGTGTTGGTATGGATGGTGTTGGTATGGATGGTGTTGATATGGATGGTGTTGGTATGGATGGTGCTGATGAGGATGGTGTTGGTATGGATGGTGTTGATGAGGATGGTGTTGATGAGGATGGTGTTGATATGGATGGTGTTGGTATGGATGGTGTTGATGAGGATGGTGTTGATATGGATGGTGTTGGTATGGATGGTGTTGATATGGATGGTGTTGATGAGGATGGTGTTGATGAGGATGGTGTTGATATGGATGGTGCTGATGAGGATGGTGTTGATGAGGATGGTGTTGATATGGATGGTGTTGGTATGGATGGTGCTGATGAGGATGGTGTTGGTATGGATGGTGTTGGTATGGATGGTGTTGGTATGGATGGTGTTGGTATGGATGGTGTTGGTATGGATGGTGTTGATGAGGATGGTGTTGATGAGGATGGTGTTGATATGGATGGTGTTGGTGTTAATGGTGTTGGTATGGATGGTGTTGATAAGGATGGTGTTGGTGATAATGGTGTTTGTATGGATGGTGTTTGTATGGATGGTGTTGATATGGATGGTGTTGATAACACCTCCACATGAAACTGCATCTTGGAGTTGTTGATGATGATGATACTGTTGCTGTTGTCATCTCTCTGTGTAACCCTGCATGTTGTGGTTGTTGTTGATGATGTTGCTGATGTCATCTCCCTGTGTAACCCTGCATGTTGTGGCTGTTGATGATGATGTTGCTGATGTCATCTCCCTGTGTAACCCTGCATGTTGTGGTTGTTGATGATGATGTTGCTGATGTCATCTCCCTGTGTAACCCTGCATGTTGTGGTTGTTGATGATGATGTTGCTGATGTCATCTCCCTGTGTAACCCTGCATGTTGTGGTTGTTGATGATGATGTTGCTGATGTCATCTCCCTGTGTAACCCTGCATGTTGTGGTTGTTGATGATGATGTTGCTGATGTCATCTCCCTGTGTAACCCTGCATGTTGTGGTTGTTGATGATGATGTTGCTGATGTCATCTCCCTGTGTAACCCTGCATGTTGTGGTTGTGTGGATCAGGAGGACCCAGCTCTGTCTGTGGCCATCAAGACGTGTAAGAACAGCACCTCCGACAGCGTGAGGGAGAAGTTCCTCCAGGAAGCACGTGAGTCCTGGAGCCCTCAAACCCTGTCACACACGCACACACACGCGCCTCTCTCTCCTCCATGTTTCACCTGTGTCTGCGTGTGTCTCCAGTGACCATGCGCCAGTTCGACCACCCCCACATCGTGAAGCTGATTGGCGTGATCACGGAGAACCCCGTGTGGATCATCATGGAGCTGTGCACCCTGGGGGAGGTAGGTGACGCACAGGAAGTGACCTCAGGGCACCCCGACGCCGCTTCCTGTGGCGTGGGACAGAGAGACGGAGGCCTCAGGGGTGTTGTGCTCTCTTCCTTAGCTGCGCTCCTTCCTGCAAGTGAGGAAGTACAGTCTGGAGCTGTCCACTCTCATCCTGTTCTCCTACCAGCTCAGCACCGCCCTCGCTTACCTGGAGAGCAAACGCTTCGTGCACAGGTGAGACGCGCGCGCACACACACGCGCGCTCACACACACGCTCACTGTCGTTATGTTGCCTGTGTTTGTCCAATGTACCACATGTATATTATCAGGTCAACTGAAGGTGTGTGCGTGTCTCCTCAGGGACATTGCTGCCAGGAATGTTCTGGTAGCTTCCGTAGACTGTGTGATGCTCGGAGACTTTGGTCTATCTCGCTACATGGAGGACTGCTCCTACTACAAAGGTAAACAACTAGCAAGATAAAAGGAGAAGGAGTGAAGTCTCTGTTTGGTTACTTAATGTTGGTGATTGCCACCGCAACAAATACTGCTGTCAGTTGGTGCACCAGTACCCAGATGACCAAATTATGTAGCATGCATGTATCATGTATGGCTCAATAGCCATACTACCAGAGAGTACTAGGATCAAATATGAAGGATGATACACATCAACTGTATGAGACTGGTTTGTTTTGAGGAAGTATAATCAATCGATGTGTCTTATCCTTCACATATTGATCCTAGTACTGTAACAGGAAGTGCACAGACAGGAAGTGTACTGTGCTTCCTGTCTGTGGTGGTGTATCACCAGTGTACCTGTCTTTCTAACCCCGCCCCCTCGGTCTAGCCTCCAAGGGCAAGCTGCCAATCAAATGGATGGCCCCGGAGTCAATCAACTTCAGACGCTTCACCTCAGCCAGCGACGTCTGGATGTTTGGTGAGTGTGTGTGCTCACCTCTCCTCTCTCTCCAGGTGTGTGTGTGCTCACCTCTCCTCTCTCTCCAGGTGTGTGCGTGTGTGTGTGCTCACCTCTCCTCTCTCTCCAGGTGTGTGTGTGTGTGCTCACCTCTCCTCTCTCTCCAGGTGTGTGTGTGCTCACCTCTCCTCTCTCTCCAGGTGTGTGCGTGTGTGTGTGCTCACCTCTCCTCTCTCTCCAGGTGTGTGTGTGCTCACCTCTCCTCTCTCTCCAGGTGTGTGTGTGCTCACCTCTCCTCTCTCTCCAGGTGTGTGTGTGCTCACCTCTCCTCTCTCTCCAGGTGTGTGTGTGCTCACCTCTCCTCTCTCTCCAGGTGTGTGTGTGCTCACCTCTCCTCTCTCTCCAGGTGTGTGTGAGTGTGTGTGCTCACCTCTCCTCTCTCTCCAGGTGTGTGTGTGTGGGAGATCCTCATGTACGGCATCAAGCCCTTCCAGGGGGTGAAGAACAACGACGTGATTGGTCGGATTGAGAACGGCGAGCGATTGGCCATGCCCCCGCAGTGCCCGCCCACCCTCTACAGCCTCATGACCAAGTGCTGGTCCTACGACCCCAGCAAGAGACCCCGCTTCACCCAGCTCAAAACCCAGCTCAGGTGGGGGGGGGGGGGTGGATATGTGTGTGTGGAGGTGTGAGTGTGTGATGGTGATGATGTATATGTGTGTATATATGCGTCTGTGTGTGTGTGATGATGATGATGATGATGTATACCTGTGTGTACATATGCCTCTGTGTGTGTGTGTGTGTGTGTGAGCAGCACCATCCTAGAGGAGGAGAAGGCCCAGCAGCAGGAGAGAGTGAGGACAGAGATCAGGAGGCAGATCACAGTCAGCTGGGACTCTGGAGGCTCTGAGGAGGCTCCTCCCAAGGTAGCACCTCCTCCCTCCTCTCCTTTCCTCCCTCACCTCCTCCTCCCTCACCTCTCCTTTCCTCCCTCACCTCCTCCTTCCTCACCTCCTCCCTCCTCTCCTTTCCTCCCTCAACTCCTTCCTCACTTCCTCCCTCACCCCCTCTCTCCTCACCTCCTCTCTCCTCACCTCCTCTCTCCTCCCTCACCTCCTCCTTCCTCACCTCCTCCCTCACCTCCCCCTCCCTCACCTCCTCTCTCCTCCCTCACCTCCTCCTCCCTCACCTCATCTCTCTCCTTTCCTCACTCCTGTTCTCTACTCTCTCACCTCCTCTCTCCATCCCTGACCGTCCCTTTCTCTCTTTCTCCTGCCTCACTCTCCCTCCCTCCCTCCCTCTCATTCCTCTCTCCAGCCCAGCAGACCAGGATATCCCAGTCCGCGCTCCAGTGAAGGTTTCTACCCCGCCCCCCAACATGCCGGACAGCACAACCACCACCAGGTAGGTTCCACACAACCACAGTCACAACGAGACACGGAAAAAGAAAGAAGAAGATGGAAATGAGTAGTTGTTCAGGCTCCTCAGGGAGCAGGCTGACAGCAGACATTTCCTCTCGCTTCCTGGCCCTGGTCTGGAGGACTGGGAGTGGAACAGGGCCTGTTGACAATAGCTCAATAGAATAGATCCATGCTCGAAAAGAGGTTCTTTTTTTGATCTGATCACTGCCCCTCTCCTCCTCTCTCCACCTCCCTTCCCTATGCTCCCCTCCAGGGGTACCCCAGCCCCCATGCGCTGCCCCCCCAGCCCGGGGGAGGGGGGGGAGGCTACCAGGCTTCTCTCCTGGACCCCCTCGATGTCTGGTCCCCCCACCGGCCCCAGGACGCCCCCGTGTGGTCTTCCAACATGGAGGTAGGACGTCGTTAGCGTCCTCGTTCCCCTCTCTGTTAGCATGCCGCTCCCGGGGAAAAGTGTCTGCTCAACGAATCAAATAGAAATGCTACAGTCGTGGGTCAATCGGAACCGTTTTTGGCCAGGCTCCACTTAGACACGTGAACACGTCACCCTCATCATCACTGTCCCCTAACCAACCCCCATCTCTCTCTCCCTCCCCTGCCCTCCCCTCCGCCCCGCTCCAGGAGGGAGGAGTGTGCCACCCCCAGCTCATGGAGGAGAGGTTGATCCAGCAGCAGCATCAGATGGATGAGGACCAGAGGTGGCTGGAACAGGAGGAGAACCTCCAGGTGACGTCTCACACCAGAGGGGGGGAGGGAGGGGGTGTGGCTGTGGCTGTGTGTTAACACAACGCTCTGTGTTGTTGTCGTTAGAAGCTTGAGTCCAGGAACTCTGGAGGCAGCATGGAGGACTCCACGACCACGGTCAGCTCCCATGATGCTCTCTGCTTGTCACACACACACACACTCGCAGGCATACACACTCATGCATGCACTTACGCTCCAAAAACTCACTCACAACGACACACGCGAATGTGTTTCCGTCTCTCCTCAGATGGGTGGCCAGCACATCTACCAGCCGATTGGAAAACCAGGTAAGACTCGCCTGCGCACACGCAAATACGTATACACACACAAACAAACACGCTCAGACATGGAAACACACACGCTCGGATAAACACCAATGTATGCACACTCACACCCCCTAACCTGTGTCTTTGCTCCCCCCAGAGCATGTGGCCCCCCCTAAGAAGCCCCCTAGACCGGGGGCCCCCAGCACTCTGTCCAGCCTCAACCCTGCGGACAGCTACAACCAGGGAGTCAAGGTAACCAGCCAACCAGCTGCTGGCTGGCTACACCTTCCAGCCAGCCAATCAGCTGCTTGCTATACCAGACAGCCATACATCTAGAGTGTTCGAAGTGGGTTCGAAGGAGAGGTTAGGGCTGGATGTTCTCGTTCCCAGCTCCTTGTTGAGTTGATGTCACTGCATGCCTGGTTTCTGCCAATGCTGACTCCCTCCTCTGTTCTGCTCCCCGCCCCCTCCCCTCCCTCACCCCCCTCCCCCCCCCCTTGTTGTCTGGGTAGCCTTGGAGGGTAAGCACTGTTCGTGTCATTCTCAGTCTGACCACTAGATGTGGCTCTGATCCCTCACCCCCCACCTTAAAGGACTGGGGGGGTCAACAGTCAAACTGTGCCCATGTTTCCATAGAAATACCAGTCAACAACCAGGTAGCGACGACAAATTCTGATGATTAGGATTGGCAATTAAAAAGCCTTGCCGATCAAACTCTTCGTCAGTTACGATCCAAGCCAAGTTCCTGATCAGTTTGAACCATGGGCCTGTTTGCTGATGACCCCTCCCCCTGGGGTCAGGGGTGTGTAGCGCTGTAGTCATAGTTACCATCACTAACGTTACCTTAGATGACAGCATACTACTGTAGATTAGTTGTAGATTACAGTAGAATACACTGTTCACCAGAAAGACGTTTCTACCTCTCCCTCACTTTTTCCTCTCCCCTTTTCAATTTCTTCCTCTCCTTTCCACCTCTCCTCTTCTCTCTATCCTCTCTCCGCCTCCCTGTCTCCCTACTTCTCTCTCCACTCCCCCTCTCTATAGATGTACCTCTCTCTGAAATACTCTGTAGGGTCTCATTCTTCCATGTCAAAAAACATCTCTCCTACTGCCATCTAGTGGTCACACCAGGCATCTCCCTTTGGTTCCCTCTGGTGGTAAACCCGAGTATGACCAGACATGATCTTATCGGTGGTTGACCTGCGACAAATGTGGTATCTTGATTGGCCTAGATTCAGCCGCAGGAGATAAGCCCGCCCCCCACGGCCAACCTGGATCGCTCTAACGACAAGGTGTATGAGAATGTGACGGGATTGGTCAAGGCCGTGATTGAGATGTCCAGTAAGATCCAGCCGGCCCCCCCTGAGGAATATATCCCCATGGTGAAGGTAGGAGGAGCCGAGGGAGGGGAGAGGAGGGAGCCAGGGCCTGCTAACCCTGCTCGGTAATGAGTCTGATCAGTGTGCTGTAAGCCGAGGCTCTTCATGTCTCTCTCTATAGGAGGTGGGTTTGGCCCTGAGGACGCTGCTGGCCACCGTAGATGAGACCATCCCTGTGCTTCCTGCCAGCTCTCACAGAGAGGTACACACACGCACATGGAGAAACACACTTCTGCTCACACACACACACCTGGAGAAACACACTTCTGCTCACGCACACACACCTGGAGAAACACACTTCTGCTCACACACACACACACCTGGAGAAACACACTTCTGCTCACACACACACACCTGGAGAAACACACTTCTGCCCACACACACACACGGCCCCTTTCAGATCACAGGATAGGCCGAAGAAGAATAAAAGTGATAGACATGCAGAGAATATTCTTTCTAGTGTTGAAAAATGAATGGCCCAGAGCCCCCCCCCCCCCCCCCATGAGAGCTGACCTGTTCCTCCCCTCCCTGCTCTCCTCCAGATCGAGATGGCCCAGAAGCTGCTGAACTCTGACCTGGCGGAGCTGATCAGTAAGATGAAGCTGGCCCAGCAGTACGTGCTCACCTCGCTGCAGCAGGACTACAAGAAGCAGATGCTGACGGCCGCCCACGCGCTCGCCGTCGACGCCAAGAACCTGCTGGACGTCATCGACCAGGCCCGGCTGAAGATCCCCGCCCAGACTCACCCTCACTAGCCCCGCCCACCCCCCCCTCTCACCTAGAGGTGGGGCCACCACAGGAAGTCCAGGAACCAGCTGAGATTAACAGACTGCTCATCGACCTCGACACTTGTGGGACAGTCATCCCCCCCCCCCCGCTGTTGAGGGTGTGGCACTAGTGCCCTCTGGCCCCGCCCACACCTCACAGCCACCATTCTACTCGTTGTTAGGCTGCGTCTCCTTAGTGACAAACGTTTATTTTTGTAATCCTGTCACCCCCCCCCCGCATCTCCCATCCGTATCTTCCAGAGGGACTGACAACCCAAGGAGAGCTAGGTGGAACCTGAAGGACTGTTCTCCAGAGAACCTAGGAAGGGTTCCAGTCTCTCCGTGTCCCGTTCTGTCGTAGTGTACTGCCTAACCTGGACTAGGATTAGAGACCTGTTTGATTTTCTGTATTTTGCGCTTTTCTTTTTAGCATTCAACGTATACTCAGGCACCTCCTCCACACAAGTGAATTACAATGAAACAAAAATGCTGACTTTTTATCAAAACACAAAATGTCACATGCCACTTTTTAAGTTAACTAATAGTAAATATATGAAGATAAACTATATTTTTAAGCATTCAGCATTTCTGGGAAGTTGTGCCATCTCGTTTAGGACTAAAGGGGGAGGGGCTTGTTTATCAGTGGGAGGAAGCGCAATTGAGCTGACCAATCACAACGTGCCAAACAACCAACGTTAGGCTGTTCTGTTAACCTTTGTTGCTAGGCAGAAGGGCTCAATATTTAACAATTCATTTACCAAAATACTCTATATGCATGTTACTATTGCATCTGAAAGTATCTATTCAGCTGCAATATTGACATCCCATAATAAATATGAAGGATTTCCAGACATCAGCCTCTCCCCCTGACTGAGCCCTCAGGTGACCTCAGCCCTCATGAGTACAATCTACCACCACCTCGCTCCGCATTCTGACTAGAAATTATTCTCAGGAAGAATAACCTGTACAGTTCCTTTAACTAATAAAATATGTTATCGTTCCTTTGGCTGAGCGGCTTTGTACACATTATTTTAAGATGGTATTTCTGACATGTTTTACCCAAATATTTTACTGAGCCCCAACCACACTGATTTCAAAGAACTACTTGCCTATCAGATGAATAAAGTTGTATTGTATTCTAATGTTTCTCTCGATTTGAACCTTTCCTCCAAATGTCCGTGTTAACGCTGATGGAGCATGTCTCTCCAGAACCCAGGGAAACACTGCACAACATGGAAACACACTACATCCAGCATTAGTAACACTCAACCAGGTATAGTTTAGTCCAACTTGTTTATTTTCGTTTGTTACAAAAACGTTTCTAGTCGAAGAGACCGAAGCCCATGTCATCATCTGACTCTTCAGACTCCTCCTTCTTCTCTTCCTTCTTCTCCTCCTCCTTGGCTGTAGGACAGAAGAGAGAGAGGGAGAGTTAACACAGCGAGGACATGACCTCTGCTTCACTGAATGCCCAAGGAACAGTATTACCTGGGCCATGACTCCTGTGGGACAGGTGTATTACCTGGCTAGTGTGTATACAGTAGTATTAGACGGGTGTATTACCTGGCTAGTGTGTATACAGTAGTATTAGACGGGTGTATTACCTGGCTAGTGTCTATACAGTAGTATTAGACAGGTGTATTACCTGGCTAGTGTCTATACAGTAGTATTAGACGGTGTATTACCTGGCTAGTGTCTATACAGTAGTATTAGACGGGTGTATTACCTGGCTAGTGCCTATACAGTAGTATTAGACAGGTGTATTACCTGGCTAGTGTCTATACAGTAGTATTAGACGGGTGTATTACCTGGGGCGTCTCCAGCAGGGGCAGCAGCGCTGGCAGCAGCAGCTGGAGCTCCACCTCCGGCGCCCACGTTGCAGATCAAGCTGCCGATGTCCACACTGGCCAGGGCCTGGAGACGGACAAAGACATGGTTACATATGGAGACTAGCCCTGGAGACACGGGGAGACTAGCCCTGGAGACACGGGGAGACTAGCCCTGGAGACACGGGGAGACTAGCCCTGGAGACACGGGGAGACTAGCCCTGGAGACACGGGGAGACTAGCCCTGGAGACACGGGGAGACTAGCCCTGGAGACACGGGGAGACTAGCCCTGGAGACACAGGGAGACTAGCCCTGGAGACACGGGGAGACTAGCCCTAGAGACACGGGGAGACTAGCCCTGGAGACACGGGGAGACTAGCCCTGGAGACACGGGGAGACTAGCCCTGGAGACACGGGGAGACTAGCCCTGGAGACACGGGGAGACTAGCCCTGGAGACACGGGGAGACTAGCCCTGGAGACACGGGGAGACTAGCCCTGGAGACACGGACACTAGCCCTGGAGACACGGAGACTAGACCACACAGGACAATCAAAAAGTCCACTACCATCCTATCCCAACAGTTCACTTAGCAGACAGTCGTCTAAAGTCATATGCATGTTGAAATGAGAAGATCTAGGCTAGACTATGCATAGCTCTAACAGTACTTTAGCAGTCAGGCAACAAACAGTCTGGATTTACCAGGCATAGTGCACACTAAAACCCTTTCAGTTTCTCCCCCCTGCATCCTCACCCTGTGCCCTCATCTCCCCCCTGCATCCTCACCCTGTGCCCTCATCTCCCCCCTGCATCCTCACCGTGTGCCCTCATCTCCCCCTGCATCCTCACCATGTGCCCTCATCTCCCCCCTGCATCCTCACCCTGTGCCCTCATCTCCCCCCTGCATCCTCACCGTGTGCCCTCATCTCCCCCTGCATCCTCACCGTGTGCCCTCATCTCCCCCTGCATCCTCATCTCCCCCTGCATCCTCATCTCCCCCTGCATCCTCACCCTGTGCCCTCATCTCCCCCCTGCATCCTCACCGTGTGCCCTCATCTCCCCCTGCATCCTCATCTCCCCCCTGCATCCTCACCGTGTGCCCTCATCTCCCCCTGCATCCTCATCTCCCCCTGCATCCTCACCGTGTGCCCTCATCTCCCCCCTGCATCCTCACCGTGTGCCCTCATCTCCCCCCTGCATCCTCACCGTGTGCCCTCATCTCCCCCTGCATCCTCACCGTGTGCCCTCATCTCCCCCCTGCATCCTCATCTCCCCCTGCATCCTCACCCTGTGTCCTCCCCCTTGTCCTCACCGTGCGCCCCCATCTCCCCCTGCATCCTCACCGTGTGCCCTCATCTCCCCCTGCATCCTCACCGTGTGCCCTCATCTCCCCCTGCATCCTCACCCTGTGTCCTCCCCCTTGTCCTCATCTCCCCCCTGCTCCCCCGTGTCATCATCACCCCTGATCCCCTCCTCACCTTGGCGAACAGACTGGGCCAGAAAGGCTCCACAGTGACGCCTGCAGCCTTGATCAGCGCGTTCAGCTTGTCCTCCTGAAAACACAAGGCAAGGTTCATTAGGATCATGCTCTCAAACAATCCACACAGCTACCACGCAATTAATGTCTCCATTAATAAAGTGGTAGACATTTCACTGTCTAGGTTCTCCTGCGTTAAATGAAACTTGACAGTGCAATGTGCTAATACATGTATAAAGAAGGTGCTTTTAACCAACGCGAGGGGGGATTTGGAATTCTGATCCGTATGTCTGCTGTCAACGGTTGTGTCACTATCCAGCACATGCATCAACTACTGCACATGGTGCGGTGAAACACAGCCTAGCTTTACTAGCCTGTACCGGCAAAACAAGTGCGCGTGTGCCCATTCTTACAGCAAACTTAGGCAAGTACGCAAACTGTCAGAGATGTTATCAACGTCACATGGACGTCTGGTTGACTAGATTTCACTGCAGCCCTCAACAACTCTCTCGCGCATTGTAACTTTCAAACAGTCAGCATGCATGGCTAGCCGGCATGACGACTGTAGCTATATTGCTAACTAGTGACAAACAAGTTTGACTCGGACACGTTTCACACGTCGCACACATTCATTTTGACAAGTTGTCATAGCCTTGGGGTTTGAGAGCTACTACTGGTAAACCTTCTGTACAGTTTTAACGCGACCATCCTTTCAGTAATAGAGACACGCTACTACATTGAGCATCGTGGGCCCGTCAGGCCGCCATTTTTATTTTCAGCGGGCAATCGGGAGACTCACTGTGACGGTGACTTCATCGTCGTGGAGGATCAGAGCGGAGTAAATACAGGCGAGCTCGGATACGGATGCCATCTTTCTGTTTAGAGGTTATAGTTACGGCGTCGGATGCCTAATTTTAGCGGTGCTAGTCGCCGGATTGGGGGCCTTAGCTTCAGATGAAGAACCGAGCACCTTAGGCACGTTAACTTCCTGCACTGAGAGTTGGCGGAAAGGGAAGGCGCGAAGGCGGGCTGTAGCTACATATAGTCCGTTTACGTCATGGTTGTGGGAGTGGTTTATGCAAATAACTTTGTCCCAAACCATATTCAGCATTTTGCAGAAGCCATGCTTTATTGAAAGTTATTTGTCTAGTTTAGAGACATATATTTAGAAGGTTATATTTAGAAACACATATTTAAATTATTAAACATTTATTAATAAACATATATATTTGTTATCGAATATGCAAATACATAAGCACAGGCTGTAAACAATATCAAATCTTTAAATACATATGTTTAGAGAGATCGCATTCTCTTTATGTGTAAAAAACACAAGTCAATGCAAGCTATTATTTCCTAGCTTGCTAGAGACTACATATATACAATTTTATATTAAATACCAACACGTAATATTTTCACACATTTCATATAAATCAACAAACTAAGACAGGCTAGCGGCATTTGCGATGGGAGTAAGGCCTACTTCTACTCACAATTTTTATTCTGTTAGTGGGAACATATAGCAAAGGCTACACTCTGCTTCATGCATCAATGTTGAACATAGCATATATTCCCATTCATTCTATTTCAACCGACAACAAGACAACCCTTTCGGCGCGTTATCATGATGCGAGGTTGATTAGCGCCCGGACGCACACAGCCAGAGCAACACTCAACTGCAGAAGGGTATGTTTCATGAGAGAAGTGCCCCCATTCACGTTACACTGGTTGCTGGAGCAGCAGTTGACCTGGTTCCCATTCCGATTAGCGTCCACCGACGCGCCTGTCGCTGCTCCATTGCAGGTTCTGCCGCTCGAGCACTGTTTCACTATCTCCTTAACTCCATCTAGACGTACAGGAAGTACTGAAACCCCTCCTTCTTTCTTTATCGCTCTGACTCGCTGACCCTGTCTCACGCTGTCTCTCTTTATGCCTCTCTGTGTGTTGTAGATGTGAGTGTATTTGGCCTATTCTCTGCATCTATGGTAGTCATGCAAGTGTGTGTGTGGGCATAGCCCAAGTTGCCAAATGTGCTAGGACCATGATCGTGTGTGGTAGTGTATGTACATTCTGACATCCCTCTCACACATTGTGACATATACATATATAGGTGTGCATGTGTATATTACTCAGGGTGTCTATGGTCGTCATGCAGGTTTCCAGGGGAGCTTGGCAGGTCTGGGTTGCCTGGTTACACTCCTCATTGGAGTTGGTGGAGCTGCACACATAGCACTTCAGCACCTCAACTGTGGACACACACATACACACATACAGACACACACACACAAACACACACAGACGGTGTGATGTCTGACATAGTCATCACAAATGGAAGTACAATTGGACTCCCTACACCATTTGTTCTGTTGTGTTATGCAGCCCTGCCCCAGACTGCTCTGTGTGAGTAATGACATCAGACGTGTGTGTATGTGGTGTTGCTTGGTGAGCTAACTTTGCACACAGCTGGAATGCTGGCTGGTCTTGCCGGTTCTTGCAAGTCCAGTTTCAGTAACACATTTCACATGAAACCACTGATAGCAGTGCATGAGATTGTAGTATTGTTGTGCTGTGCCTGGTAACTGAGATGTGGTTACATTGCACTGTGCCTGGTAAATACAGACCATTCCTTTACTCTGACCACCACAAGTATATCAGTATACTATGAACTTCAGATTATAAATTTTGGGGATGTATTTTACTCAATTTGAATGTCACTTTGGATTAAATGACTTGCCGTATGAATAAAATAGAAATGTGCTCCAAACACAATTCCAGATCAAAAGTTATGACAATCCAACTCAAAAAACATATACATCATAATTCGGAAGCATGATAGTATTAATGAATGGATGGTGGATTCCTAAAAAACAGACCCAATACAGCTGTGATATCAGGTCGCACCTGTCAGATACAGTCTAACCTGTCACCGAGAGATGTTTTACCTGTGGGGAGGAAGAGAAGGATGAGAGTAGGGATCAAGTCCATGGTTCTGGGGTAGACGACCGGCTGGTTGGCTGAAAGACTGGTTGACTGGCTAGCTGTCAGAAAGGTTGACTCGATTGCAGCCTTTCTGTCATAGCGACCCTACCTCCAGCCATCTCCACCCCATGAACCCCTGCCCTGCCCAGACAAACCAACAGGTAGAACCAGACACCTACCGTGTATGCAGATAAGTGATGTTGTGAAAGGATAACAGCAGGGTGTGTTGGTACTCACCCTACCACACACCACCAGTCTACACTACTCTACACCCCATCCTACCACACACCACCAATCTTCAGGACTTTTAAACCAACCAGACATTTTATTATATTTAAATTTCATCCTCCTTCAAACAAAAAAATGTTAAGCAAATTATGAATTTCCATAATTCCAGATAAAATCAAAACACTTCACCGTCTGGTCCCTTTTAATACTATTCCTGAAGTCATATTCATACCATTTTACACACAAAAACAAAAGTTCATAATTTCATAATCAATATCAAATATTATGGAAGGTGTTCGACTGACACAGAGAACACAGGGTCGAGTTCAGAGTCAAACATCGCAGTCCCACGTTTGGCACCATAACGTCATGGCCTTCATGTGTCAACACTGTAACAAGGTAGACAAGATCAGTCCTCATTCTGACATGCAGCTTCATGATCCTGGTGAAGACAGGCGGATGGAGGTTGTGAGGTTTGGGGGTTTGAAGAGGCTGGGGAAGGCCGGGTGGGGATCTGGGGGAGGCTATGAGGGATGGAGGGAGGGACAGATGGAGAGTGAGAGAGATGAAAGGATGGATGGATATACGGAAAGAGGGAGGGATAGGTAGAGAGAGAGGGGGACGGATTGGAGGATGGATGGACTGCAGCAGTATTCTGTGGTCCTCTGGGGGCGGGACATGGTCCCCATGCTCCAGGAGGAGGGGGGCGTAGGGCATCGCTGCTGCTGCTGGTCACCCTGGTATCTCTCCTGGGATCATCTCTGCTGTTAATCCTCGTGGTCCTTCCCCTTGGTCTTCTCATCATACGACACTCCGTACTCGTTTATTCTGGTCTTGTCCACCGGGTACAGCCTGGGGGAGGGGGGAATCTGCATGAGGTGTGTGGTACCATCTCTGGTACAGGTAGAAGAGGTGTGTGTGTGTGTGTTACCATCTCTGGTACAGGTAGAAGAGGTGTGTGTGTTACCATCTCTGGTACAGGTAGAAGAGGTGTGTGTGTTACCATCTCTGGTACAGGTAGAAGAGGTGTGTGTGTTACCATCTCTGGTACAGGTAGAAGAGGTGTGTGTGCGTTACCATCTCTGGTACAGGTAGAAGAGGTGTGTGTGCGTTACCATCTCTGGTACAAGTAGAAGAGGTGTGTGTGTGTTACCATCTCAGGTACAGGTAGAAGAGATGTGTGTGTGTGTGTGTTACCATCTCTGGTACAGGTAGAAGAGGTGTATGTGTGTGTGTGTTACCATCTCTGGTACAGGTTGAAGAGGTGTGTGTGTGTGTGTGTGTTACCATCTCAGGTACAGGGAGAAGAGGTGTGTGTGTGTTACCATCTCTGGTACAAGTAGAAGAGTTGTGTGTGTGTGTTACCATCTCTGGTACAGGTAGATGAGGAAGACCACATCGTCTCGGAAACAGGCCAGCCGGTGGGACGTCGGCATTGTGATGATGAAGGCAAATACATCATCGATGAAGGTGTTGAAAGCCTGGGGGAAACCATGGCAAACCGTTACCGTGACAACAATACTACATCAACAACTGGAAAGTCAGTCATATTCTGCATGTTGCACAAACTATGATGTCTGACTTGGTCTTAGCTGATCTGAAGTCTGAACTGGTCTGTGGTGTGAACTGGTCTGAGGTATGTTGTATTCTGCTCACCTTGTACATGAAGGCCTTCCAGGGAAGGTGAGCCACAGACTTCAACTGGAGGAAGAAAACAAATAACCAGTCAATATGAGCTGGCATTAACATCATGCAGCATAATACAGTAAGAGGATGGCAGAGTTAGCATTAGCATGATGTAGCATAACACAGCTCAGCAGATAGCTGATGTACCTTGTAGTTGACGAACAGCTGAGGTAGCATAAATAGGAACCCGAATGCATACACACCTGTGACGTCACACACAAACACACACCAGCTGTCAGAGACCAGCTAGGCAGAAGCCGGCACATAACCAACGTCTGTTGAATGAGTGTATGTGGGCGTGTGTTTCTACGTGTGTATTTTTGTGTGTGTTTATGTGTGTGTGTGTGTGTTTACCGTTGACTAAACTGTTGATTAGCCAAGAATACCAGCTGGAAGAAAGGAATGCACATAATAGCGTTTATTACCATCACATCTGTCACACAGATAAAACACCCACACCCACCCACAGTAGACACCCACACAATATGTGACACAGTAGACATTGTCACTGAGGAGGAGAGGAGTGAGTGTCCCAGTGTGTCTCTGTGTCTGTGTCTCTGTCTGTCTCTCTCTCTGTCTCTCTCTCTCTGTCTCTCTCTCTCTCTGTCTCTGTCTCTCTCTGTCTCTCTCTGTCTCTCTCTCTCTCTCTCTCTCTCTCTCTCCTTCTCTCTCTCTCTCTCTCTCCTTCTCTCTCTCTCTCTCTCTCTGTCTCTCTCTCTCGTATGTCATGTCCCAGTGTGTATGTTCCAGTGTGTGTGTGTGTGTGTGTGTGTGTGTGTGTGTGTACCTCTTGTATCTGAGGAAGACCAGGGCGTAAACTGCCCCTCCAATACAGAGGGGGTAGAGCAGGTAGGACAGGTACCGCATGGCCTGCAGAGACAACACACACCTGGGTTACACATTATCTGCCTGGGCGCCTGTGCATATACATGTGTGTGTGTGTGTGTGTGTGTGTGGGTGTGCATGCTTGTGTATTTACTGTATATGTGTATGTAGAGTGTGTGCATGTGTGTATGTGGTGTGTGTGTGGTGTGCGCGCGCGTGTGTGGTGCGTGTAGCATCATGACTTGTACCAGAGTATCATATTCCTCAGTCCTTCTCTCTGATTCGTCCAGTTTCCCAAACTGTGGAGACACAGAACGCATCATCACAGTCTGGACCAATCACAGGCCTCCACACCAGGGAGGAAGGGAAGGAGGGGAGCAGAATGAAAGGATACAGAAGAAGGGAAGGAGAGAAGGAAGGGAGAAGAGAAACAGAGAGGGATGGAGACTGAGACAGACAGAGAGGGAGAGAAAAGGAGAGAGACAGAGTGAGAGATTATTTACCAAAAAGGAGGGTTTCAGTCCTTTCCAAAACACCTGGATCTTGAGCGCTTTCTTCACCTTCCACACCTGGACTCACACACGCACGCAGAGAAGAGGAAAATGCTAATGTAATGGGATTATGAGATGATACGAGATTATGGCTGTGGGGGTTTAGGACACTAGGGATTATGAGAGGTACAGAGCAGGGATTAGGTCTCGTGTGGACGCAGTTAATCTCAAATTAATCTGTCTGCATCTGATACGTGGCCAACACTAATCCACCTTGGGCTCACTGCCCAGACACCAGATACACCTCCTGAGTGTGTGTGTGTGTGTGTGTGTGAGAGCATGTGTGTGTGTACCTCTATCATGGACCCTACTCCAGCAGGGATGAGCACCAGTAGACTGGTCTGTTCATCAAACAGGTAGAAGAAAATCACTATGGTGCTGAAGCACCTCCACAGCACTGGGACCACAACGACACAACAAAGCGGTTACTATGACACCCACACAAAACACTCAAGTACATAGCCATTGACTCAATAGCTTTGCGATTCAACGGCCAATCATTTCATTTGGAACTGCATGACGGATGACCATGTCCAAAAGCAAGGACTGTGATTGGCTGGCTGACCCACCTGCCTTGCTGGACATGCCCACCATGCTCTTCTTTTGCTTCCAGAAGCTGATGTCATTCTTAAACGCCAGGAAGTCAAACAGGAGCTGGACAGGAAGCAGGAAGTAGTCATTGTCAAACAGGACGATGGCTGTTTGTCGATCGCCGAACGACTCATTGACAGGCACAGCAGATTACTCTCCCTGGTTAGTACACACACACACGCTTACATGGAAGGCTGCTACAAAGAAGGTGAGAGCGAGGAAGTAGAGGTTTGTGTCTACAAAGATGCCTTTGATCTCATCTGCATCCTTCTCTGTGAACCCTGAAACACAACAGACGGTTAGCTACCGCACACTCCTCCCTTCTGTCTGTGTGTGTCTGTGCGAGTGTGTCTGTGCGTGTCTTACCAAACTGCTGCAGAGAGTAGACGGCATCCTGCATGTGTATCCAGAACCTCAGTCTTCCCAGAGAGATGGTGTCGTACGCCACAGTGAGGGGCAACTCCACACTGCTGCCGTTGATCTCCTGCAACACCGGCTTAGCAGTGAGCTAAAGACTAGGACTTGGTTAGCACACGGAGCAAAAGATCTGGGCCGGGTTAGCACACAGAGCTAAAGAGCAGGCAGTGTGAGTAAGCACTCTTTGGAGTGAGACCTGAACAGGGCCTATACAACGTGTTCGACCACTAGGGATAAACCCGGGACTTCCTAACAAATAATCTAAAGAAACACTTTTGCTCAGATGAATCACAATCATGACCAGGATTGAGGAGTTTAACCATGAGTGAGCATCAACCAAAATGGTTCAATTGAGAAAATTGGTTATGAAGTTTATTTCCACTTTAGCTGGCTTAGCTCACTAAACTTAAGGCCCAGACATTAAAAACTAGGGGCTCTATCTCCACTGTGAGGCTAGTCAACCTGGCTACAAGCTAATGGTTACATGCTATGGCTAACTGCTAAATGCATTTAATGATACTGGCTATGTGCCATAGCTACAGGCTAATGGTGACATGCTATCGCTAACTGCTATATGCATGTAATGATACAGGCTAGGTGCCATTGTTACAGGCTTCAGGCTAACGTACCACAAGGTCTTTCACTCTGTTGCTCAGCTCATCCACAAACAGCAGGGGCAGGTAGACCATCCTGCGACCACTCTGAAACCTGCAACACACACACACACACACAATATAATTTTGCACTTGCACGTCCTGGTATGTGTGTGCATGTGTGTGTGTATGGGTGTGTGTGTGACGGTTGCTAGAACACATTTCAGAAGTCAAATATAATTTGAATAATAAAAAAGAAAAACAAAGAATGTATGTGTCATATGCACAGGTACTCCACTCACACACTAGAGCCTGATGAGGTCTGTCCTTAACCACTGATCAGTTAACAATAATGAAAGATTACAACTAAGGATTAGTTTATTACTTTTATACTGTTTGGAATGCTCTGAATATTATAACCCATGTCTCAACAATACCCTGCTATGTTAGCTCATGAGAACATGGAATGTCAGGGCCATTTCTAGGAGCCCTATCTAAAGCCTCAACAAAAGTGATCCTGAAATGATGGGTCGTTATCGAGTTATGCAGAAGCCTGTTAACGACCATTCATTTGAATCAGGTGTGTTGGAGCAGGGAAACATCTAAAATGTGCAGGACAGGGGGTCCCCGAGGACCAGGGTTGAGAACCACTGATCGAGCATGGGGCGTCCTCTTTCTGTGCTTGCAAAGGCTATGTTGATGGTCATCTGACGTTTCTTGAGAGTAAGAGTAAAAACACCCATATTGTCATACTATTTAACTGCCCTGATTCCTGTATTCATTGTCCCGTCTTCTGAGATGCTCAACTTGTACTTGGCGATTCATCATTGACTTGGTACTTTCACAGCAATTGGGTACTATCTGATACGTCTTATTTGTAATATACAAACTATATTCAAATTTGTAATGGGTGTATGTGTGCAAGTGCATGCATTTAGTGTGTGCTTGGGTGCGTGTGTGTGCGTATGGGCATGTGTTTCTTAGTGTGTGTGTGTGTGTGTGTGTGTGTGTGTGTGCATGCCTCTTACACTCTGAGGTAGCGGTGCACGTCACTGGGGAGGGACTCCTTGTCGAACCGGAAGTGGTCGTCGACCACGTTGAGGGTGAGGCGGGAGCGCCAGTGAGAAACAGGAAGGTCTGAGGCGGGGTCAACGCTAGGGGGCTTCTGGTTCTCCTGCTCCACCTGA
Source organism: Hypomesus nipponensis (assembly GCF_054491055.1). NCBI lineage: Eukaryota > Metazoa > Chordata > Actinopteri > Osmeriformes > Osmeridae > Hypomesus > Hypomesus nipponensis. The sequence goes on from NC_140364.1 coordinate 3,702,730, forward strand.
CACACACACACACAATGTTAGGTTCTTTTTGTAAACTGTAACAGATCAACAGAACATTTTTCTGAAACTGAAATACATAGATACGTTACACAAAAAACAAAACTATATTTCACAAAACCTGTACAATTGGACAGCTATGGGTGGTGAGCTAGTGTACTATACTAGTGTACTATCTCAATGCTGAGCTAGTGCACTAGTACCCTAGGTAGGACACTAACCTGCTCGTCTCCTGAGATGAGGCTGACCTCGGCAGGCTTGGGCAGCATGTAGGTGGTGAGCTGGGCCACAAAGTGCACCTGTCTGGGGTCCTGCCACGGAGACACGCCCGGCTTGTGGAGGAACACCAGAGCATACAGGGTCCCATTGTTCCTGGTCTTCTTAGGAAGGGTTACATTCACTATCCTGGAGGGGAGAGGTTGAGGTGGTTAGAGGAGAAATGATTGAGCAAGTCTATCACCTGACCAAACTTACACATGTTTGACTTAAGTTGAACGTTTTTAAGTTTCAGTTATTTTCTCAGTGTACTGAAGTTCCCAACGGTGACAATTTCTGTTCATTAATGCGCTTCTGCCTCGCTTGTTTGTTTAGCGTTGATCATCGACGGACACCGCACGATAGGGTCAACTACTGCGTCCTGTCTAAACACAAGCACGTCACCACATATGCAGCTGGACAATGTGGGCCCGCTGTCCCCGTTAGTGTTGGAGGACTGGATGCACTAACTTGGATTAAACACCAAAAACTACCGTTTTAGGTGCCAAATTGTAAGTCTAATGGCCACATCAACATAGCTACAGTGTTTTAACACTTGTAATAGCTCAGCTGTGTACTGGAATACACCTTGCTCGGGCATCGGACGCGGTCAACTTATGCCAATTAAAAATATTTCCGCGCTGTCTGAGCAAGCTTGTGGTCCATATTCATTGTCCAAGATTTACCTTTCAAACTTGGCGCTGACATCGAAGTCGTCCGCCTTTAATATGAGGTTGTGGCCCCCGTCTGCGTTGGGGCGCAGAGACGTGTAGATGCTTAACTGAGGAGAGGAGAAACGGGGGGGGAAAGGAGTGTAGAGGAGGGAATTCAGATGTCAAAACCATGCGCCCAAACGTCTACACTAGTACCAGTCATTCTGCAATCAAAGCTAGCTAGACTTTATTTAATCACCTGGAGGCGAGGCTTCTCTGCAAGGAACGGAAGGATGCAGTTTTCTCCTCGCGGGTTGTCGCACGGTTTAGTGTATACGATACCGTACATTACCCAACATGTGTGCAACACGTAGACAACAAACACCCCGACGATCAGAGTGGTGAATGACGTCTTCTGAAACATTCTGGCGGACTGGCAGATCGGCTGGCGTGGCTAGCTTACCGAGCTAGCTGCAAAGCTAAACCCAAGTAAACACAAAACAAATGCGACGACAGACTGGTATCGGACAAAAATGAAATAAAAATTGAAAGCAGATTATCGGGACTGTCTCATTGCTATACTACTGGATTGCCTCATAGCTGCGGCGTCGCTTGCAGCTGTGTGAGTTGGATACGTTGGTCCTGCAGTCTAGCTAGTCCCGCTATTTAACGCTCATTTTAACGCCCCGGTCCCTTCATTTCTCTTACGGGTCAAATTTCCATTCGAAAACATCCATACCCCTTACGCAGATCGCTTTGTTCTGACAATCATCCCAATAATCCATATACTGTTCGAGCTAGACGCGTGCCATGGAGAAGCTGTCAGATCACTTCCGCGATTGGGTTCCTGGTCGAATCTTTGGGGAAGTGTCCAACTGCGGTTGCGCAGATGGACCATCACCGTACGAAACAAAACGGAATATTCATGACCACGAGATGGCGCAACCGCTCCACGTCTCAGACAGACCACGCACAGCCCCCCGCGGAGACTTTCTGCAGTTTAAAACTCGTCCGGAGAAAACAGTCGATCGTTCACTAGTGTGTATTGGTAGCACGACTCTTCTCAATAGGCGTTTAGGTCTTCTTATAAGAGGGCAGAATCCTTAACATATATATTTTTGTTTTATAGACTATCTAATATTTTGTATTCGATTAGAGACAGCCTTACTGAGCAAGAAGTGTTCGCTTCCCTCCCTCCCTCCCTCCCTCCCTCCCTCCCTCCCTCCCTCCCTCCCTCCCTCCCTCCCTCCCTCCCTCCCTCCCTCCCTCCCTCCCTCCCTCCCTCCCTCCCTCCCTCCCTCCCTCCCTCCCTCCCTCCCCCCCCCCCCCTCCCCTGCCCCTTCGTCTTGCCTTCCTCTCCCCTCCTCTCCCCTCCCCTCCCCTTCTCTCCCCCGCCCCCTTTCAACAGAGCTTGTAAGTGTGTTGGATCAGTCCAAGCCTTGAACACTTTGTACAGGTGTTTCCTGTGCACCAGCACTGTAGTCCTCTGTCGTCTGTGTGTGTGTCTGTGTGTGTGTGTCTGAGTGTGTGTGTGTGTCTGAGTGTGTGTGTGTCTGAGTGTGTGTGTCCACATATTCAGCACGTGCTTCATGTTGAACAGTTACACACACAGAGTACACTACAGAACCATGAGCATGGAACAGAAGGGAGGGGCGAAGAGAGAGGGGAGAGGGAGAGAGAGGGGGGGGCATAGTGAAAGGGGAGAGGGAGAGACAGGGAGGGGTGTGAGAGAGAGGGAGGGGTGTGGGAGAGAGGAGAGAGGGAGGGGCATAGAGAGAGGGGAGAGACAGGGAGGGGTGTAGGAAGAGAGGAGAGGGAGGGCGAGGGGAGAGAGCGAGAGACAGGGAGGAGTGTGAGAGTTGGGAAAAATGAGGACAGAGAGAGGAGAAAGGGAAAGGAAAGAGGCAGGGGAGTAGAGAGATAGATGTGAGTAGGAAGAAATGAGGACAGGGAGAGAGAGAGGGAAGGAGGGAGAGGGAGGCAGGGAGGGAATGAAGACCACCAGTTATTGATTTTCTGCTTAAAAACCCTGATCTGGAGGCTGGTGGAAAGAGAGGAGAGAAGCTGCTTGAATGAATAAGCAGCCTGGCGGGAGGGAGGGAGGGAGTCGCGGGGAGAGGCCGGGGCTGGGCAGCGAGGCCGGGACTGGGGAATAGAGGCTGGGGTGAGAGAGGTTGGTGCGGGGAGAGAGCCTGGGGGGAGAGAGGCTGGGGGAACGAGGCAGAGGGAGAGATCCTAAGCTGGTGGAGGGAGGCTTGGGGAGAGTCTGGAGGAGAGAGGCTGGGGTTGAGAGAGGCAGACTGGGAGAAAGAGGCTGTGGAAGAGGCTGAGGCCGGGGGAGAAGCTGGACCCCCAAAGAACTGTGAAAACATGAACAAAGCAAACCTGTTGACCATTTTACACACAGGTCGGACTCGCTTTAGTGTTGATCCAAACCACAACAACATCAACAACAACATCAACATCTACAGCAATAGCCAAAATGTCTCTCTATGTGTGTCTGGCAATGAGACCCCAGCAAACTGACAGTCTGACAGCTGTGTGTGTGTTTGCGTGTGTAGCTGTGTGTGTGGGTATGTATGTATGTATGTCACTGTGTGTGTGTGTATCCTGCATGATACCCTTGTCTCGTCCTTTGATCCTAATGACATCAGCACCTTCGTCCACTCAGTATTGAACATAAATCACATCTGCGCTCCTAAATGTATGGGCGGGCACCATCTATTCTCATCATATTACCTTCTGGGTGTGTGCGAGTGCGTGTGAGCGCGCGCGCGTGTGTGTGTGCGTGATGGATGCCTGTGTGCGTGCGCTTGAGTGTGTGAGCGTGTGAGTGGTGGGAATCAAAGAAAGAGAGCATATGAATTTCTATGACCTCTTCTTGACAAGGGAACTGCTTTACTTTTAATTGAAAGTGATCAGAAGTGTCATATGAGGCTGGTGGCTGGCAGGATGGCACCCATACATCCTCACACACTGCCCTCAATGTCACACACACACACATGCACACACACCAACACACACACACAGGCAGGCATCCATCACACACTCACGCCAGAATCCAACGCTTCACTGTGCGGAAAGGAAAGTCACCTTGATACACAATAGTCAGAAACTTCAAAGCTTCTCTCAGTCCATCTCTCTCTCTCTCTCCTCCTCTCCCTGGTACTTACTCTCTCCTCCTCCTCCTCCTCCTCCTCCTCCCCTCGCCCTCCTCTCTCTGCTCCTCCTCCTTTCACGCACGCGTCGGGAGGGACGCGGATGACAGGAGCCTCATCACAGCGTCAGCTTTCGGCAGCTGGTGAGGAGAACGGGAACCAGGGGGGCGGGGGAGGGGGGGGGGGTGGGACCATCTGCAACGGAGTGGTGGGGCGGCCATGAGAGAAGCTCCAATCTGCGTTAACGCCAGCCAGCAGGGAGAATGGAGAGAAAGAGAGGGATGGAACGCAGAGGGGGGAGAAAGGCTGGACAGAGAGAGAGAGAGAGAGAGAGAGAGAGAGAGAGAGACAGAGAGAGAGAGAGAGAGAGAGAGAGAGAGAGAGAGAGAGAGAGAGAGAGAGAGAGAGAGAGAGAGAGGGGAGATAACGGAGAGAGGAAGGGGGAGAGTGAGTACATGTGCAGAGAGAAACAGCAGAAACAGTTGTCGTGGGAGGATAACTTGGTTGTCTGTCAGATGGGAGAGCGCCAACATTGCCGTTGCAGTTGTGTTTGCTGTTGTAGATGTAGTCGTTGTTGTTTGGTGGTTGTTGTTGTGTTTGTTGTTTGTGTAGTTGCTGTGTTTGTTGTTGTAATAACCAACCAGCATGGTTGTAGGCCTGTAGTCAGTCAATAACATGACATTGTTGATATGTATTCAGGTATGTTACTGCTTTCTTTCTAGCTTTCTGCCCCCCCCCCACTCATACTAACCCCCCACTCACTCACTCACTCACTCCCACTCACACCCCCACCCCCACCCCCCACTCACACATCCACCCCCCTCACTCCCAAACACCCACACACCCCCAATCACCCCCCCCCCCCCACTGTCACACATCAACCCCCCCCCCCCACACACTCACACACCTACAGTCACACACACTCACTCACTCACTCACTCTCACACACGCCAGGTCAGACAAGTGCCCAGCCAAGCAGTGGGGGTCCTTCTCCTCTCAGGACAATCACCCAGATCACCCCTGCTTTGATCTTCACCATGCCGTCTCCATAGTCAGGAGAATCCTCTGTGTGTGTGTGTCTGTGTGTGACTGAATGAATGAAAGAGAGGGAATGAAAGAAGATGGGAGGGAATAAGTGAGGAAGAGAGAAGGAAAGAGAGAGAGAGAGATATTGAGGGAGGGAGAAAGACAGAATAAAGGAGGGAGAGAGGGTTGGAGAGAAAGGTGCATGCACAGTTCTCAGAAAGAGTTGAGCTCAGGTTCCTTTCATCTCCATGGTAGCATGAGCTTTCTCTCTCTCTCTCTCTCTCTCTCTCTCTCTCTCTCTCTCTCTCTCTCTCTCTCTCTCTCTCTCTCTCTCTCTCTCTCTCTCTCTCTCTCTCTATCCCTCTCTCTCTCTCCATCCACCCAGCTGTTCTCCTCTTCATTCTTTCCACCTTATCATCCTCTCCTCTTCTTCATCTGTCCTCGAAGATGGATTCATCACCACTCCATCCTCCTCTCCTCTCCTCCCCTCTCCATCCCTCTATCCTTCTCTCCCTCACTTCACCCCTGCTTCCTCTGCTTCCCTCCCTGCACCCCTCCACCTCTCCGTCCCTCTATCTTCCCCTCCCTCCCTCCATCCCCGGGGTAGGGTAATCTGAGGAGAGGTGTGGGACTGTGCACGCTTTAATACACAACTTTAATATGATCTCTGCTTCTACCAGCCCCCTTCACACACACACACACACACACATATGCGCGACCGCACGCACAGATGTACACACTTAATCCCCCACACACTCACACACAAAGCATCATGGAGCGTGATCCTATAACAGACGATAAAGATGAAGGCAGGATGCTTTCGTCAGGACAACACATCTACTCCTGCTATCTTAGGGACAGAGGAGACCAGGGGCCTGTTGCATAAAGGTCGCTCAACAAAGCTAGGATTAAAGCTCCCAAACCTAATTTGAACCAACGATAACTTTTTAACATCGCTTTTGTATTGGGGAAATGGAGGAGAGACGCATTGATTTAGGTTTGTTTTTGCAATTGTACATGATTTATGTACAACCCCAAATGCCAAAAATGTTTGGACGTTTCGTGAAATAAAAATAAAAACATACAATGACTTACAAATCACATAAACTCATGTTATTCACAATAGAACATATCAAATGTCAAATGTTTAAACTGATGAAATGTACAATTTTAAGGAAAACATTTGGTAATTTTGAATTTGATGGCAGCAACACGACTCAAAGTAGTAAAAAGGCGAAGGAACATTTAGCAACTAACTTGGTTAATTGCAAACAGGTCAGTAACAGGATTGGGTATAAAAAGAGTATCTTAGACAGGCAGAGTCTCTCAGAAGTAAAGATGAGCAAAAGTTCACCAATCCGCCAAAACCTACATCTACATATCGTGGAACCATTTCAGAATAATGTTCCTTAACGTCAAATTGTGAAGACTTTAAACATCTTAATTGCCTGTAATCTTCAAGCACTCAGGAGGTACTGCATAGAAAACAGGCATGATTCTGTAATGGAAATCATTATCATTGCACGGGCTCGGAAACACCTGCAGAACTCGTTGTCTGTGAACACAGAATGCCGTGCCATCCACAAATGCAGGTTAAAGCTCTATCATGCAAAGAAAAACACACACGTGAACATGATCCAGAAACACCGCCATCTTGCCACGTTACATAAACGTAATGGGATGTCACGTAATGTAATCTTCTCCGGGCTAAAGCTCATTTCAAATGGACTGAGGCATAGTGGGAAATCTGTTCTGTGGTCAGACAATTTGAAATGTCAAATTCTTTTGGGAAACCTTGGACGCTGCGTCCTCTGGACTAAAGAGGAGGGGGACCATCCGACTTGTTGTCAGCGCTCAGTTCAAAAGCCTGCATCTCTGATGGTATGGGGGTGCCTATAGTCAGCTAGCACATCTGGAAAGGCAACATCAATGCTGAAAGGTAAATACAGATTTTAGAGCAACATTTGCTTCTAAAACACATTTTTCAGGGAAGGCCTTGTGTATTTTAGGAAGGATGTTAAACCACATCCTGCCTCTGTTACAACTGCATGCATGGCTTCGTAATAGAAGAGTCCGGGTGCTGAACTGGCCTGCCTGCAGTCCAGACCTTTCACCAGTTAAAAACATTTGGTGGATCATGAAACTAAAAATATGACAAAGAAGACCCAGGACCGTTGAGCAGCAAGAATCCTGTATCACAAACGGGACAACATTCCTCTCCCACAGCTCCCGCAACTGGTCTCCTCAGTTCCCAGACAGATACATACTGTTGTTAAACGAAGAGGGGATGCTACACAGTGGTGAACATGGCCTTGTCCCAACTTTTTGAGACGTGTTGCTGTCATCAAATTCAAAATGACCTTGTTTTTTCCTTAAAATGGTACATTTCATCAGTTTAAACATTTGACATGTTTTATAGGTTATAAGGTGAATAACATAATGGGTTTATGAGATTTGTAAATTATTGTATTCTGTTTGTATTTTTATTTTACACAACGTCCCAACTTTTTGGGAATTGGGGTTGTAGCCCCATTCCATTGGGGTCATGTAGATCGACACATATTTTCGCCTAAACGTTTATTTCACAAACTACCTTAAGTTTGTATCCTTCTGAAAAAATTGTTCATCAGTGTTTAATGCATTAACCTAAATGTTTTATTTATTGCAGTTGATTTTCTTTAAATGGATGTACATTTTGTACTGAAAGGCCCTAGTGGTAAAAAAGTTAAATATGGCATCAGGCCAGACATTCTGTGGTGAATCATCGTTTTCCCATTGGGTCAGTGTTACAGGAAAGTCTGGTTAAGCAACAACACGCGTTAAGCCTGACAATTAGAATGCCCCGGACCAAGTTAGTTTCGCAGCATTAGTTGCCATAGTAACTGAGTTTGAACTACATTAAACTGGCTTTATGGAACCGAAGCAACTGGAAATTAGTCAGACTAACTGATATTAGCCTGGCTTATTCGGTAATCTCGCTTATGGACCAGGCCTCTGGTTGCCTTAACAACACTGATATCTGTTGTTTTCTTTGATGCATGGGAAAAACCACACAACGACGTGACGACGATGTCACCAGAACAGGAAGAGGAAGTGACGCATGGCCACTCCCCTCAGATTGGTCCTGCTTTTGATTGGTCAGTTGATGAACATGCAGGAAGACACAGGATCAGTAGACTGCCTCTCTCAGAACAATGTGTGTAAATGATGTGTGTGTGTGTATGACGTGTGTGAATGATGTGCGTGTGTGTGTGCATGATGTGTGTGTATGATGTGTGTGTGTGTGTGTATGATGTGTGTAAATGATGTGTGTGTGTGTATGATGTGTGTAAATGATGTGTGTGTGTGTATGATGTGTGTGAATGATGTGTGTGTGTGTATGATGTGTGTAAATGATGTGTGTGCGTGACGTGTATGTGCATGCTGTGTGTGTGTGTATGCCGTGTGTGTGATGTGTGTGTGTGTTCAGAGCTATCCTGTGGATTCTCCCCAGCGTCTGATGGGAGTCCAGCTGTCAATCATCCAGTAATGATTAAGAGACAGCAGGGGGCTACACGCTGAGTGACGCGTGTCTGAGAGACTGTTAATGTGTGTGTGTGTTAATGTGTGTGTTAATGTGTGTGTGTGTGTGTGTCTGAGTGTTACAGTAATATGTGTGTGTCTGAGAGGGTGTTAATATGTGTGTGTTAATGTGTGTGTGTGTCTGAGAGAGTGTTACAGTAATGTGTGTGTGTCTGAGACCCAGTGTGTTAATGTGTGGCTCTGAGAGAGAGATTGTACATGTGTGTGTGTCTGAGTGTGTACATGTGTGTGTGTCTGAGTGTGTACATGTGTGTGTGTCTGAGTGTGTGTGAATGCCAGTGCATTAATATGTGTGTGTCTGGGAGAGAGAGACAGAGTGTTGAAGCTTCCAATCACACCTCTGACACACCGTGGCTACAGATGACAAGCAGGCCACACTTTACAAAAGCAATTAGCCTTTTTTAATCTTACATTGCATTGAAAATTTACATAATAGAGTCATACATTTTACAAATAATTTCTTCATAAAAATATATTTCTTTACAAAAAAAACTTTGTTTTTCCATATTTTTGTCATGTTTTTCCTTGTTTTTACTGTAGATATCTTCAATGCATTGGGATAAGAGAGGGGGGCTTAGAAGGGCACTCCTTCTGGAATCATGGGGGTTCTTATTGCAGTCATTAATAGGAAAAGCGAGAAAGCCAACACATGGCTCTTTAGAGAAGGACGTGGAGAACGAGGGGGGGGTTGTGTGGGGTGGGGATTAATGTGTGTGTGTGTGCGGTGGGAGGAGGTTGTGTGTGTGCGTGTGTGCGCGGTGGGAGGAGGTTGTGTGTGTCATGTGTGTGCGGTGGGAGGAGGCTGTGTGTGTGCGTGTGTGTGCGGTGAGGGGTGTGGTGTGACGAGGGAGAGAGGAAGAGCAGAGTTGAGTCACATGGTTTTTGGTAGGCACTGTGTCCGGACGAGCCACAACAACATCAACAACAACAACATCAACAACATCAACAACAACTGAGGATCTTGAAACACTGCTCAGTAAAAAGAAATAAACGAATGAGTGCCGTGTCAACTACGAAAGACACAATGTTGTGCAAAATAACGAAAATGCGTGAGGTGTGGGGAAACACAGGGGAACAAACTCTGATCTCATTGGTTTAAAGGCTGGTGATGATGTCAGCGATGAGGATCCTAATGCCCAATGGGACGAGAGGACACTTTTGAAACAGATCCTCCACTATGTTGCCCCTGGTTTCATCAGCTGCTCCTCAGCTCTGATTAGAGGACACCAGAAGACTCATTTACCAGAAATGAAAAAGGCTCACTCTGCTAATGTAGTTTGTGTCTGAGTGTGTGTGTGTGTTTGTGTGAGTGAGTGTCTGAGTGTGTGTGAATGTGTGTGTCTGAGAGAAAGAGACAGCAGTCTAAGAAATTGAAAAGTTAGACTCTAAGATCCCCATACCTGACTGGTGTGACTGGGAATAGAGAGAATGGAGAGAGAGAGACGAAAGAGAGAGAAGAGGAAGGATCATGTGTAGAGATTTGATTCAGTTTATCCTGTGACTGTCTCAGAGGAACGCTCTCTTCAGGACAATATGTGGTGTATGTGTGGTTGATGTCTCTGTGTGTGTACGCTGTGTGTGTGTGCGTAGGGAGCTTGGGGTGGGGCTGAGTTAGCGATATCGTCGTTTCTCATAAAAAACAAACCAAAAAATAAAACGAAAACGCTTCGAAGGAGCTTCCAGGAGAACCCAAAAATACCTCTGTGTGTGGAACACGTGAACAGTGTTTATTGGAAACATATTGTTCTTTTTTATATTTTAAATACATTTTATTATAAACTCTTCGTATAATCTCCGTCTCCCCTGGCAACGGCTCCCAGTGATAATATAATAGCACAAAAATATAGTTGATGAAGCTCCCGGGGCCAGACTGCGGGGGGAAGGGGGACGGTTAACGGTATTTCATGGTATAAAAGCCCCCCCCGGGAGGGGGCAGGGGAGTAGAAGCACTCTCAGAGTGCAGGACGACCCAGCAGAGGAAACGCATCATCGAGCCGCTGCCAAGACCTGGGGGGAGGGGGGGGGGGTTTCAGGGGGTCACCTGTGAAGGAGGAGGCCTCACTCTCTTAGAGTCCTCTTCCTCCTCCTCTTCCTCCTCCTCCTCCCCGTCTGTCCGTCTGTCTGTCTGTCAGTCAGCCTTCCTGAAAAATGTGCTTTAATCATCAGAGAGTCACTCCCTGGCTTCCTGCCTCCATCTCCACAGGCTCTGCCTCTGTACGAGAGTCCACCAATAGAGTCTGATTGTTGGGTTGGAACAGGAAGTGTCTGTCTGTCTGGTTTGTATTTAAAAAATCCTGCAGGTGAGGGGTCAGGGGTAAAGAAGGGGTCAGGGTGGGGATTTCATCAGACAACTTGTTAGCTAGCATCACGTTAGCTACTTCCTTGTTAGCTATCGTCACGTTAGCTGGCATCACGTTAGCTAGCCTCATGTTAGCTAGCCTCATGTTAGCTAGCCCCTTGTTAGTTAATATCCTGTTAGCTAGCCTTGTGTCGGCTAGCATCATGTTAGCTAGCCTTGCATTAGCTAGCCGCGCGTTAGCTAGCATCCCTTTAGCATCACGTTAACCATGACACCATGTGTTGACAGTGTTGGACGGGGGCGGGGGGGGAGGGGGGCAGTAGGTGTGGGGTTGGGTTAAACCGTTTCACCATGGTGGAGGTCGGGTTAAACCATCACACCATGGTGCAGACAGTGTTGAGGTTGGGGTCGAAGCGCACGGCCTTGCCCTCCACAGCCTTGGCGGTGGTGTTGTACATGGGGTTCTCGAACGCCGCCTGGCCGTTGTTGTTCTCGTGCACGGAGCAGCCCGTGTACTGCGTCTTGGGAGTTGTCCTGCGGGTGCAACGGAGAGCAGGTCAGCGCAAACAGCAGAAGAAGACCCGAGGTTGGCACAAACAGGACAAGCAGAAGAAGATTGCCACAGTTTTCAAAGTGACTAAACTGGCCATTTTCAGCCTTGCCCCTTTGTATTTCCAGTAAATGCTGGTGAAAGGTTATGTGGGTGTGGGAGGTTTACATGAATATTCATTCTTGGGCTTCCTAAAATGCTCGAAGTGATTCACCAACATGACCAATTATTTTACCCAGCTCTCCCTGTAAACTGTTAGAATACCTCGAAAAGATATTCATACATCTTGAAGTTCTTCAAATGTTTGAACCACTATAGGCAAAATTGTCAGGACTTACCACCTAATAATCATAAACAACACTTTTGCAAATATTTGTTGGAATCAAGATCAGGATAGATGAGTTTAGCTATGGATCAGTAGTAAACATAGGGGTTTAACTTGAAAAAGGTGTTGGAGTTTAGACTTTAATAGTTGCTAGTGATTGTTATGTCTAACAGTAGTGGTGTATTTTTACTGTATATAAAATATCTGTAGTTTGAACTCACCTCTGTTTGTAAAGGTAAAATCCGAAGCCTGCAAATATCAGGGCAAAAAAAGGCACAAGGATTGCTATGGCAACAGAACTACTGTTGGTGCCATGAGGAGGAGGGGCCGAGTTGTGACTCTCTGACATGTTCAGACCTTGGACACACACACACACACACAAACACACACACACAAACAAACCAGAACATTAGTTATGAAATCAGCAGTAGTGTGGGTAGGTCTTCCAGCTATGAGGCTGATTCTAATAGAACCAGGGTTAGATCCAGGGATAGCCTGACTCTGATAGAACCAGCATGATATCTAGCTACTGCAGAGTATATTCAAGTAGAGAGTAGAGCATAGAGTATGTATAGACAGTATAGAGTTGAATACAATATAGTAGAGAGCACAGAATAGTATAGTATATAGTAAAGTATATGGTAGAGTAGAGAGTAGGTATAGTAGAGTAGAGAGTATAGCATCAAATAAAGTATAAAGTAGAGTACAGTAGAGTAAAGAGTGTGGAGCAAGAGTAGATCATATTGAATAGTACAGTAGAGTATAGGGTAGAGTAGAGAGTAGGGTATAGTAGAGTAGAGAGTAGGGTATAGTAGAGTAGAGAGTAGGGTATAGTAGAGCAGAGAGTAGGGTATAGTAGAGTAGAGAGTAGGGTATAGTAGAGCAGAGAGTAGGGTATAGTAGAGCAGAGAGTAGGGTATAGTAGAGTAGAGAGTAGGGTACAGTAGAGCAGAGAGTAGGGTATAGTAGAGTAGAGAGTAGGGTATAGTAGAGCAGAGAGTAGGGTATGGTAGAGCAGAACCCAGTAGAGAGTACAGTAGAGTACAGAGTGGTAGGGTACCTAGCCTCTGCAGTCCAAACTGTCCGAAGTCTTGACCCTGTATGAAACCTTGGAACACGTAGGTGGAGCCATCTGGCTCAGCAGACACCTGGGGAACAGGCAGCCCAAACAGCCAGTCAGTCAGGAAACACAGTCAGGAAACAGTCAGCCAGGAAACAGTCAGGAAACAGTCAGGCAGGTACACAGTCAGGAAACAGTCAGGAAACAGTCAGGCAGGTACACAGTCAGGAAACAGTCAGGCAGGTACACAGTCAGAAAACAGTCAAGAAGTGAAACAGGAAGGAGGAGACAGGACAGGAGAAAAGGAGGGAGGAAGAGAAGAAGACTTACAAAGCCGTCCATGGCCCAGGTCTCTTCTTGTACTTTGCCTGGAGCTGATTGGCTGGACTCCCTGACCTCGTACATCAACAGCAACAGACGAGCTTCCTGGCTCTTATACACACCTGGGGGGGGGGGGTAGTTTAACAGGGTGATTTAACCTTTCTCCCCTAGCAACTATTATTTAATCTCTCTCCCTCTCCTTCACTCTCTCTCCATCTCCTCTCTCTCATCCACCCATCTCTCTCATCCCCCCATCTCTCTCTCTCTCTCTCTCTCTCTCTCTCTCTCTCTCTCTCTCTCTCTCTCTCCCCGTCTCCATCTCTCTTTCCTAATTAGAAATGACGGGGCAGACTCAAGAACAATCTGATATCTAAGAGATTAATTAGACAATGTAAATCAATGTCAGCTTTGTCAGCGGAGGAGAGATAAGAGAGACAGAGCGAACAGACAGAGAGAGAGATTGAGGGAGGGAGAGATACAGAGAGAGGCAAAGACGAAAGGAGAGAGAGATATACACCGAGAGATAGAGGGAGGGTGAGAAAGAGAGAGAGAGCGAGAGCGAGAGAGAGCGAGAGAGAGAGAGAGAGAGAGAGACAGAGAGAGAGAGAGAGAGAGAGAGAGAGAGAAAGAGAGAGAGAGAGAGAGAGAGAGAGAGAGAGAGAGAGAGAGAGAGAGAGAGAGAGGGGGAAAGAGAAGCACTATTATTTTAATTACAAAAAATCCATCAAGGACTTGTCAGACTGGATTCATATTTCACACAAGACAGCGATGGAGTAGGTTATGCTGAGAAATATTATAGAGCGAGAGATGAGAGGAGGTCAGAGGATAACACATAAACACACAAACGAGCACAGCAATTATCCTCCAACCATAACGTAACACCACCATCTGGAACCATGACAGCAGAGCAGGTAATTACTGTTTAAAAGCTGTTAAATACTTGAGGAGAACTGGTGTTTTATCTCCAAAGCTGGAGCAGTGGATCAGTGTGGGAAAGTGACAACGATGACCCGGAACAAACTCGCCTAAATTATTCCACCTCCTTCCCCCTCCCCTCCCCTGTCCTCCTCCCCCTCCTCCCTCCCTTGCTCCTCCTCCTTTCTCCTGCTCCCTCCTCCCACCTGAGAGCAGCAGTTCCATGTTGGCGTTGGAGAGCGTGACGTTGACCCTCCCGGAGGAGGCGTTGAAGCTGGTGATGCTCAGGGTCATGGGGCGCTTCCTGCCGCGGTAGTCATAGGAACCCTTCCAGATGTAGTTGGGCGCAAACACGTCATCTGGAACTGAGGAGGGAAGGAGGGGGGGGGGGGGGCAGGATCGGGGGGGGGGGGGTAGCATGAACAGAAGTCTCAGTCCGCTGGCGGACTCCCCCCCTCCCCCCATACGTCCAGCCCCGCACCGGCGAGCGCTGGAGACGTGTTAAGCATTCTGGAGGTCGGAGGAACTTTCCGGGGTTGCGTTGGATCACGCAGCGGAGGATGGGAGGTGAGGAGAGGGAAAGAGAGGGAGAGAGAGGAAGGGAGTGAGAGGTAGAGGGAGACAGGGAGAGAGGGGGAGCGAGCGAGGGGGAGAGGGAGAGAGACAGAGAGAGAGAGAGAGAGAGAGGGAAAGAGAGAGAGAGAGGGAGGGAGGGAGGGAGGGAGGGAGGGAGGGAGGGAGGGAGGGAGGGAGAGAGAGAGAGAGAGAGAGAGAGAGAGAGAGAGAGAGAGAGAGAGAGAAAGAGAGAGGGGGAGGGAGCGCACAAGCTGCCTGGAAATCTTACCATCAAACTATCCCGCCCTCGCAATAACACACCCACACACACAAACTCTCTCTTCATAATCTACTTCTTGAGGGCTTCTCAGAAACACATTACATTTAGTTATTTAGTAGACGCTCATATCCAGAGCGCCTTAGCACATTAGTACCAGAAAGAGAAAGAGAGATGGACATAGAGAGACAGGTTGAGACAGGGAAAGAAAGAGAGAGAAAGAGAGGGGGAAAGAGAAAGAGGGAGAGACAGAGAGAGGCAAAAGAAAGAAAGAGATAGATGTAGAAAGTGGCACTAACTATGATCTCTTCTGACATGAGTATTCATGTTTAATCAGGGGTCAGGGGTTAGGCACAGGGGCTAGGGCCAGAGGTCAAGAACTGGGGTCAGGGTCAGGAACAGGGTTCAGGGTCAAGGGTCGGGAACGGGTGTCAGGGTCAGAGTTTAGGAAACAGGGGTCAGGGGTCAAGGTACTCACCATTGAGTTTGGGGCTGGGGGTCCCTGGAGCTGGTTTCATGGGCTTCTCTGACAGCTTGGATCCAGCTGTGGACACACATGCATGGATAAATACAGTCTACTGGGAGAGGAGAGGAAAGGAGGAGAGGAGACTGGGGAGGGGAGGAAAGGAGGAGAGAAATGGAGGGGGGGGAAGGAGGGGAGGGAAGAGGAGAGAAGTGGAGGAGAGCAGTATGTCCTTCCCCTCTCCACATCTGTTTGAGTCTGTAATTACTGGCTGGCCTCAGGTGGGCAGCTGTGCCACTCAGCACAAAGATGCTCTGTGTGTGTGTGTGTGTGTGTGTAGTCACAACCCTTAGGGAACATGAGAGACTCTGGCCTAGATCAGTGCGTGCTCCACACACACACACACACACACACACACACACACACACACACACACACACACACTCAGCATCTCTCTCTACAGGTCTGCTATCAAGGTGCTTGTTACCGTGAACTACTGTGGAGCGGCCAGGTGTTACAGCACAGCAGTCTGACAGCTGTGTGTGTATGTGTGTGTGTGTCTTTGTGTGTGCATCATACCTAGACAGCCAATTCAGGGATGTGTATGACTGTGTGTGTGTGTGTGTTCATTTGTGAATGTGTGTGAGTAGGTGTCATACCTATGAACACAATACCTCAGACCCACCGCCTCTCTGTGTGCCACCGTTGCAATGTGTTTGCGTGTGCGTCTGTGTGTGTGTGCGTCTGTGTGTGTGTGCGTGTGTGTGCGTGTGCGTCTGTGTGCGTCTGTGTGTGTGTGCGTCTGTGTGCGTGTGCGTCTGTGTGCGTGTGCGTCTGTGTGCGTGTGCGTCTGTGTGTGTGTGCGTCTGTGTGTGCGTGTGACATACCTCTACACACAGGCGTCTTCCCGCTCCACGTGCCGTCGGACCTGCAGACTCGGTGTTCTGATCCTCCAGACAGGAAGTAACCCCGCTGACAGGAGTAGACCAGCGTGAAGCCATATCCTGCCAGCTCCATAAACACCACTGTCACATGATCAGGGCTCTCCGGCTGCTTACATGAGTGGGCTGGGGAAGGGGAGGGGGGGACGTAGTTAGACCTCTCATTCTACTCTTTGACTAGATCAAACCAGATTAGGCCAGACTAGACCAGACCAGATCAGAACGGACAACCAGAATTTACCAGACTAGACCAGACTAGATAAGACCAGACCAGACTATAGACCAGACCAGACCAGGTTAAACCAGGCAAAGCTAACCCAGGTTTTTTCACTAATTACAAGGATCAGGATATCAAACGATGAAAGGATCTTAGTAGACACATATACACACAGAGACCAGGCACACACACACACATGCATCTGCACACACATCCGTTCACACAAAAACAAATACAATTTGGCAGAACTGAGGCTAATTACAGAGATAGTGAAATGTGTTTATGACTGAAAAGAAAGGGAGATGGAGGAGGAAGAGAGAGGGGGTGAAGAGAGAGAGATGGAGAGAGGAGAGAGAGAGATTGAGAGAGGAGGAGGAGGAGAGAGATGGAGAGGGGAGGAGAGAGAGATTGAGAGAGGAGGAGGAGGAGAGAGATGGAGAGGGGAGGAGGAAAGAGAGGGAGATAGAGAGGAGGAGGAGAGAGAGATGGAGAGAGGGGGAGGAGAGAGATGGAGAGAGAGATGGAGAGAGGAGGAGAGAGATGGAGAGAGGGGGTGGAGAGAGATGGAGAGAGGAGAGAGAGATAGAGAGAAGGAGAGAGATGGAGAGAGAGATGGAGAGAGGAGGAGAGAGGGGGTGGAGAGAGATCGATAGAGAGAGGGGAAGGAGAGAGATGGAGAGAGAGATGGAGAGAGGGGGTGGAGAGAGAGACATAGAGAAGGGGTGGAGAGAAAGACATAGAGAGGGGGTGGAGAGAGAGATGTACATGGACAGAGGTTTAGGGAGAGAGATACAGCTTCTTACTCCATACAGACTTAGCGACCACACCCTTGCAATTGAGGAAGGGACACAAAACATGCATGTTACCAAAAGAACATGAAATCTGTGGTCACTGTACATCAGAGTAAAGATGAAATGGAGATACTCATTATCCTCAAATATAACAAATACGAGGAATATTCCAGAAAGATTTACCAGCTAATTACAACCTACACAGAGCTTAATGATAGTGAGAAACTAAGGATGTTTCTGTGCGAGGGACCTACAGTGAGTCTTGCTGCCAGATATATTCGAGAGTCACAACTTGGATAGGGTAATTGTTGAAACTATTATTTTTCCGAACATTTTGTTTTGTGATTACACTCAAACATTTTATGTTATTTTGCATCTTGATATTTGTATGGGTGTGTGTTTTAGGATTAATGATGATTGGATTCTCTGCTATATGTAAACAATTAGATGACTAGATTAGACTATGGACTCCTTTGGCAACATTGTCTGAACGTTCATGCCAATAAAGCATATTAAAATATATTTAATTCAGAGAGGAAGAAAGATTAGAGGGGGAGTCAGAAATAGAGAAGCAGAGAGGAAAGTAAAGGGAGAGTGATGGAGAGAGAAGGAAAGAGAGATGGAGGGGGAGAGAGAGGGTGAAAGAGAGATGGAGGGGGAGAGAGAGAGGGAGAATGAAAGAGAGATAGAGGGAGAAAGAGAGATGGAGGGGGAGAGAGGGGGAGAGAGAGAGTGAAAGAGTGGGAGAAAGAGAGAGAGGGAGAGAAAGACGGAGGGGGGAGGGAGATTGAAAGAAAGAGAGAGGGAGTGAGAGAGGGGAAGAGAGAGAGAGAGAAAGAGAGAGGTCCTAAATCCTGACCGTTCTGACAGGTTCTATCTACTTCTGTCTGCTTCTGTCTGCTTCTGTGTGGTTCTACCAGGTTCTATCTGGTTGTCCAGAACGCTTTACTGTACTCTACTGTTTCCTACTGTCCCAGTTCCCATGGAAACAGCACACTGCGCTTACGCAACCAGATGAGTTCGAAAACACCTGAGTGTGTTTGTCATATGCACACACACTTGAGACTGCTTGGCACACGCCCACACATGCACACACTTCTGAGACTGCCCGTCACACCTTTACACACAAACGCGCTGAATCACAAGGAAACAGGAAGTGATGCAGGCCTGTGAGGTCAGGTGACTTACGTATGCACTCTGGTTGGAGGCCGCTCCAGGTGAGGTCGGCCTGGCAGAGACGCGTGGTGGAGCCCTGGAGCAGGTGACCTGGCTGGCACTGGAACCCCACCATGCTGCCCACCTGCACACACACACACACACACACACACATGCAAGAACAGACGCATGAACCACACACACAAACACACACACACACACATTTGTGTTATTATGCTGTTTGTTCTTTGGCACTTCATCAACCCACCTGTCCTCCTCCTCTCATCTCTCCTCCTCTCTCATCTCATCTCTCCCCTTCTCCTCTGTCCTCTCTTCATCTCTCCTCTCCTCATCTCTCCTCCTCTCATCTCTCCTCCTCCTTTCATCTCTCCCCTCCTCCTCCTCTCATCTCTCCTCCTCCTCCTCTTCAGCATCTCCAGTGGTTGTGTGAATGTGGTCAGGTCCACAGCTCCCAGCTTTCTCCTGACCCAACCACTAAAACTACTTAATGTCGTAAAATCTTAATGTCAGCACATCAGCCTCAAATATCCACCTCCACGTCCTTCCCTGCCCTCATCCCTCCATCCTCTCCCTCCATCCCAACCTCCCTTCCTCCAGCCTGTCCTCTCATCACCTCCCTCCATCCTCTCCCTCCCCTTCCTTGTCCTCTCCCACCCACCCTCCCTCCTCTCCCACCCCCCTCCTCCTTCTCAGCACCTCTCTCTCTCTCTCTATCTCTCTCTCTCTCTCTCTCTCTCTCTCTCTCACTCTCTCACTCTCTCTCTCTCTCTCTCTCTCTCTCTCTCTCTCTCTCTCTCTCCCCCAGTCTTGTGTGCTGTGATCATACGATGCTTTCATCTGTGCTGGTGTGTCAAAGTCTGCTTTAATGTTCTATTAGAGGATCAACCAGTTGGACAAACACACTCTCTCACACACACACTCTCTCACGCACACACATACAAACACACACTGCAGCACAGTTTTGTCCCGTTTATATGAGCTAGTAGTATAAACATATTGGGCAGAGGTGTTTGTGTGTGTGTGCGTGTGAGTGTGTGTGCTCATTAGAGAGACAACACAGACAGGACAGCATGGGTCTGGCTGGTGACCGTAGGAGGCCAACACACACACACACACACACACCCCACTGAGTCCGGTTTCTTATGAGGACATAACCAGGGTATCTTTCCCAGCAGGGTCTTGCAAAACAACCTCACATGTTCTCCCTCAAGTTCTCCCCTCATGTTCTCCTTCAGGTACTCCCCCCATGTTCTCCTTCAGGTACTCCCCCCATGTTCTCCTTCAGGTACTCCCCCCATGTTCTCCTTCAGGTACTCCCCCCATGTTCTCCTTCAGGTACTCCCCCCATGTTCTCCTTCAGGTACTCCCCCCATGTTCTCCTTCAGGTACTCCCCCCATGTTCTCCTTCAGGTACTCCCCCCATGTTCTCCTTCAGGTACTCCCCCCATGTTCTCCTTCAGGTACTCCCCCCATGTTCTCCTTCAGGTACTCCCCCCATGTTCTCCTTCAGGTACTCCCCTCATGTTCTCCTTCAGGTACTCCCCCCATGTTCTCCTTCAGGTACTCCCCCCATGTTCTCCATTATTATCTCCAGCACATTCTCCCCTCACGTTCCACCCCATGTTCTCCCACGCTTTCTCCTCCCACGTTCTCCCTCATGTTCTCCAACGAGTTCTGCCCCGTGGCCCGCCAAACGTTCTCACGGGTTCTCCAAACGTCTTACCTTGAAGCCATAGGTTCTGTTGAGGGAACCATAGCGGGGTGTTCCTGGGTTATCACAGGTGGTACGAGTAGGTTCTGAGAGGGGGGAGAGAGAGAGAGAGAGAGAGAGAGAGAGAGAGAGAGAGAGAGAGAGAGAGAGAGAGAGAGAGAGAGAGAGAGAGAGAGAGAAAGAGAGAGAGAGAAAGAGAGAGAGAGAGAAAGAGAGAGAAAGAGAGGAGAAAAGGAGAGGGAGAAAGGTCAGTGTAGACAGATAGTTCTAGACTACCGACTCGACCTAGCTACCTCCAGTTTATGTTTGTGTGTGTGTGTGTTATGAACATCAACAGACTGCCCACAGTGACAGTCGCCCTTTGTGAGAGTGTGTGCTTGTAAAACCGTCTGTGAGTTTGTGGGTGAGAGCGCGTGTGTGTTTCTGGAAGTGGGCCTGCCGTGGTCATTAGTGTCTGGCAGCAGTACCAGCAGCCACCACTAGAGAACACTGCTGCTACAGAAAAGATGCACGGCTGGACCGGCTGATGGTGTGTATGTGTGTGTGTGTGTGCGTGTGCCCGTGCATATTTGTACGTGTGTGTGTGATCCTGTGTGTGGCCCCTGTGTGTGAGGGTGTGTGTGACCCTGTGAGTGTGTGTGATCCTGTGCGTGTGTGTGACCCTGTGTGTGTGAGTGTGTGTGTGATCCTGCGTGTGTGTGTGTGTGATCATTAGCATGTGCAGCACAGCCTCTCCCAGGCTGACGCAGGAACCTGACTCAATGCAGCCTTAGAGATGACAGCAGCTACACACCTCGCTCTCTCTCTCTCTCTCTCTCTCTCCCTCTCTATCTCTCCATCTCTCTCCGTCCCTTTTCTCCTTCCTTCCTTCTCTCCCTCTTTCCATCCCTCACTCCTCCTTTATCTCTGTCCATCCCTCTCTAACCCTCTCTCCTTTTCTCTCCCTCTTTCCTTCTCTCCCTCTCTATCTTGATTCCTCTTTCAGTTTTGTTCAGTTTTTTTACTTTTCCTCTTTTGGTTCTTTGGCTCGCCTTCTTTTTTCCATCCCCCCCGCCCCTCCCTCAGTCCCTACCTCCAACCCTCTTTCTCTCTCGTCCCCCCTCCATCCCTTGATCTAATCTCCTCAGTATTCAACAGCAACCTTATGACAGCCAATCACATCCATCAGCCAGACAATCAGCCAATGCCCATGCACTTCCCAGCAGAAACCTAATTTTAGGCCAATCAACCTTAATGACATCTTTCTCTCTACTCCTCCCTCCAGCTCCATCTCCCCTTTTAATTATCTCTTTCTCTGTTCTCTATTTCTCCCTTTCCCTCCCTCCCTCCCTCCCTCCCTCCCTCCCTCCCTCCCTCCCTCCCTCCCTCCCTCCCTCCCTCCCTCCCTCCCTCCCTCCCTCCCTCCCTCCCTCCCTCCCTCCCTCCCCCTTCCTCCCCCCCCCCCTTCCTCCCCCCCCCCCCTCCCTCCTCCCTCCCTCCATCCCCCCTCCTCCCTCCCTCCCCCCCCCCACCTCCCTCCCTCCCTCCCTTGTGTAAAGATGAATAATGTAGCTAGCAACAGCAGAAACTCCAGCTGAACTCTCACAATCAGCAATATTTCACCTGTGCCTCTGTCCAGACCTGTGTGTGTGTGTGTGTGTGAGAGCATGTACAGCATGTGCATCGTTTACCTATTCAGCATGTTTATGCTACCTATTCAGTGTGTGTGTTACCTATGCAGTGTGTGTGTGTGTTACCTATGCAGTGTGTGTGTGTGTTACCTATGCAGTGTGTGTGTGTTACCTATGCAGTGTGTGTGTGTGTTACCTATGCAGTGTGTGTGTGTGTGTTACCTATGCAGTGTGTGTGTGTTACCTATGCAGTGTGTGTGTGTGTTACCTATGCAGTGTGTGTGTGTGTTACCTATGCAGTGTGTGTGTGTGTGTTACCTATGCAGTGTGTGTGTTAGCTATGCAGTGTGTGTGTGTTACCTATGCAGTGTGTGTGTGTGTGTTACCTATGCAGTGTGTGTGTTAGCTATGCAGTGTGTGTGTGTTACCTATGCAGTGTGTGTGTGTTACCTATGCAGTGTGTGTGTGTGTTACCTATGCAGTGTGTGTGTGTTACCTATGCAGTGTGTGTGTGTTACCTATGCAGTGTGTGTGTGTTACCTATGCAGCGAGGCTGGAAGCCGCTCCACAGGCCGTCAGCCTGACAGAGGCGCGTGGTGGAGCCCACCGGGATGTAGGGGGCGCTGCAGCTGAACAACACCTCCGATTGGTAGATGAAGCTGCGCCCCTCCCGGAAGCCGTGGGCAGGAACGCCTGGGTCGCCACAGAACTTGGCTGCAGGAACAGGAAGAGGAGGAGTCAGATACTGAGATCTCATTGGCCCTGGGGCAGGAAAGGGAGAGGTTGCATTCTTATAGGGTGAGGCCCTTGTGTTGTAAAGAGGAGGAGAGATGGGTGTTGTTCCATCTCATCCTCCCCTCCCCTCTCTTTTCTCCCTTCCTCTCCACTACCCACAGACTCTTATTGATGAATAAAATATATCTTCTCTTCTTGCTGTCAGGAGAAAGAAACAAGTTAGAGAGAGGGAGAGAGAGACTGAGAGAGGGAGAGAGAGAGACAGAGAGAGGGAGAGACAGAGAGAGGGAGAGAGAGAGACAGAGAAAGACAGAGAGAGAGACAGAGAGAGGGAGAGACAGAGAGAGGGAGAGAGAGAGACAGAGAAAGACAGAGAGAGAGACAGAGAGACAGAGAGAGACAGAGAGGGAGAGAGAGAGAAGGAGAGAGAGAGACAGAGAGGGTGAGAGAGGGAGAGAGAAAAAGGGTGGGGGAAGAGAGCAGAGCGAGAGAGAGAGTGCAGTGACTTTACAGTTCTATCAAGTCCGAAAGTCGTTTCTTCTGCAGGAATCGAAAGAAGAAGAGAAGGAGGAGGCAGAGAGGGAGGAGGGAGAGAAGGAGAGAGAACACCGTTGCAATTCAGAGCCCTTTTAATGTCCCCCTCTCTTTCTCTTCTCCACTCATCTCTCCCCTCCCTCCTTCCATCCCTCTCTTCCAAACTCTATCCCCCGTCCCTACTCTCTCTCTCTCTCTCTCTCTCTCTCTCTCTCTCTCTCTCTCTCTCTCTCTCTCTCTCTCTCTCTCTCTCTCTCTCTCTCTCTCTCTCTCTCTCTCTCTCTCACACACCCGGAGTGTGTGTGTGTGTGTGTGTGACTCACGTAGACACTGCGGCACCATGCCGCTCCAGGAGCCGTTGGCGACGCAGGTGAGCACGGCGGGGAAGGACAGCTCGTAGCCCGGCTGGCAGCTGTAGCTCACACTGGTGCCCCACTCGAAGCCGCTGCCCTCCACCACCCCGTTAGAGACCGGGGGAGGGGCGGCGCAGGTCACCGCTGGGGGAGGGGCGAGGGGGGAGGAGGGGGGGGGGGAGGTGGGGAGAGACACGCGGTTGGATTATTCAGCTGTGGAGGTGCTCAATCTGTTTCAACGCTCCTGACGTAGCGTGAGCACACTGGGGTGGATGTGGAGGAGTGTGTGTGTGTGTGTGTGTGTGTCTGTGTGGGACTTCCTGCTGGCCCTGAAGTGGGTGACAACTACAGCTGTAGTGACAGGTTTTGTGTCTCGCCAGAGATGGAGTATTTACACTCTCCTCCCCTCCTCTCCTTTTCCCCTCCTCTCCTCTCCCCTCCTCCCCCCTCCTCCCCCCTCTCTCTCCTCTCCTCTTGATTAACAATGATCAAAGGGTTCTAAGATCAAAGCTTGAGGTTGGCTCTGGAGTTTTATCCGTGTTCTTTGAACTGGACCATTACTGCGACAACAGCCCTCAATGGATACAGTCGCCATGACCACACCGGTTAGCGTTGCCCATGGCATCATGGTCAGACGTGACATGCTTTCACACAGGGTCGTGGCCAGGGACACACGTACACACTCTCTCACACACACACACGCACACACGCACGCGCACACACACACTCACACACCACAAAGGAGAGAACGGGAGAGTGTGTTTGGTGCGTCTGAGAGTGTGTATGCGTGTGTGCGTGTCTCAGCGTGTATGTCTCACAGTGAGCGTGTGTCTCAGTGTGTGTGTGTGTGTGTGTGTGTGTGTGCAGGTGCGACTGGTGTAACTGATGCTCCCTCACAGCTGGTCTGGAGCCCCAGTGGAGTGGTTGATATAAAACGTTACATATGAAATAGCTCCACACGTGAAAACACACAAGTTAATTAAAGAGACCCCACTCTGTGTGCTCACTCACTCACACACACACACACACACACACCAACGCACGCACACACACAGTCTCCCACCAGGCTAGACTCAGGATGTTTGTTTAGTCTTGTCACTGTGCTGGTAATGGTAAACTGTGTTTTTATCAGAGGGTGTAAGGATGCTTGTGTTTGTGTGTCCAATACAGTTTCCATTGTGCTCTGTCTGTGTTTCCATGGACGCCCTCGCACACAAAGAAAAACAGACCAACAGACCGCAGAGGCTGCCCCCACTCCTGCCTCCCC
>NC_140364.1:3732500-3750000 GCF_054491055.1 Hypomesus nipponensis
CTCCCCTCCCCACACCACAGCAGAACACACCCAGGATCTCCCCTCCCCTCCCCACAGCAGAACACACCCAGGATCTCTCTCTTCGTTTGTGGGCTTCAGCCTCCCAGCCTAGGGCTGTCATGATGATAATGACAATGTCAGATAATGATAATGTCAGCTGGTCACCTCGCCCCAGGTTTTCCCCATCTGGCCATGAGCGTGGTCACATAAAAGGAGCGTTTGTTTGCTCCCTGGACCAATCGCAAACACAGACAAGTCTACCAGAGCCGCACATTTGACAAAAGATGAGCAAACTATGATATTGAACTCATTTAAAAATGAAATCCTGGCCGAAAGCAACACCGTTTCTGCTGCCAAAGGCAGGAAGCAAAGCTGGCAATAAATGGCAGATCTTGTAGATCTGACTATAATTACAATTGTGTATTCCATTAAAATAATGTGTTCCCAAGCTGTAATCTTATGGTGTGTAAGATGGCTCAGCCTCATTCTTTCAGCTGCACAATGGCGTTACAACAGTCTTGGGAGCATATAAAGAACAAATATGAACATGATTCAAACCAGTAAACAGGCTTCCTTGCAAATCTTTAAAGGTGAGTGTGTGCTGTAAGTACAATGCCTTTGTGCTTTAATCAGTCTCTGTTTAACGATGATGTCAGTATAGAGACAGACAGAATATACAAAGGTACTCGTCAGGGAAAGCCAGGTTTTTGTCAGATTCTAAAAACTCTTCCTCTTCCTTCTTAGTCTTCTGAAGAACATCTCAGCATTCACACACTGAGGTCACAGGGCCTTCTAGGAACGATGCCATTTTCCAAGAGAAAGGATTGGTCAGTCGACCGTGCTTTCATGCAGTCTAAGTCTGCAGCCGGAGTTGCCATGGCAATGTACCCCAGTAAAAAGCAAACCACTTTGATGACGCTGAAAACCCAGGGTTAAACCTGAAGTTCCCTTAATAACCCCCAAATCCTGCTTCGTAGAATTGGTCTCAGGTTAGTTTCCCAGTATAGTTGCCATGGTAATAGAGCTTGAACTATGTTGAACTTGCTTTATGGAACCAAATCAACCGGAAATGAGTCAGACAGATATAAGCCTGGCTTATTTGGTAAACTCTATTGATGAAGGTTAAAGGACATAGAGATATCATTGTAAATGCTAACAGCTTACAACTCTCAACATAATGTTATTCTTACCAGCCATTCAGTTAGTCAGTCACCTACACTCACACACACACACCCACACTCACACACACATACACACACACACACACACACACACACACAAACACACACACACACACCCACCCCGCTAGTCCCCCTCCCCCCTGGTCTTGGGTGTACGTTACCCTCCAGTGCTCCCAGATAATGACGACAGGAGAGGAACAGGTGTCCACCATGTGATGCAGGCAGCTCTCACTGGCGGGCGGACCGACACAGTCTGGCAGGCACACACACACACACACACACACACACTTACACACACTTACACACACACACTTACACACACACACTTACACACACACACACTTACACACACACCCACACACGTACACACACACACACGCACCCACACACACACTTTTACACTTCATCCACATCCACATACACTAACACTTGAACAAACGTCGTGGCCCAAATTCTGGCCTGCCCTGGTCAGTATGCAACTGTGCAATAGGCCTGTGTGCACATGCGTGTGTTAGGAATAAGGAGAGTACTGCAGGATAGAGGGATGGAGGTGTGAAGGGATGGATGGTTAGAGGGAGGGGGGGAGGGGGGAGGGAGAGGAGGGGGGGAGTGAGAGAGAGAGAGAAACAGAAAGATTCCCATATGTATCTCATCTCTCTTTTTTGCTCCGAGGCTAGGCTGATATACTTTCTGGGTCAAAGAACTGATAGGATGAATAGAGGGAGAGAAAGAGAGAGGTAGAGAGAGGGAGAAAGAGAGCGAGGGAGAGAGAGAGAGAGAGAGAGAGAGAGAGAGAGAGAGAGAGAGAGAGAGAGAGAGAGAGAGAGAGAGTTGGTGTCTGCATTTTCTTTTTATGGGTCACGGACACTTAATGAAGGTTTAATGGATGGCTGACCAGCAGGTAAGTGTGAGTGTGTGTGTGACATTCAAAGACAGAGTGTGTGTTTGGAGCAGAAGAGGAATGGCACAGCAGTGTGTATATGTCAAGGCCGTGACTATTTAAGAGACAACAACAGAATACCAATTATTGTGTGTTGGTGTGTGGGTGTGTATTTATGTGTGTGTGTGTGTGTGTGTGTGTGTAAGAGAGGCTGATCACTGAGGTGAGAGAAGTGGTAGACAGACCCGTATGAGGAAGTCACACACACACACACACACACACACAAACACACACTGATCCTGCAGTTTGTGGTGATAAAGCAGTAATTCACAACAATGTGAAGAGTGTGTAAAACAAGAAAGAGAGAGAGAGAGACAAGAGAGAGAGAAGTAAGAAAGATTTAAAGACTGCAGTGGCGACCATGTTGACTCTGCAGTGAGAAACAGATGCTGTACACCCACACACACACACACACACAATCAAACACACCCACACACACACACAGTCAAACACACCCACACACACACACAGTCAAACACACCCACACACACACCCAGTCAAACACACACACACACGCACCCAGTCAAACACACACACACACACCCACACAAACACACGCACACACCCAGTCAAACACACACACACACCCCTACAAGTACACACACCCATCCCCTCCTCCCCCACAACTGCCCACCCCCCCGCCCACAACACTCCCCACGTGCACACACACACACTCCTGCATAGCACCGCCCCCACCACACACTCACACACACACGCACGCACACGCACACACGCACACACACACACACACACACACACACACACACACACACACACACACACACTTCTAATGAGCCTGTGGAGAGTGACATCTCTCTTCCTCTCTGAGTCCCAGTAGGGTCGTCCTGCTCTGTAATTAAATAAGCCCAGATAAGCTGTTTTACATACACACACACTCACACACACTCACAAGACAAAACTAATTTCTTTCCCGGAAGAATAAGATAAGAGTGTGAGTTAGACTGCATGTCTGTGGTGCCCCGGAGTGTGTGTGTGTGAGTGTGTGTGTGGATGGATGGGTGTTGGTTTGTGTGCGTATGGAAGCCTGGGCTGACGATTGTTCGGCATGTGTGTCCTTTACGTGCACGTTCGTAGCTGTGTGTGTGTGTGCAAAGTCTACGCGTGTGTGTGTGTGTGTGTTTGAACGCGTGCGAGGGGGTGCGCGCGCGAGACGTGCATGCGTTCGGAATCCCTGCGCGAGTGTGTGCGTGTCTCACCAGAGACCAGAAGGCCGTGTGTGTGTGTGTTTTGTTTCCCCCAGACAGCCAGAATCTCCCCGGCACTCCCAGGGAACATTCCCCCTCCTCGTTCCCCTGTCAGGACCCTCCTCTCCCCCCACAGAGCCGACAGGAAGGGGAGGAACTCCACAGAGAGGAAGACTCGGGAGACCGGGAGAGACCCTCGCCGGCACAAACAGCCCTGGTCGCTCATGGACATGGAGCGCGTTTGGTTGTGTGCCTTGGGAACAGGTAAGGGGGCAGCCGCCCCGGGTGGAGCTGCCTGTTAGGAGGGGCTTCTGTCGACGTCGCCACAGGCTTTGTTGAGTTTGTCAAAGACACGTCAGCAAAGCCACCGCGTCCTGTCTCCAGGCTGGTGACGCCAGTCTCAGCCCTCTCACTCTCTGAGGGGTCGTCACTGTGTGTGTGTTCTGTGTGTGTGTGCGCGTGTGTGTGTCTCACCAGAGCAGAAAGGCAGGGGTGCGCTCCACAGGCCGTTGAGCTGGCAGGTCCTAGCTGCCTCCCCCTTCAGCTGCCTGCTGCCGGAGCAGGAGTACCGCACCGTGGCTCCGAACGTGAACCTGTCCCCCACCAGCACGCCGTTAGGAGGGGAGCCAGGGTGCCCGCAGTCCACCACTACACACACACACAGAGAGAGAGAGAGAGAGAGCACACACACCGTTTTTGATGTATCTCTGCTAAATGTGTGCACTTAACGCGTGTGTGTGTGTGTGTGTGAGGTTAACGTGCGTACGGTTTTTATGCCTCTTTGTGTGTGTGTGTGTGTGTAAAGGAAGGTGCCCGAGCGGTTGGTTTGGGTCCGATTTCAAGAATGGCAAAACGAGTCCTTCCATCGACGACTCGTCTTTCGTTTGAATGTCAATCAATCCCTGAGCTCTTGCTCGCGCCAGCTATCTCCCCCAACTGAGCTGTGCTGCACATGTTGAACCGCCCGGACGATACCATCGGACGGGCCTCAAAATCAATCGACAGTTTCGCACGGTTTTCCCGTTTGAACAACATATCGGCATAATACATTTCACACATACATTCATGTCGTCATCGAACAATGCCCCGAAACCAGTTCATACATAGCTCTTTACAACACCCCTGCTCCAATGATCGCTTTCCACCATCCCGGAGCGCGAAATAAACCCAGGCAAGCTTTCCCCCGCCCTGCACCCTGGTTCCCCCCACAGTCCCAGCAGACACGGTAACTGGGGAAGGACGACGCAAACAGGTTAAAACGGATCAGTGCACCTCTATGATCCGAACCAGCGCTTTACGTGACAGTCGCACTGCGTTCCGTCACAGCCTGTGTGTGTGTGCTCACTGTGTGCTTAAAGTGTGCGTAGCGTCAACCTGTATGTGTGTGTGCGCAGTGTACCTCCCTTCCTAACACACACACACACACCCCTCCCCCCCAGTCCCACACACACACACGTCAGGCCGCCAAGGGGGAACTGACCGATGCACTCTGGTAGGGGCTTGTCCCAGTGTCCGCTAGGCTGGCAGGTGAGCACCGGGGAGCCAAACAGGGAGTAGCCGGGGTTACAGTCGTAGAACACCACCGTCCCAAACGTGAAGTTGCCGTGCTCGATCTTACTCTGCCTGATGGAGTTAGCTGGGATGCCCGGGTCGGAACAGTTCACCACTGCAGGCAGAGACAGGGAGGAGGAGGAGGGAGGAGGAGGAGGGGGAGGAGGATGGGGAGGAGGAGGAGGAGGAGGAGGAGGAGGAGGAGGAGGGGGAGGAGGGGGAGGAGGAGGAGGAGGGGGAGGGGGAGGAGGAGGAGGAGGAGGGGAAGAGGATAGGAGAAGGGAGAGGGAGAGAGAAGGAGAGAGATGTATGAAAGGGAGGAGAGAGGAAGGAGGAGGAAGAGATATGTGTGAAGAGAGATGTGTTATTGGGGAGCTGGTGTGGTGGTGGGGGGTTAGAGTGTGTGTGTGGGGGGGGGGGGGAGGGGGGGGCATGCAGCATCTCTCTGGCCAATCAGCACTGTGACTGAATGTGGTGTTGAGGAACCCCCCCCCCCTCACCAGGACCGTCACCTCCCATTCTGCTCCCACCTCCTGAACTAGTAAGAATAGATATACTCCTCTTCTCCTTCCACCTCTGCTCCTTTCACCTCTCCTCTCCTCTTTCCCCCTATCCTCTCCTCCTTCCACCTCTCCTCCTTCCACCTCTCCTCTCCTCCTTCCCCCTATCCTCTCCTCCTTCCACCTCTCCTCTCCTCCTTCCACCTCTCCTCTCCTCCTTCCCCCTATCCTCTCCTCCTTCCCCCTATCCTCTCCTCCTTCCACCTCTCCTCTCCTCCTTCCACCTCTCCTCCTTCCCCCTATCCTCTTCTCCTTCTACCTCCCCTCTTGTCTCCTTCTACCTCTCCTCCTTCTACCTCCCCTCTCCTCCTTCCACCTCTCCTTTCCTCCTTCCACCTCTCCTCTCCTCCTTCCACCTCTCCTCTCCTCCTTCCCCCTATCCTCTTCTCCTTCTACCTCCCCTCTTGTCTCCTTCTACCTCTCCTCCTTCTACCTCCCCTCTCCTCCTTCCACCTCTCCTCTCCTCCTTCCACCTCCCCTCTGCTCTCCTCTCCTCCGTCTACCTCTCCTCTCCTGCAGACAGAGTACAGCGTGCGTGCAGACAGGGGCAGCATTCCTCCGTGTGTTATGAAAACTTAACTTTTTTCCCCACCTTTACACGTTGGAGGCGGGTGGCTCCACTGCCGGTTGGCCTGGCACTGAGCGCGCCCGGACCCCTCCATCACGTAACCACGGTTACAGGTGAAGCTGACCACGTCGTCCAGGTTGAAGCCGCTGCCCACGGTTCTCCCGTAGATGGGGCTGCCTGGGTGACCGCAGCTAATGGCTGGAGGGGGGGGGGGAGGGAGGAGGAGAGGATGGGGGGGAGAGGGGGAGGGGCAGAGGCAGAGGGGGGGGAGAGACAGGAGGGGGAAGAAAAGGAGGTGGAGGAAGGGGGAGAGGGAGGAGGAGGAGGGGATGGGGGGAGAGGGGAGGGGCAGAGGCAGGGGGGGGGTGAGAGACAGGAGGGGGAAGAAGAGGAGGTGGAGGAAGGGGGAGAGGGAGGACGGGAGAATGAAAGGAATGGAAGAGGCGGGAGGGATGGAGGGATGGAGGAGGGAGCACATGAAAGAGCAGAAGGGTGATGACGAAGGCCAGGGAGGAGGAGAAGATCGAGACCAATGAAAGAGGAAGAGAGAGAGAGAGAGACAGAGGGAAGATAATCCTTATTGATCACTGTCATACTGCTGAAGTTGCTCCAACTCCTGAAGTCTTCTAGAACTGAGGAGATGTTCACTGAAGCCTACTCAGAGGGCACACACACACTCACACGCACGCACGCACACACACACAAAGCTCTCCGAGACACGTGCCCATGAACACACACACACAAGGCCAGGGCTAACAGTCTGAAGGAGGCAGTGGAGCTTGAAGGATGTCTGTGGAGCCTGAGACCCACCACAGTACAGAGCTACAGCAGCCACTTCCCTGAGACCCTCACACACACACACACACACACACACCACCCACTCTTACAGTCACTCTGCTGAGACCCACTATGGTACAGAGCTGCATACAGAGTGACAGACACAGCGTCAATACAGAGCTATGATATAGAGCTATGATATAGAGCTATGATATAGAGCTACAATATAGACCTCCAACCCAGAGCTATACGACGCAGAGATTCTGTCAAAGGCAACCACATACAGCTGCACTAAACAGGTACAGCGTGAACATGGCCCCAGGATATAGATACCAGTGAAAATGTCTTTCTCAGCTCTCCCTTGTCCTCTCTCTCACTCTCTCTCTCTCTGTCTGTCTCTCTCTCTCTCTCTCTCTCTCTCTCTCTCTCTCTCTGTCTCTCTCTGTCTCTCTGTCTCTCTCTCCCTCTCTCTCTCTCTCTCTCTCTCTCTCTCTCTCTCTCTCTCTCTCCCTCTCTCCTCTCGCCCAGGTCCCCCTGACAGCTCACCCTCTGTCTGAACTCACAACTCACTGGAGCTGGAACTACTTAATCTCTCCCAGACACACACACACACTCACCCATACAAACGTGCCCATGAACACACACACACACACACTCTCTCCTCTCCCCCCTCCTCCCTACTCTCCTCCTCTCCCCCCTCTCCTCCTCCTCCCTACTCTCCTCCTCCCCCCTCCTCTCTTCTCCTCCTCCTCTACCCCCTCTCCTCCTCGTCCCTACTCTCTTCCTCTCCCCCCCTCCTCTCTTCTCCTCCTCCTCTCCCCCCTCTCCTCTTCCTCCCTACTCTCCTCCCCCCTCCTCTCTTCTCCTCCTCCTCTACCCCCTCTCCTCCTCCTCCCTGCTCTCCTCCTCTCCCCCCTCCTCTCTTCTCCTACTCCTCTCCTCCTCTCCCCCCGTCCTCTCTCCTCCCCCTTCCCTCCAGCTAGCTCGCATAATTACAGATGTGATCCGTTTCTCTTGGCCCGTCTGAGCATGCTCCATAAGCTGAATATTAACACCTCATCATTGCACTTCAAAATAGCTGAGCTCACAAACCACACACACACATCCACGCGTTATTATACTGTGGTATATGCTGTGATTCACGTTCCCAAAAAACTCATTATTAATTGAGGAGCTGAGTATGGACTGAATATTGTTTTGTGGTGTGGTTAGTTGTGCATGTCTGTATGTGCGTGTCTGTGTATATGTGGTCTGTGTGTTTATAGGTGTGTGTGTGAGTGTTTGGGTGTGAGCGTATGTGTGTGTGTGTGACGTACAAACACAGGTAGGGAGCTGTCCAGACCAGTTGTGGTCCTGAAGGCAGATTCTGACCGATGAGCCAATGAGCCGGAACCCTGGAATGCACTGGTACACCACCGTATCCCGGTAACCAAAGTTCTCCCCAATCACCTGCCCGTTCACTATGGACTCAGGTACCCCACAGTGTCCCGCTAAGGAGAGAGCACACACACACACACACGGTTAAGGTTAGTTTAGGCAGTTATGGTTAGATATGGTTAGTTTGTATATACACTCCCAGGAAGCAT
Organism: Hypomesus nipponensis; assembly: GCF_054491055.1. NCBI lineage: Eukaryota > Metazoa > Chordata > Actinopteri > Osmeriformes > Osmeridae > Hypomesus > Hypomesus nipponensis. The sequence goes on from NC_140364.1 coordinate 3,740,869, forward strand.
AGTTGGATAAGGTATGTTGAGGTAAGTTAAGGTTGGTTAAGGTTAGTTAAGTTTAGTTAGGGATGTCCTACCCAGACTGCATGACTGGTTAAGGTTAGGTAGGGGGTCAGTGAGGGTCAGGTATGGTGGCCCTACCCAGACAACGTGTCTCCGCTCCGCTCCAGAGTCCAGATGAGAGGCACTCTCTGACGGTGGAGCCCACCAGCATGAACCCCGTGTCACACGTAAAGATGGCCGTCGCCCCAAACGTCGTCTGGGTGCCGATCTTCCTGCCGTTGGCCGGCATGCCCAGATCCCCGCACGATATGACTGGACGAGAGACAGGAAGGGGCGTGGTCACACAGACGGGATGTCCATGGAGTTTTAACGACATTCTGACGTTAGAACTCTCATAGAAAACGTGCGAGTAGAACCCCGAGATTCCCCCACCAGGTGGAAGCCGCTCTCTCCGCTACTCACTCTGACAGTGCGGCCTCTCGTTTCTCCAGCTCCACACCCCATTGGCCATGCACTGGATGTGGGCGGGGCCCAGCCGGAAGTAGCCCGGGTCACAGCTGAAGATGATCCTGGTTCTGAACTCGTAGTGGGAGCCGTTTACGATACGCCAGCGCCCATGCTCCAGAGAGAAGGATCCCACACTGGGGCACACCACCACTGGAACACACACACACACATACAGGAACACACACACACACAGGGACACACACACACACAGGGACACACACACACACACAGGGCACACACACACACACGCGCACACAAGCAGACATACATATATAAAAGAGGATGATAACATGCCAGTGAGCTTGTATTGCCTCCATCTCTTTTTCAAACACACACACACACACACAGACAAACACACACACAAACACACACACACATCAATCCCTCCCCCTCCTTCTCTACATCACCTTCATGGAACACAACGTAGAACCAAAACCCTTCCTAATCCCTCTCATAAATAAGTCAGAGATGCAGGAGGGGGACGGAGCATAAGAGACTGCTTATTGTTCTCTGGAGGGAAGTTAAAGTACAGGCTCACACACAATTACCCTCACACACACACACAGATACACACACACATACACAGACACATACACACACACACCCTTACCACACTCACGTACCATACACAAACACTCATATACTCACCCATCCAAAAAACACCTATACCACACTCGTACCCACCCACCCACCCCACACTCAAACACTCACGTTCTCACCCCTACCCCCTTCACATACGCTCCCATACCACACACAAATACACACACATAGTGACCTTCACCCCCACCCCCCCCCCCCCCACACACACACACCTGAGCAGCGAGGGATCTTGTTGTGGTTGCTCCAGGTGCCGTCAGCCTGACACACGGCGCTCGTCAGCTCTTTGGACGACAGGCGGTAGCCGTCGTTGCAGAAGTACGTCACGCGGGTCCCGAACGAGTAGTCTGCTGCCAGCGCTCCTCCGTTAGCGGGGGCCTTTGGCACGCTGCACGACACCGCTGGAGACCAGAGGACCGCGCGTGTCACAGTGCTCTATGCACACACAGTCACGTCATCCCAGGTTACACACACACGCGCACACAAACCCTACCCTGGCAGGCGGGCACAGTGGAGTCCCAGTCGAAGTATCCGTGCGGCGTGCGGCGACAGACGGCCGAGGCGTTGCCGATGAGAGCGTAGCCACGGTCACAGGCCCAACGCACGACGCTGTTCATGTGACCTCCCGTCTGGCTGCTGATGGAACCGTGAAGAGGCGAGTCTGGAGTACTGCAGTACATCGCTGGGGAGAGAGTACTATAGTTATACTACCACAGTACTGTACTGCAGTTATACTACCACAGTACTGTACTGCAGTTATACTACCATAGTACTACTGCAGTTATACTACCACAGTACTGTACTGCAGTTATACTACCACAGTACTGTACTGCAGTTATACTATCACAGTACTGTAATGCAGTTATACTACCACAGTACTGTAATGCAGTTATACGACCACAGTACTGTACTGCAGTTATACTACCACAGTACTGTAATGCAGTTATACGACCACAGTACTGTACTGCAGTTATACTACCACAGTACTGTAATGCAGTTATACTACCACAGTACTGTACTGCAGTTATACTACCACAGTACTGTACTGCAGTTATACTATCACAGTACTGTAATGCAGTTATACTACCACGGTACTGTACTGCAGTTATACTATCACAGTACTGTACTGTAGTTATACTTCAATTATACTACTGGAGTACTGCAGAGCATCGCTGTGATTAAAACGCTGAAGTTGAACAACCACAACACTGCAGTTATACTACTTCTATACTTGTTCAAATACCAGAATACTGTAGTTATACTACTGGAGTGCTGCAGTACATAGCTAGGGAGAGAAAACTGCAGTTACTACAACCAGAATAATGCAGCTATATACGGCCCAAAAACTGCAGTTATGGTACTGGAGCACTGCAGTTATATTAACACAATACTACATTTATACTACCAGAATACAATAATACTACAAGTGTACAGCAACACAAGAGAGTACTGAAGTTATACTATTGGAATGTAATAAGCTAAATCACAGTACTAGAAAACGGCAACAATAACAACACAGTATTTATTCCTACAGTAACACTTCAAGAGCAAACTATAACTATAATACAGTTTATTACCAATTACAGCTGAGGTTGTCCTGCAATACTACAAGTATTATACCACAGTGATGTTGCATAATAATACTGTTAGAGGAGAGTAAGGCTACAGTGTGACTATACAGTAGGTCCTGTACCTGTTATACTTAAGGAGTTTAAAGGACTACAGACTTCAAAGATTAAGGGGTAGGGAAAAAAACAAGAGGGAGAGAAAGACAGAGAGAGAGGCGTCACATCACATTAAAACTGATCTCCTCTTAATCTTCTACATACTTAACTTCTCTCTTTCACTCCAGAAGGTTCTACTTCCACTAATCTCCTGACAACCACATCTACTGTTCCCTGTCTCCTAATCCTTCCCTGTCTCCTAACTCCTTCCCTGTCTTCTAATGCCTTCCCTGTCTCCTAACCCCTTCCCTGTCTCCTAACCCTTCCCTGTCTCCTAACCCTTCCCTGTCTCCTAACCCTTCCCTGTCTCCTAACCCTTCCCTGTCTCCTAACCCCTTTACTGTATCCTAACCCTTCCCTGTCTCCTAACTCCTTCTCTGTCTCCTAACCCTTCCCAGTCTCCTAACTCCTTCTCTGTCTCCTGACCCTTCCCTGTCTCCTAACCCTTCCCTGTTTCCTAACCCCTTCCCTGTCTGTAACCCCCGCCTCACAGAGAGAGAGAGAGAGAGAGAGAGAGAGAGAGAGAGAGAGAGAGCAGTGTTGGTAATTAATTTGCTAAGAGCTCTTAGTGTTCTATTTCACCCCAGACAACAGCTGTGATCCCATCACAACACATCATCATCATCACTGCCATCATCATACTTGGAAAGCTGTGTGCTGGAGGAGCAGGGGTTTAGGCCCTTCGCTCCCCGAGTGTTACCACTAGTTGTAGGTGCTGTGTGTGTGTAGGTTTGTTAGTAGAACACTTCACTGACATACAAACAAGCTGTGCATGCAGTTCTGCCATAACTCATGCTGTGGCCACACACACATACACATGTTTCATTCTCGTGGCCCCCTCTCTATTCCATCTCTATTCCATCTCTCTCTCTCTCTCTCTCTCTCTCTCTCTCTCTCTCTCTCTCTCTCTCTCTCTCTCTCTCTCTCTCTCTCTCTCTCTCTCTCTCTCTCTCTCTCTCTCTCTCTCTCTCTCTCTCTCTCCCTCCCTCCCTCCCTCCCTCCCTCCCTCCCTCCCTCCCTCCCTCCCTCCCTCCCTCCCTCCCTCCCTCCCTCCCTCTCTATCCCTCTCTCCACCTTTCACACACTTTCTCCCTCTCTCCCATTCTCCTCTCACGCCCAGTCTCTCTTTCCCCTCTCTATTTGCCCCCCCCCACCCCTCCTCCGCCCCCCGCCCCCACATAGAGCAAGCCAAAGCATGCAAGTGAAAAGAGTGATAAAATGGATACGTACTTCGATACTCACCGACATAGCGCAGCCGGAAGCCCCTCTTGTTGGTGCCGTGGTCGGAAGACCAGCGCAGAAGGAGCTGGTGTCCGGAGGTGACCAGGGAGAAGGGACAGGGCAGGTCCCCACTCAGGGTGGCCAGGAGGGGGCTGCCTGGGGTGGGGCCTGCGGGGGGTGGACATGGTCGTGGGTGGAGATTGGGGGCAGAGAGATGAGCACAGGGGGGGTGGGGGGGGGGGGTGGGAGAGGAGGGGGAGGGGAGGGAGGAGAGATGGTTGGGCGGGCGAGACGAGAGAAAGGGTTCAGTAAAGGAACACAGAGAGAGAGAGAGAGAGAGAGAGAGAGAGAGAGAGAGAGAGAGAGAGAGAGAGAGAGAGAGAGAGAGAGAGAGAGAGAGAAAGAAAGAAAGAAAGAAAGAAAGAAAGAAAGAAAGAAAGAAAGAAAGAAAGAAAGAAAGAAAGAAAGAAAGAAAGAAAGAAAGAGAGGAAGCCATCCAGATGACCCTGAACAGTGAATCAGAGTGCAGAGTCTGGCTAGCAACATCGACTACCTCCACACTTCTTCCTCCGGTAAGCTCATTTGCTTTGTGAGTGCGGCTACATTCAGAGAAAGGTTGATTTGAGTTCCTCAGACTTCTCATTCAGGCGCACATATGCAGCCTTTTCAATGCGTTCAGGTCATTTCGCCTCTCTCCGGGGATTAGAGTGCTGTTCACAGCTTTCTATTCACATTTGAAGAGACGTAACCACACTTTAAAAAGGCGTGCGGGTGTAAACAAGACAGAACAGGGGCAGCCAATGGCGTCAGATGCCTTGGGTGTGGAAGGCTAAGTTCAACCTCCCTCCCTCCCTCCCTCCCTCCCTCCCTCCCTCCCTCCCTCCCTCCCTCCCTCCCTCCCTCCCTCCCTCCCTCCCTCCCTCCCTCCCTCCCTCCCTCCCTCCCTCCCTCCCTCCCTCCCTCCCTCCCTCCCTCCCTCCCTCCCTCCCTCCCTCCCTCCCTCCCTCCCTCCCTCCCTCCCTCCCTCCCTCCCTCCCATCTGCAGGTATTAAAGGGGCGGGCAGAGCTCAAGGGTAGAACATTTTACAGCAAATCCAACAATTGCCGGTTCAACCCCCTCCCCCCCCCCCCCCCTCCCCGCCAGTTACATGGCTTCAGTTCAAACGGAGCATGCCGCATGAAGAGATGCCAGTATCATCGGAAAGGGTTCCCTGTACCGTCGAAGACTTCCAGGATGTCGAACTCTCTCTCGGTGTGGAAGGCTTCGAAGGTGAGGCTGATGTTGTAGCCCTTCTCCAGGGTCACGCTCCAGGAGCACATCTGCAGGTTGGGGTAGCTGTCTGGGTAGCCCGGGCTCAGGATCACGCCCGACGAGTCGTAACGAACGTCCTGCGCCGGGCATTGTACTGGATACACACACACACACACAGAGCATAGCACACACGCCCAAACACACACACACACACACAGATCCTGTGAAGGGCTTGTATAAACTTGTAACTGGTTAAAAGACTTTGTAACAGAACTCACCCAGAGCTGCCGCAGCCCACAAAGAGATAACTAACTCCACCCAGGCCTGCACAGTGAGAGATAACTAACTCCACCCAGGGCTGCACAGTGAGTGATATCTAGCACCATCCAGGTCTGCCCAGTGAGAGATAACTAACTCCACCCAGGGCTGCACAGTGAGCGATATCTAGCCCTACCCAGGGCTGCCCAGTGAGAGATAACTAACTCCACCCAGGGCTGCACAGTGAGCGATATCTAGTACCATCCAGGTCTGCCCAGTGAGAGATAACTAACTCCACCCAGGGCTGCACAGTGAGCGATATCTAGCTCCACCCAGGGCTGCCCAGTGAGAGATAACTAACTCCACCCAGGGCTGCACAGTGAGCGATATCTAGTACCATCCAGGTCTACCCAGTGAGAGATAACTAACGCCACCCGGGGCTGCACAGTGAGCGATATCTAGCACCATCCAGGTCTACCCAGTGCTGCCCTATAAGGTATAACTAACTCCCCCAGCCCAGTGAGAGATAACTCAGCAATATGAGTAACTACACCCACCTCCCCACCACCCCAAACCTCGACACACTCTACCCTCACACATACCTCCACTGCCCTTCCTCTCTCTCACTCTCACACACACACACACACACAGACAGACAGACACACACAGACACACACAGAGACACACACACACACCTTGGCAGGAGGGCGGGGGTCCATCCATCTGCAGCCTCTCTCCAAGCCTGCAGGTGAGGATGTCACTTCCCAGCAGGTAGAAGCCTGGGTGGCACCTGTACCTGATGATGTCACCTGGGGGAGGGGGGGGGGGGTGGGGGGTGGAGTGAACGTGACAATGAGAAAGACGGAAATATTCATATTGTGTCTAAGAGAGACGAATCAGTGTCTGTGAGTGAATGAGTGCGTGCATGTGTGTGTGCGTGTGCATGTGTGTGTGCGTGTGCATGTGTGTGTGTGTGTGCGTGTGTGTGTGTGTGTGTGTGTGCGTGTGTGTGTGTGTGTGCGTGTGTGCGTATGTAGGAGACAGTGGCGACTGTGATGAAGCTGGTGTCTGATGTAGAAGGACAGCTACCATGCGCTTTAATCACACTGACAGATGTGCTTGTGTGTGCGTGTTGTGTGTGTGTGTGAACAAACACAGGTACTGGAGACAGAGACAGACACCAGAGGTGAAGGGAAGGTGATGACAGAGGTCTCGTCTACCTGGCATGTGTGTGTGTGTCTGCTTGTGTGTATGTGTGAACCGTACCTATCTCTATCTCTGCATCTTCCATCAGCATGTCAGCATTGGGTACTTCAAGAGGAGCTTGGCAGACTCTTAACTGGTAGGCTGGACAAGAGGACAAGGAGGTGGAGAGGAGGAGGGAGGAGGAGGGGAGGAGGAGAAGAGGAGGCAGAAGAAGGGGGCAAAGGAAAGAGGTCAAGCTTTTAAAAAGACTGCAAATGTGCAAAAGTACAAATGGATTCCGAGCATGCGACATCTCTCGGTAAAGAGAGATCGCAGCCTCACCGGACAATAGGCTAATAGGCTACTGTAAACGCGCAAAAACTCACACAAACGTGGCTATGGGACACGGTTGTTGCTTGTTGGTGACAGTGTGTGTGAACTGGCCACTGGTGAGAGTTATTGTGTGTCAAAAGGAGAAACTTGTAATAATTGTCTTGACTATTACTATGAACAATACATCCAAGCGAGTAGCTATTAGTGGTTTGCCAAAATAACACTGAAATTAGTAGGTTTATGGCTAATGAAAGCTTACGATTTCCGTTATTGTTGGTCAGCTGTTGGTGTGCGCGCACGTGCGTGTGCGCACCTGGAAGAAGGTGTCCCTCATTTGGGGTTGAGAAAGTTACCCTATCCAGCACCCTATAACTCCGCTCCACATATTCTCTCCCCACACTACTGACCATCCCATCCAGCTGTTTGTAAGAACCTTTAGTTTGAAAAAATCCTTCTGTCTTCCACAACTTCCTTCTGGCTAAGCTGAAATGTTATACTTACTGGCTGGCTAACTGGAATGGTTAACTGGCTAAGCTAACATGTTAGTCTAACTTGCTAGCTCACTAGCAACTAGTAATTCAAATTCTCATTCTACTCACGAGGTTTATTGTTATGCACCAACCTACCATAGCAAATTCCTCGTATGTGTACTGTACTTGGCAGTAAACTGAGAGATGGCTAGTCCGCCACCAAAGTTTCTCCCTGACAGAAAGAAAAGTAGGAAGGCAGCCATGTTGGACTCACAGTTGCTAATTGAGAGCCTGCCTTTTATTGGCTTCACCCAAGCCAGGATAACGCTAATTACCCTTGCGAAGCCACTTAGCCACTTAGCGGCTGCAGAAACGGACTGATTAATAGAACAAGCTCTCTGAGATGAGAGCAGGGGCTGGAGGCCTCTGAGTGTGTGTGTGTGCATGTGTGTGTGTGTGTGTGTGTGTGCGCGCGCGCGTGTCTGTATTTCCATGATAACGCTATGGTGCTAGTGCACATTTATCCAAGAGGGTTTTATTTCTACAGTATCTTGTGTGTGTCCGTGCACTGTGTATCTGTGTACTGTGTGTCTGCGTAGCTGTAACGAGCCAATTCAATATTGTCGGTCTCACAGCGAGGGGTGGACTGGAATTGAGTCATCACAGCAGACAACAAATATCTTGTAATATCATGATGACTGCTTCATAATGTGCATCTTAACCAGTCAGACCATCAAGCCAAACCCCTCCGTACTTCTCACACGCTCTGACAGCCTCTCTAACCGGCTCATTTGCACGGATAATCACTTACCATTGATTTCTTTCCCCCCCTGCAACTATCTTTGATGCGAGGGACATAAAAAGTCTTACTTAGTAATTTTGGCTGCGGAACGCATGAATAAACTGCCAAGATAATCTGATTGGTCGACAGCTAGGGAGACACTGTCACATGCCGAATTGGGTTTGGAGGTTCTTTGAGGAGTTCAGGAAACTGATCAGAGAGATGATATGTTTATCCGCGCTTTGGAACCAGACTCTCGTTTTGAGAGACTCGTTAAAGAAACTCGTTAGAGAAAGTCATTAAAAACCATGGAGACCATGGCCAAGCCTGATCACACGGAACAAAGTTGAGAACGAGAGCGCGAACGCAACGGAACTGGAACAGCGCAGAAATCGACACGCCCGTCCGTGTACTTATTACTACACTTCCTGTGAACTTCCTGTGCGAGAACTAGGCTGAAGGTCAGTGGTACATCCAGATAGTGCACTTCAGTATAACAGGAAGCACACAGGCAGGAAGTGTAACAGGAAGAAGCCCCCAGACCGGAGCTCACAGGAAAGTAACATGTCAGGTGCCGTCGATAATCATGATGACATATTCATGAATCCAAGCCGATGAGTCGGAATTACATTGGCTATGAGAAGGACTTTAACAGCTGCTGACTGCCATGGCTCCATGGTTACCATGTATAACAACGTTCTGGAAACTGTCCTCCATTCTGCTCATGATCCATCTCTCTTTTGACCTCTTTCACAATTTTTGAACTTCTCTCTCGCTTTCTCTCTTCCACTCTCTCTCTCTTTCTCT
>NC_140364.1:3755000-3805000 GCF_054491055.1 Hypomesus nipponensis
AGTTGATGTAGATGCCGTTGCCGGGGGGAACGCGGACACTCCAGATGCAGTCCTGGAAGTTGGGGTACTCCTCGGGGTGCCCGGGGGAGTAGATGGTGCCGTTCATGGACGTGATGTTTCCTCCACATAGGGCTGAGGAGACAGACTAGCTTAGCTAACAGAGCTAAAAGGCTGGGGAAACAGACTAGGTTAGCTAAAAGAGCTATACGGCTATGGTAAGAGACTAGGTTAGTTAGCAGAGCTAAAGGGCTGGGGAAACAGACTAGGTGAGCTCGCAGAGCTAAAGGGCTGGGGTAGAGACTAGGTTAGCTAACAGAGCTAAAGGGCTGGGGTAAGAGACTAGGTTAGCTGACAGAGCTAAAGGGCTGTAGCAGCTGTAGGTGCGAGTGAAAGGGGGATTTTGAACCTTCACAGCGCGGCACAGGGTGGTTCCAGTCGCGGCTGGTGCCGTGGACGCAGGTGAGCGAGGCCTCCCCCAGGAGGGAGTACCCAGGCAGGCACTCGAAGGACACGGTGAGCCCAACACTGAAGTCACTACCGATCACCACCCCGTTCCTGAAGGGTCTGGGATCAGGACAGCTCTGGAGCTGATAGGCTGGGGGGTTGGGGGAGAGATGGGGACAGGTAGGTATGTTAGTGGGTGACTCAGCTGATTGATGGCTTGGATGCTTGGTAATATGGAGAACCAGACATGTGGAAGACAGTAGCTATCTTGTAGATAGCTATTTACCCTGGTAGGTGATATGGAAGCCAGGTTTGTTCTGTGAATAGATAGCTAGTTACCCTGGTAGGTGATTTGGAAGCCAGGTTTGTTCTGTGAATAGATAGCTAGTTACCCTGGTAGGTGATTTGGAAGCCAGGTTTGTTCTGGGAGTAGTCGCTGTGGAAGTAGAAGGATGTGAGGTGGGTGGTGCTGAACAGGGGTCGGGGCAGCTGGGGTCCGCTGAACCTGTCAATCACAGAGCCCGTCTCCTGGTTACCGCTGCGGATCTCCAGGTAGTCGTGGATCGCCTCCGTGGAGAAGTTCAGGAACTGCAGATGTATACCTGCAGGGGACACACACACACCAGCACACAATACACACAGACACACACACACAGGATCATGACACACACACGCACACACACACACACAGTACACACAGACACACACACAGGATCATGACACACACACACACACACACACACGCAGCACATGCCATTTAGAACACAAACAGGACAAAGGTTTTTTTTCTCTCCTTTCATCCTCCCTCTCTGACATGCGTGTGCCAAGGGCATGCGCTGTGTGAGGGTGTGCGTGTGTCCGTCTGCGTGTGTGTGTGTGTGTGAGCGTGAATGTGTCTGTGTCTTGCATGGTGTGTGTGTGTGTTTGTCAGCACGTCAGCCTGTGCTTATACACTTCACCTGTGCTCTCCAGTGAATCTGTATGAATACCCTGCTTTTTCGCAGGCCTCACCTCCGTTCTGTCCATTGACACTTTCATGCGAGCCTTTCCAGTGTTTACTTGGTGCATTAATTCCTCGTCAAACCCCTGTCAATTTCCTGACCCTGAACTCCGCCTTGGATTCAGTGTTTGTTTGTTTAGCCCGTGTGCCTGCTGCCTGTGTACCTCTTTGCTGTGTGCATTATTAACTACTTACTAACCGAGACTGAGGTCATGCCGGGAAATATCAAACTGAGACTGGAACTCGCTATCGCTCGGTCGATACGGCAAAGCCGAAGTTTGATATTTTCCGGCATGACCGAACGGTCGAGGTTAGTAAGTAGTTTATTATATGCCATTTTTGGCTTCTTTTCATTTTTTAAAAGAAAATAAATGATACCTCTAGGCTAATTGTAGCTAGCTCTCAAATCTTCTCACTGTGTGTTTCATGTGTTGCCTAGCAACTCATTACTTTTGATAGAAAGTGGACAACATGGTGCTGCTAAAATGGCTTTAATTTCGACACAGAATAATGACACAAGTGATTCAAAGTGTCTAGTCTTCATCCTCACTTTCGATGACAAATCTTTTCAGCATCATCTGGATAGTAAAACTCAGCAGCTGACTCGTCGATATCGCTCATTTTGAAGATGACGTCAGAGGACAATAAGAATACTTATCAGACCGCGGTCAATACGCGGCTGGCATGACTACCCATTAGTCAATCAGAAAGCTCGTACCGTCATTGCCATATAATAAGAATACTTATCAGACCGCGGTCAATACGTGGCTGGCATGACTACCCATTAGCCAATCAGAAAGCTTGTACTGTCGTTGCCATATAATAATAAACATTCACTTACAGTTTTTCGGTTCCTCCTGTCCTATACCTGACAGTGTGTTTGTTGTGCATCTGTATTTGTGTGTGTGTGTGTGTATCTGTGCGCGTGTGCATGTTTGTAAGTATGTGAGTGCACGAGTAGCTTTGTGCGTGTGCATGTGTGTCTGTGTGTGCGTATGTGTGTGTGAGTATGCGTGAGTATGCGTGGGTGTGAGAGCGTGTGTGTGTGTGTGTGTGTGTGTGTACATACCAAAGCCGATTGGTAGCTTGACATTCCAAGTGCAGTCCATTACACTGGGGTAGTTGCCAGGGAAACCAGGGCTCAGAATGACACCCCTCACATCTGTCACGGTGCCTCCACAGTGGGCTGTGAACACACACACACACACACACACACACATGTTAGATATCATCTTATCTACATGTACATTTCAATCCTCTTTAATGCAGCATCACATCGTGTCTGGGTCCTACTCCAGGAGATGGTTCCTCTCTCCTCTCACCAGACACCATCCTCTCCTCTACAGTCCTCCTGCTCATGTCAGTGTGTGGGTTTCAATCCCCTGTGTGTGTGTCTTCCCGTTCCCGGGATAAGCGAGTCCCACGCACGCCCCCCCCACTCAGCCCCCCCACCCCCAGCCTGACAGCCAGAGAAACCTTCTGATCTGTCAAACAAGCTCACCGTGAATTACACATCTCACATGTACTTGAGGACCGCGGGGATTGGATCGCAATGAAACCAGCCCAAGATGTGGACCAGAGAGATCCAGCTCCCCACTGTAACATGTGCCGTTGAGATGTCAGCGTTGCACCGCGCCGTCCTCTGTAACACGGGAGCTTACTCGCACGTGCTTGCATCGCACTGCACCGGGCGAACACAGGCCGTCCCTTGACTCTGACCACTGGAGGACGACGCAGGTCAAATTCTCCGTCTTCTGCTGTGGTTTCCAAATGCACTATGGATGTCACGCTGGATGAAAGTATCCCCTCAATAAATCATACGTCAGCGTCCCATGTCGTCCCTACTGAGGTACTTCTTTGATCTGTCGGTTTGAGTATGCCAGTACAGTGGGAGGTCCACGGCAGATTACCGAGCTCCTTGTTCCTGAACCCTGCATGTCTGGCGACTCACCGACGACATCCACGCATTCATCATCATTTCATGGCAGCTAAATGATGCATGTCTTCCATGACGACTGCTCTTAATAATCCTGACGGACCAATCCAAAACAAGCGGGCGAATAAAGACGCTCCGCTGAGACAGGACGGGCGATCTTTCAGGATCGCTCGGGTGAACACCTGCGCTCCTCTCCAGAAAGGTGGGAGGTCAACGTGAGTTCAGCGGTCGGCGGTGGCGGAGCCCCGCGCGGAGGCGCGCGTGTGTGAGTGACTGTGTGTGCGTAGGCGAGTGAGTGTGTGCATGCGTGAGTGTGTGTGTCTGAGGGAGTACGTGTGACGATGTGTACCTGAGTGTGTGTGTGTGTAACTCCCTCCGTTCTGTGAACCTGGGGGAAGAGGGAGGTATGATAAAAGTATCTTTTTGTTCTTTGGCTTTATTCTGAAACCATTTCAGCTCAGCGAGCGCGGGCAGGCCGGGGTGGTCTGGAGCCGGCTCTTTATGGAAGTGATATTTAATATGGGCTCCAGAAGGGGACCTTCGGACGTCGTTGGCAACGTTGAGAGAGAGAGAGATCTTTCCCTTTTTATGTCGGGCTACTTAGGGGAATCATGATGATTGTGTCTGGGGCTTTATGATGTGTGTGTGTGTGAGCGTGAGCGTGAAGAGATTGGTTGAGATGAGCGGCAGAGAGGAAAAGAGCGGGAGAGAGGGGTGGTTTGGGGATGGGGAGGATGATGAAGTGGTGTTGGCAGGACGAGAGTCGAGGAGCCCACCAACACAAAGAGAGACGGACAGCTCAGGGACCGGCCTTCACAGAGTGTGTGTGTGTGTGTGTGTGTGTGTGTGTGTGGGGGGGGTCATATGGGAGGTGTGAGCACACGTGTCAGGGCTGGGGGGCTGACGGGGGGAAGCGGCTGAGGGGAGGGGACGGAAGGGGAGAGTGGGGAGTTGGAGATGTAGATGTGAAGCTTGTAGAACAAGGGAACACATGAGGCCTAGAGGCCCCCGAGACCAGTGCCTCGCACTCACACACACACGCGCGCGCGCGCACGCAACCACAAACACACACACACACACGCGCGTTCTCACACATGCATACCACATAACACACATTCATATGGGAAAAGGTCTGGACAGAGACCAGAGAGATACCGGGATGTAGAGTCAGGGGAGACCAACAGAGGGACCCTGACTGTCTCATTGTTCTCCCTGCATGCACACTCACACACACACACACACACACACACACACGAGGGTAGGGTCGAGAAAGAGGAAGGGAAGAAGAGAGTGGAGGAGAAAGAGGAGAGGAAGGGTGGGGAGGGGAGAGGAGAGGAGGAGGGGAGGGGAGAGGAAGAGGGGAAAGGGGAGATGGGGAGTAGAGCAGAGCAGAGCAGAGTAGTGGGAGGGAGAGGAGAGCAGTTGGTGAGTGAATTATTAAGCTGAGTGTTTTCAGGAAGCACAGCTGGTCCAGACAACCACTGACTCCCCCCCCACACACACACACACACCCCTACTTTCACACACCTACATACACACACTGTACATATACACACCAGACAGAGGAGTACAGCGTAGAGGTGTGTGTGTGTGTTTGTGTACCTAGACAGAGGGGTACAGGGTAGTTCCACCGTCTGACTGGTCCAGGCATGCAGGTGATGTGGGCGTTTCCCTGGAGGAAGAAGACAGGAAGTGTTAACACACTCGCAGCGTGTGTGTATGCGTGTTTGTCTGCGTGGGCGTCTTGTGGCATCACGAGAGGACGTGTGGTGGAGGGGCAGTATGTTCCTCTCTTTGAGTGGCTACCATGCCACAAAATGGCTGACGGGAGAACTACGCCTCCCAGAATGCACCACGCCGACAGGTGCCTCAGTCCGCTCATTGAGGCGAGAGCTCAGGTGGGGGAGGGAGCGAGGACAAAAGGGTGGACACAGATACCAAGTGGGAGAGAGGGTACCTGGCACAAACAGAGTTCGATGCCAGAGGAACTTTGATTTGAGGACACCTTTGGTAGGATCCAATGCGAGGAGCATCTTTATGAAGCCTTAGTTTCGCTTCAAAGTCATTTATGTTTTGCTTCCTAAACGTCATCTTTTGTCGGTGAATCAACCGGTTTCTTTGATTGAACACACTTTAGCCTGCTCTGTCCGGTAGTGACGCACTGCCCCACACCCCACACCGTGGTCTAGCCTCTCATGATACCACAGTCTGTGCGTACATCCTTATGTGTGTGTGTGTGTGTGTGTGTGCGTATCTGTGTGCATACGTGTGTGAGTGTGTGTACCTGTAGAGAGTATCCCTGTTCACACTGGAACTGCACCACATCTCCCACCATGAAGCGGTCTCCTAGCCTGAGCCCATAGGTGGGGGTCTGGGGTTCTGGACACGACTCCAGCCCTATAGCTGGAACACACACACACGTTTTAGTTGTCTTGTGCCAGGTGCATACTCCTGACGCATGGTGGGTATTACATTTGGACCCCATGTGCATGGTGGTTCATGTAGTCTTTTACCTGTGTGCTCCAAGTGCATGGTGGGTAATGTAGTCTGCATGGTGGGAAATGTAGTCTTACCTGTATACTCCGGGTGCATAGCAGCTAATGACGTTTTACTTGTGTACTCCTGGTGCATGATGGGTAATGTAGTCTTACCTGTATACTCCAGGTGGAAGCCGGCGGCTGAGACGCTGATGTCGGAGCTGAAGCTCAGGTAGAGGTTGTTGGAGGTGCTGTTGAGGAGCTGTGGGATGGTGGTGCCTGGGGGAGGAAGAGGAGGGAGGACATGGGGGAGGAAGAGGAGGGAGGACATGGGGGAGGAAGAGGAGGGAGGACAGGGGGGAGGGAGAACAGAAGAAGGAGAGAGAAGGATGTTACGATACATTTAGCACTTGTGGTTAGCTTTGGTAGTTTTGTAGTCAGCTTTGGTAGTTACTAAGTCAGATATTAAACAGTGGCATATAGTAATGAAATGAAGAAAAAAAATATGTTGTTACTGTACGTCAGTAGTTATTTAACTATTTATATTTTCTGGACACTTTTACTTTACTAGAAACAACTTTGACTAACACCTGACACCTGACCTTTTCCTGACACCTTTGCTACTAGTACTGCAAACTCAATCTGAAGCTGGAAGAAGAAAAACGGAATAATGTTACAAAAAAATGAAAGCTCCATTGGAGATGCTGTTCCCTGGTCAGGGCTCTCATCCACCCACTACCTTTTGGGGCTTTTAAAACAATACAGCCATGACAGTTTCTGTTCATGAACCTTGAATATTCAACTTGCTGGGGCAAAGTATTTCAAAATAGTATATATTTTACAATAGGGCATCAAAATAATGTAATGTAACAGCATTGTGCAGATTTCCACAAGCCACAGACAAAAGCAGGATCCATTCAGAGAGACAGACTTGACAGACAAGAAGACAAACAGACAAGTTGGCTAATAGACAGGTGTACAGACAGACACGCAGACAGACAAGCAGACAGTCAGAGAGCCAGTCAGGGAGTCAGTCAAGGAGCCAGGCAGGGAGTCAGTCAGGGAGTCAGACAAGGAGCCAGTCAGGGAGTCAGACAAGGAGCCAGGCAGTGAGTCAGTCAGGGAGTCAGACAAGGAGCCAGTCAGGGAGTCAGTCAGGGAGCCAGGCAGGGAGTCAGTCAGGGAGTCAGACAAGGAGCCAGTCAGGCAGTCAGTCAGGGAGCGAGGCAGGCTCACGGAGTGCGAGGGAAGAGGAAGACTGAGTAAAGGCACACTACAAACCTTTTGTTCTTCCTTTACATTTTTTGAAACGTAATTTTGTCATTTGATTTACGCACACACACACTTTTCTTATCACTCGGCCCAGTGGACTATTGTGTGTGTGTGTTGGTCGGGCGGGCGGGAGTATGGATGCACAAGTCCTTTTACACGATCCTCATAGAAAATGCGTCAAGGCCAATGAATTGTATCCTTTTTTGTTGATTAAACTGGAAAATGTGCCCCACATACCAGAGCAGCACACAAGAGCCGGGCAGCAGTGATGGGGTGAACTAGGGTGGAAGCTAGCCTGATGTTAGGTATTTACCTAAGTAGAAATGTTGTTACATGGTTACATGTCTACCCAGTGCAGAGGACTTCAACCCTGGTCCTCAGGGACCCCCTGTCCTGCACGTTTTAGATGTTTCCCTGCTCCAACACACCTGATTCAAATGAATGGGTCGTTATCTAGTTATGCAGAAGTTTGTTAACGAGCCATTCATTTGAATCAGGTGTGTTGGAGCAGGGAAACATCTAAAACGTGCAGGAAAGGGGGTCCCTGAGGACCAGGGTTAAAGACCTCTGCACTAGTGAGTAGAGATAGGTATATAAGCTATTTACCCAAGTAGACAGTGAGATATGTAGATATTTAAGTATGTAAGGTATTTACCTAAGTAAATAGTTAGTTTGGTAGATAGTTAGGTATATTATTGATAAGTAGGTATTTAGGTATACATTTAGGTATTTATATAAGTAGATAGTTGTTGGGTTGATACATAATAAAATAAGGTATTTACCTTTGAAGATAGTTAGGTATATCATACACATCAGATATTTACCTAGATACAGTTGCAGTGTAACCTGAGTAGATTGTTAGGTATTACCTGAGTATATAGTAGATAGATAGTTAGGTATTACCTGAGTATATGGTAGATAGTTAGGTATTACCTGAGTATATAGTAGATAGATAGTTAGGTATTACCTGAGTAGCTGCCTAATCGAGGGGCATGGTTATCTGCTCCATCATAAAAGTCGAGAGAATCCCAGTTATGCTCCGAAGCAAAGCTGATCACCTGGATCTGGGAGGGGAGAGGGGGGGGGGGGGGTAGAAGAAGATAGAAAGAAAAAAAGAAAAATAGTTACATACTGCACAGTGTTGGACTCTGTGTGTGTGTGAGAGAGAGAGAGAGAGAGAGAGAGAGAGAGAGAGAGAGAGAGACAGAGACAGAGAGAGAGAGACAGAGAGAGAGAGACAGAGACAGAGACAGAGAGAGAGAGACAGAGAGAGAGAGACATAGACAGAGACAGAGACAGAGACAGAGACAGAGAGAGACAGAGACAGAGACAGAGAGAGAGAGACAGAGAGAGAGAGACAGAGACAGAGAGAGAGAGAGAGAGAGAGAGAGAGAGAGAGAGAGAGAGAGAGAGAGAGACAGAGAGAGAGAGAGAGAGAGAGAGAGAGAGAGGGGTCCACCTGTATGCCCGCCCCCTCAGGAACGGATATCTTCCACACACAGTTCTGGTTGTTGTCGTAGGGCTCGGGGTACCCAGGGGACAGGATGGTGCCTCTGTGTGCTGTCAGGACCCCTCCACACGGCACTGAGGAGGAGGGGACACGTTCAGGGCAGGCTACAGGTCATGTGGTTGAGAGGCACTTTTCGACATGTTTGCCGAAATAAACTTCAAATCCAGACAGCAGCCGATTCATCGAAAGGTTTGACAGTGAAATGAAATCAATCCGACATCTGTGGGTGTCGCGGGACTGTAATAAACACAACCAATCATTAAGGTCGAACCGGCACGAATGATTGGATGGCTTTCAGACCAAATGCAATGATTGGACGGGCTACTTGTCTGTCTGTGTACATACTTCCTGGCAGTAGTCAGGCAGCGCTTTTGTGTTTGTGGGAGTGGCTCTTAAGGGAAGGGGTGGGATGCGTTGGTTTGAATCCTTCCAAACTCATGCAAAAATGTATTGGTCGGCAAAACGGACCTATCCTGTCTTCAATACACACACGCACAGTGACAAACACTCTACACACTCACACACTACTCACACACACTCACAGACACTACACACAGCACTGGAGGGGCGGGTCCTTTTATTACACACACACATTACACGCACGACACAGGAGAGGAGCCATAAATACACACAAACCCGCGCGCACACACACTATCTTGATCAGTTCAGATAACGTTGTGTTATAATCAGATAATTATGTTTTATTACAGCAGAACATTTACATAGTTCATTAATAAAACAATAAAAAGAAATGTTCTCTGCCAGGATGAAGGGACGTGATTTAGATAGATAAGGGTGGGGGAGGAGCTCCAGACCCTCAAGGAGACAGGCTGTGTGCGTGTGTGTGTGCGCGCCAGTTAGTGTGCGTGCATGTGTGCGCGTGCGTTTTGGTGTGTGTTTGTGTTGGTGCCTGAGTGTGTGTGTATGTATGTCTGTAAGTGTGTGTGTGTTGGTGTGTGTGTGTCTGTGAGTGTGTGTGCCAGGTCAGATGCTATCTGGGAAGGACAGCAGGATAATGTGGAGGTTAAAACCAATCACTGTGTTTAAACAGCAAACAGCAGGTGGACACACACACACACACACACACACCACACACAGATGGGTGTCTAACAGGAGGTAGGACATGAGTGAAGGATAGGGCGGAGAGATGGATGGAGATATAGGGCTGGGAGGGATAGAGAGATCAAGGGAGAGCACGATCAAAGGATAGAGAGAGGGGAGAGGAAAAGAGAGAGAGAGAGAGGGGGGAGGGAGAGAAGGAGAGGAGGAGAAAGAGAGAGAGAGATGGGGGGACAGACACAGGAAAAAGAGAGTTAGAGAGAGAGAAAGGAGAGAGGGGGGGACGGGAAAAGCAGTCCAATATATCTGTGTCAAACCTTTCAATTATTCAACAAATTCACTTCAGAGCAATTTCTGCTCATCCATATTTCACACAGGTAAGATGTGATTCTCTGGGTCACAACGTAATGATGAGGGTCCTGAGGTCACACACACACACACACACACACACACACACACACACACACACTCTCTCTCCTTGTCACACCCTCACACACGACTGAGTGAGTCACTGACCGACGCAGGTAGGCAGCGAGTCGTTCCATTGGGCGAGGGTGTCGGGGACGCTCTCGCAGCGAATGGCGTTGGAGCCATGGAGGGCGTAACCGGGGTTGCACTCAAACATCACCGTGGCGCCCACGGCGAAGTCGTTGCCGAGGCGCTTGCCAAAGCGAGGCTCCGGCACGGAACTACACTGAGTGGAGCTGGTCCTGGGGACGGCTGGGGGAGGAGGAGGAGGAGGGGGGGGGGGGGAGTTTGGGGAGGGAGGAGGGGAGGGGGGGGGGAGATAAGAGAATACTTCAAACAGAACAGTCCTTTTAGAACAAACACAATGGTCCTTTGGGGAAGGAAAATGAGTAAGTGAATAAAAGTCGAGAAGGAAAAACGGCATGATTTGTTGATGTGTTGTCAGAGATGCTTTTATCTGCTCCCAGACAGCTGCTGAAGAGTCTTCATACACACACACTCTCTCACACACACACATTTTCTCTCAAACGCACGCACACACACACACATTCTCTCACACACGCACCATTCACGTGTGTTCACATACACACAACCTCATACACGCTTACACACACACAAACACACACACACACACGCACCCTCTAACATTCCTCTACCCTTGCTTTGCTTATACAGTTGTAGAACATGCATGCAGTATTGTACAGAGAATTAGCTATGGCCTAGGGTGTGTGTGTCTGTGCGTGCTTGCGCGCATGCTTGTATGAGTGTAGAAGTGTGTGTAGAAGTGTGTGTGTGTGTATGCTTGTGTGTGTGTGCGCGTGTGTGTGTACAGAAGTGTGTGTGCTGGAGGCTGCTGTGAGAAGATTTAAAGTGAGCATTTGTTTGATGAAGGCAGAATTTGTACAGTTTGCAGAGTGGTAAGAAGCTTGATGTCTCTAAGCTGAAGAGAAGTTCTCTAGTGAGTCAGTGAGTTAGCTTAGAGGCAGGAGAGAAGAGCGAGAGCGAGGAGGAGGAGAGATGGAGGTACAGAGATGGAGGAGAGAGACAGAAGAAGAGAGGAGAGAGAGAGGAAGAGAGGACAGCGAGAGAGAGAGAGCGAGAGAGAGCGAGAGAGAGAGAGAGAGAGAGAGAGAGAGAGAGGGGGGGGGGGGGGGAACTGTACAACCCAAAAAGTGAGTGTGTTGCTCTGTGTGTGTGTGCATGTGACCCACCTTGGTAGACAAAGTGGAAGCCCTTTGCAGTCTCCGGTCCGACTGTGGTGAACTTGATGGTGACCTGGTTACCTGTCGTCAAGGGAAGGGACTCCCCTGGAGGGAGGAAAGGAGAGGGAGGGAGGGGAGGAAGGAGAGGGAGGGGAGGAAGGAGGGATGGAAGAAGGAGAGGAGGCTCTTTCATCGAGCACGTCTCAGACAGCGGTGTGAGTGTGTTGATGGATGTGTGTTTGGTCACCTGACCCCCCCCCCCCCCCCTCGGATCGATACCTCTGACTAGGACGAGGACAGAGAATCAATCACCTGCTTTGATCAGCGACGAGCGGGAGAGACACTGT
The DNA here is from genome assembly GCF_054491055.1 of Hypomesus nipponensis. Lineage (NCBI taxonomy): Eukaryota > Metazoa > Chordata > Actinopteri > Osmeriformes > Osmeridae > Hypomesus > Hypomesus nipponensis. Next base: position 3,766,716 of record NC_140364.1, read on the forward strand.
GAAGGCCCGCTGGTTCACTCTCCGCTTTGATCTCCTTCACTGCCTCTCCTCCAGTCTCCTTCTCGCCTCTAATCTACTGTCCTTCACTCCCCGCTCCCCCGCTCCTCCTCCCCTCCCCTCCTTACCTGAGTGTGATCCAGAGAGGGAGGAGAGGAGGGGACTCTGCTGGGTGGAACCATCGTAGATTTCCACGACGTCATTCAGAGAGGTCTGGAACAGGACGAACTGGCCAAACAGCACTGAGGAAGCGGAGACACGAGACACGGGGCTCACATACTGAGTGGAGACGCAATATCTATGCTCGTTATGTCATCGGATATCCTGTGTAGACACACGTTCCTGCTTTTTTCTCTGTCTCTCTCTCTTTCTCTCTCTCTCCTCATCCCCTCTTTTCTGCCATTCTTCCCATCCACCCCTGAATCCCTCGGCGATTCAATCTTTTCCTCCCTCCCCCTTTCCCCCTTTCTCCCCCCCCCCCCCCCTCCACGGTGTCCTGACGGCCCTGGTTGCCTCATCAGCTCGTTAAGGAGGCAGGGAACTCGTTAGCAGGCAGCTGATTAGCATCCCAGACGGTGACTTGACCTGAATCGGCTATGCTGAGAAGAAGATGGGGGAGGAGGAGAGGAGGAGAGGGGGAGAGGAGGAGAGGGGAGGAGGGGAGAGTGGGTGGAGGGGAAGGAGAGGAGGAGAGGAGGAGGAGGAGGAGGAGGAGGAGGAGGAGTAGGGGTGAGTGGGTGGAGGGGGAAGAGGAGGAGGAGGAGAGGAAGTGGAGGGGGAGAAGGAGGAGGGGAGAGTGGGTGGAGGGGTAGGAGAAGAGGAGAGGAGGAGGTTCGGGTTTGACTCTCTTAACAGCAGGTAACAACCAGGGCAGAGGTTCACCAACAAACTGGCTCCCTGCAGCTTTACAGGACTCCAATAACCCTGTCTTCTGGCAGGTTTACAGCAGGAACAGCGTTCAGTTTAAAGTGAACAAAACTCCAAAACCACTTTTATCAAATGGAACACTCACGTACGGCTAAACTCATTAAACCTGGTCTTGATTCCGACAAATCTTTGCAGAAGTGTTATATTTGCAATTTGGTGGTACATTCCTGGGATCACGGGTGATAATTCCCCCCCGAAGTTTCACGGATGGCTTCAAGCGATGATGACCACTGAACTATGTTAGGATTGGTAAGTGGTACAGCAGGGTTTACAAGAACTCAGCTATCATGGGGATTCAGTGTGTGTGTGTGTGTTTTTCACTCTGGCTGACTTCTAGAGAATCCACCAGTGTGTGTCTGTGTCCAGGTGTGTGTGCGCGTGTGTGTGTATATTTCTACACCGGTGCATCAGACAAGTGTTGCAACAGGATGTCTGGTAAGCTTGACTGGGCTGAACAGGTTCATCATGCATATCACTGCGTATGGGCGGAACGCTCGACTGCCACACACCCTGGGAGAACACACACTATGGATACACAATCACAACAGAGAAAGAGAGAGAAACAGAGAGAGAGAGACATCGAGAGAGAGAGACAGAGAGACAGAGTGAGACATAGAGAAAGATTTGTAACAAAGTAGAAACATTTCTAGCAACAAAAAAAACGTCTTAGACAAGCTCTTTTGAGAGTTCTCTCTACCTAAATACTGTAGTGCCTCTGTGCTTCTCTCTCTCTCTCTCTCTCACACACACACACACACACACACACAGCCAGAGCTAAGTGAGCACGGCCGAGCCTCAACACATGGCTCAGCTCTTTGAGAAAGTTGCCCGGCAACCTGCTGTCCTCAGCATGGGATTGGCCGGCGCCTCGCTTCTGACAATCGGGACGGTGATATGATAATGATACGATAATGACACAATAATGAGGTCCCATTGGTCTGGGCCTTCTCCGCTGTTTTCCATCTTCCTACTTTATAGAGAGGGAGAGAGAAAGTGAGAGAGAGAGAGAGAGAGAGAGAGAGAGAGAGAGAGAGAGAGAAAGAGAGAGAGATTGAGAGAAAGGAGAGAGAGAAAGAGGAAGAGAAGGAGAGCGAGTGGAAGAGAGGGAGAAAGAGAGAGAGAACGAGAGACAGAGACAGAAAGAGAGAGACAGAGACAGAGAGAGAGAAAGAGAAGAAAGACAAATCGGCTTGGAGTGTGTGTGGGAGATAGAGGCAGGCCTTTTGACAGCCGAGGGATGAAGAGACAATTCCACTGTCTCCGCCAGGACCCTGAGGTGTTCTTTTCTTCATCTTCACTCCGTCCATGCACACTCAAACACGCCCAAGACACAGCGGGCGTCGGTTACAACAGAACTGAGGATCGACAGGGAACACGTTCCAGCGCTAATTTGTTTTCGTGGATGGCTTGATTGACAGGTCGACGAGCCAGGGGCACGGCGGAGGAAGGCGAGGTGGGCGCGGCTTCGCGTCCTCGGCTTCTCCCGCCCCTTCCCAACTCCGCCGTGGCGACCAGGAAGGGGCAAACAAATCGAGGCTTCGCAACGGGCTTTCACTGACCAATGGGTGACGTCACGAAGACTTTGTCCATTATACATACAGTCATTGCCATAGAACTGAAATGGATACGTGTGGGGGCTGTTAGGAGAGGCAAGAACAGGAGAAAGAACAACCTTGTCCTTTGGTGAAGCACTTACTCACTCACTCACACACACAGCAGACACACACACACACACAGCAGACACACACACACACACAGCAGACACACACACACACACAGCAGACACACACACACACACAGCAGACACACACAGCAGACACACACCCACACTCACACACACAGCAGACACACACCCACACACACACACACAGCAGACACACACACACACACAGCAGACACACACACACACACACACACAGCAGACACACACACACACAGCAGACACACACACACACACAGGAGACACACACACACACACAGCAGACACACACACACACACACAGCAGACACACACACACACAGCAGACACACACACACACACAGGAGACACACACACACACACAGCAGACACACACACACACACAGCAGACACACACACACACAGCAGACACACACATGCACATGTGTCACTCACACTCGTGTCTGTCAACCAAGGACCCCATCATAGCTCCCCCTTTTAAGCTTCTTCAAAGGAAACAAACACACACACACACACACACACACACAGCCCTTTCACCTTGCCAGTTTGAGTGTTCCAGCTCTGTGCGCTCCACTACTCTACACCCTAGACCAGGGTTAGGCAATTCTTATTACCGAAGGGCCACATGACGAATTGGGACCGTTGTGGCGGGCCGAACCAATAGGCTGAACTTAAGTCTGCTCAATGAGTCATTTTTTTTTACATACCTTGAAACCTTCACAAAGATACATAAGATTAAGCACACAGCTTTGCCTTTGACTTCAGTAAACAGATACTTAGAAGTCCATGTCTTGTTAAAAACTCTACATTCTGCATCAACCTCTCGTTTTTTACTTCATTTTCGAGGGGGCTAACCAACAGCTAACTCCGTGTCTCCTGTCGGTGAGGCTGCGTTAGCGCACATGCATAAATCGCCTGATCACTGTAGTCTTACAGGACTACAGGTTTCCTACCGCTCAACACGTGTTTATTTCTTTTTCATTTCTGATTGACCTCACGCGGGCCAGACTGGGACATTCCGCGGGCTGGGTGTGTCCCCTAAGCTGTAAAATGCCCAGGTCTGCCCCACACAGTAGAGAGAGCCAGCACATGCTGGGTGTGTGCGCGTCTCACTTGTGAACTAAAATACCCTGATCCGTCCTGATGCATTCTGTTCTCCTCTTCTCATCTTCGACTCCCCTCCCCTCCCCCTGCCCTCCCCCTCCCCTCCCCCTCCCCCTCCCCTCCCCCTGCCCTCCATAAATCTGTCACAGAGAACACCCTGTTCTGAACCTTAACCACAGAATATGGGCCCTTCCTCCCCCTCTCTCCTTCACCAGCTAGCCATGCGCAGTCACAATCTACTGGAGTGTGTGTGTGTGTGTGTGTGTATGTGTGTGTATGTGAGAGAGAGAGTCAGCTTCTGGCTGTCAGTCTGATCTCCACATTAAGATGCAGTCCATCTGCAGACACAGGAAGCCAAGACACACACACACACACAAACTCTCAAAAACACCCACACACACACAGTAATGTCTTCCTCAGAGTAACCTGTTTGTTGCAGCTGAGCTATTAGGAGTCTACCATCGTCAGGACAATTAAACCCCATTCTGTCTAAAACACAGCCTCAAGCCAAACACACACACTCACCCACCCACACACACCCACCCACACACACACACACACACACACACACACACTCCACTGGTGACTGGGACTCACTGACTCAATGTTTTGTTTTCATTTATACGCAATGTTTAAAAGTCACAGATCATTACTCTTTGTTGGTGCAATTTATGTGTGTGTTTATGTGAGCATGCGTGTGTGAGCGTGTGTGTGTGTGTGAGAGAGAGATGCCCTCAGCATTTGGCCCGAGGCCAGAAACTACTTTTGTCTGTAAGATGTGTGTGTATGTGTGGTGTGTGTGTGTGTGTGTGTACCAGTGTTACTTTAGTTTTAAACCAAATATTAGTCTTAGTCGCTTACTGAAAATTGTTGTTGACGAAAATTCACATTTTATTCTTTTTTGTATTGTTTTGTTTAAATTCAAATGTAGTCAGTGGTACTTTTTAACTTTAGTCTTTTTTTACTTCCATCAAACTTTTGGGTCATGTTCTCCGTTCCATGCTACTGTAGTGGATTTTGCTGCAGGATATTTGTCCTGGCTGTGACAAATAAGAAGAAACTGAGAAGTACGCATGAACTATGTGTTTAGTCATCTTGGCTGAGCATGTGTTAGCGAGCGACCGTTCTTCTTTCAGATCACATAGGAAAAAGAAAGACGCTGGTGAAGATGAGGCACTCATCTTTTGAGAGGCCAGCTAATGCTTCAGCTAATAGTTCCCTACAGTTTTTTAAACTGCTCGATTTATCAGTTACTCCGACAAGGTCAGCTTGATCACATTAGCTTTACCGGAAGCTGTCGTGTGCGCGGACGTCCATTGAGTGGGGGAAAATAAATCCTCAACGTATTGGGGACAGCGAGATTGTGTACTTGTAGAAGTATGCTTGTCACTTATTGGTGAAAATGGAAAATCGAGAGACGGCTGCTCTGATCTACGGGTGTTTGTCTGACTGGTGCCAGCGTTCTCCTGTCTGTCTGAGCGGTGCCAGCGTTCTCCTGTCTGTCTGAGCGGTGCCAGCGTTCTCCTGTCTGTCTGAGCGGTGCCAGCGTTCTCCTGTCTGTCTGAGCGGTGCCAGCGTTCTCCTGTCTGTCTGACCGGTGCCAGCGTTCTCCTGTCTGTCTGACTGGTGCCAGCGTTCTCCTGTCTGTCTGACTGGTGCCAGCGTTCTCCTGTCTGTCTGACTGGTGCCAGCGTTCTCCTGTCTGTCTGAGCGGTGCCAGCGTTCTCCTGTCTGTCTGAGCGGTGCCAGCGTTCTCCTGTCTGTCTGACCGGTGCCAGCGTTCTCCTGTCTGTCTGACTGGTGCCAGCGTTCTCCTGTCTGTCTGACTGGTGCCAGCGTTCTCCTGTCTGTCTGACTGGTGCCAGCGTTCTCCTGTCTGTCTGACTGGTGCCAGCGTTCTCCTGTCTGTCTGAGCGGTGCCAGCGTTCTCCTGTCTGTCTGAGCGGTGCCAGCGTTCTCCTGTCTGTCTGACCGGTGCCAGCGTTCTCCTGTCTGTCTGAGCGGTGCCAGCGTTCTCCTGTCTGTCTGAGCGGTGCCAGCGTTCTCCTGTCTGTCTGAGCGGTGCCAGCGTTCTCCTGTCTGTCTGACCGGTGCCAGCGTTCTCCTGTCTGTCTGACTGGTGCCAGCGTTCTCCTGTCTGTCTGACTGGTGCCAGCGTTCTCCTGTCTGTCTGAGCGGTGCCAGCGTTCTCCTGTCTGTCTGACTGGTGCCAGCGTTCTCCTGTCTGTCTGACCGGTGCCAGCGTTCTCCTGTCTGTCTCAGCTGTACTTGTCAGGGCACAATCACCAGAGACTTGGTCTCCATTTTTGTTGTCTGTCCTTTTCCATTTATGTTTTATATGAACAATGATGTCTACATGTCGGCATGTGAGTGTGTGTTTGGTGTTTCCGTGTGTGGTGTGTGTGCCTGTTCTGTATGTGTGAATGTGAGTGTGTGAAGTATGACTGCATGTGGTGTGTGAGTGAGTGTGGGTGGTGTGCTTGTGTGTGTGTGTGGTGTGTGTATGTGTGGTTAGTGTGTGTGTTTGTGTGGTGTGTGAGTTTATGGGGTGCGTGTGAGTGAGTGTGGTGTGTGAGTTTGTGGTGTGTGTGAGTTTGTGTGGTGTGCTGTGTGTGTGTGTGTGTGTGGTGTGTGTGAGTGTGTATGTTGTGCGAGTGTGTGTGGTGTGGTGCATCATACATATGTATGCTCATCCTCATCACAAAGTGAGTTGCTATCATTTGCACTGACAGACTAATGAAACATTAAAACATTGTCTTTGGAGGGAGTGTGCGTGTGTGAGAGAGAGAGCTAAACTGTGTGTGTGTGTGTGTGCCATCAGGACAGGTTGGGATGTCTACGAATGTCTCCTACCTCGCTTTCTAATGCGTTGTGACACGTGCATTGCAAGCATGCTTGATCCCTTGGCGACTGTCACTATGACCTGACACCCACACAGGACTCTGCACATCTGGCAAGCCACATGTTCTCTCTCTGTCTCTCTCTCTGTCTCTGTCTCTCTCTCTCTGTCTCTCTCTCTGTCTCTCTCTCTGTCTCTCTCTCTGTCTCTCTCTGTCTCTCTCTCTGTCTCTCTCTCTGTCTCTCTCTCTGTCTCTCTCTCTGTCTCTCTGTCTCTGTCTTTGTCTCTGTCTCTCTCTCTGTCTCTCTGTCTCTGTCTTTGTCTCTGTCTCTCTGTCTCTGTCTCTCTGTCTCTGTATCTCTCTCTCTCTCTGTTTCTCTGTCTCTGTCTCTGTCTCTGTCTCTGTCTTTGTCTCTGTCTCTCTGTCTCTGTCTCTGTCTATGTCTCTGTATCTCTCTCTCTCTGTCTGTCTCTGTCTTTGTCTCTGTCTCTCTGTCTCTGTCTCTGTCTCTGTCTATGTCTCTGTATCTCTCTCTCTCTGTCTGTCTCTGTCTCTGTCTCTCTCTCTCTCTCTCTCTCTCTCTCTCTCTCTCTCTCTCTCTCTCTCTCTCTCACACAGTTTCAGACAAACACACACACACCTACCAAACTCCACTGAGCTCTCTCAGACAAACACACACACTTACCAAACTCCCGGGGTACTGTGATGGTGTACACACAGCTGTGTCCAGACGTGTAGTTACGGGGAAAGTTGGGAGACAGAACCGTCCCTTCAGACCCTGTGGATCTACTGCCACACGGAGCTAGGATAGGAACACACACACACACAGAGAGACACACACACACACCGATACACACACACACGCGCACACATAAACAGAATGTGAAACGCACGGAATCAAATACGTGTAGCGCCAGATATGTAGTGTTTGAGTGTGTGTGTTTGAACATCTCAACTCAGTGATGTGAGTATTTGCCGTTTACCAGGAGAATAGAAAGGCTATCCTGCTTCTCTGAAGAAATATAATACTTCTCACTGCTTTGCACTTTAAGTATGGACCCAGTGGGGCTGGGCGATAGGATATGCTGTTCTTATATTGGTCGATGTCGATAATGATCATGATATATACTTTAAAATAACGCTCGATTTGTATTCTCCAAAGAAACAGAGAGAGAGTACTGAGACAGGAGAAGATAACACAAGAGAACTGTGGCTGAACTAACGCCATCGTGAGTATAATGAAAAGGATAAAGGGTTGTGTGTGGGTGTAATTGTGTGTGTGTATCATAGAGCATGTGAAGTGTGTAGTAGAGAGTGTGTGTGTGCGTGCGTGCAATAGAGTATGTGAGAGTGTGTGTGCTGCCGCGTGTGCCTGCGCACGTGTGCTCTGGAGAGTGTGTGCGTGCGAGAGCGTGTGTGTGTGTGTGTGCTCCAACCCTGGCAGCTGGGCAGCGCTCGGTTCCACCCGGGTCTCCCGTCGTCCCCCATGATGCAGGTGAGCGTGGAGTAGCCCTGCAGAACGTAGCCCGCCTCGCAATAGAACGTGACGGTGGAGCCCAGCTTGAAGTCACTGCCCAGGCGAGTTCCGTTCATCACGCTACCCGGGTCGAAACACGACTCCCTCAACTTGGCTGGAGGGAGGGAGAAGGGAGGAGGGGGGGGGAGAGAGGGAGAAGGGAGGAGGGAGGAGGGGGGGAAGGAGGGAGAAGGGAGGAGGGAGGAGGGGGGGGAAGGAGGGAGAAGGGAGGAGGGGGGGAGAGAGGGAGAAGGGAGGAGGGAGGAGGGGGGGGAAGGAGGGAGAAGGGAGGAGGGAGGAGGGGGGGGAAGGAGGGAGAAGGGAGGAGGGGGGAGAGAGGGAGAAAGGAGGAGGGAGGAGGGGGGGGGAGGGAGGGAGAAGGGAGGAGGGGGGGAGAGGGAGGGAGAAGGGAGGCAGGGGGGGGAGAAGGGAGGAGGGGGGGGAGAAGGGAGGAGGGGGGAGAGAGAGGGAGAAGGAAGGAGGGGTGAGAAACTTCAGTTTCTAGTTCATCAGAGTGCCATTGCACTCTGAGGCGTGCGTGTTCCAGGTGTGTGTGTCTGTGTGTGTGTCTGTGTGTGTCTGTGTGTGTGTCTGTGTGTGTGTCTGTGTGTGTCTGTGTGTGTGTCTGTGTGTGTGTCTGTGTGTGTGTCTGTGTGTGTCTCTGTGTGTGTCTGTGTGTGTCTGTGTGTGTCTGTGTGTGTCTGTGTGTGTCTGTGTGTGTCTCTGTGTGTGTCTGTGTGTGTCTCTGTGTGTGTCTGTGTGTGTCTCTGTGTGTGTCTGTGTGTGTCTCTGTGTGTGTCTGTGTGTGTCTGTGTGTGTCTCTGTGTGTCTCTGTGTGTGTCTGTGTGTGTCTCTGTGTGTGTCTGTGTGTGTCTGTGTGTGTGTCTGTGTGTGTCTCTGTGTGTGTCTGTGTGTGTCTCTGTGTGTGTCTGTGTGTGTCTCTGTGTGTGTCTGTGTGTGTCTGTGTGTGTCTGTGTGTGTGTCTGTGTGTGTCTCTGTGTGTGTCTCTGTGTGTGTCTGTGTGTGTCTCTGTGTGTGTCTGTGTGTGTCTGTGTGTACCTTTGTACTCCAGGTGGAAGCCGGTGTAGCTGACGGAGCCGTCGCTGCGGAACGCCAAATGCATGCTGTTGGAGCTGCTCTCGATTCGCTCAGGCAGCTTGCTGTCCTGGAAACTACCAATCAGAGGGCTGTTGCTGTCCGGACCGTCGTAGATGTACAGGAAGTCATAGTTCGGCTCAATGCTGAAACTAGAGAGAGGGAGAGAGGGGAGGATGGAGGGAGGGAGGGAGGGATGGAGGAAAGTAGAGAATCATGGAGGGATAGAGGGATGGAGGTAGGGAGGGATGGAGGAAAGTAGAGAATCATGGAGAGAGGGAGGGATTGAGGGATGGAGTGATTGAGGGAGGGAGGGACAGAAGGAGGTAGTAATGTAGGAGGCATAGAAAAATATGGTGTCAAGGAAGGAGAGTGGGAAAAGTAGGGAGAGAAGGATGGAGGTCGTGAAAACGAGGGGTGGAGGGAGAGAAATGCAATGAACAAACAGAAGTCAGGGACGGCGGGATGCACAGATCCATCACGCCCAATCATAGAGGCTGTCTAAGAGGAGAGTATATTAATAGCTGTGCTTCAGGGAAAACTCTGGAGGCACTGTTAGTCTGGGGTCACTTGATTTGACTGCCCACGCAGGCCAGCCACCAAGAAAGAAAGGTGAAGGTGGCGATTATTTTCTCCATCGCTCTCTCTTTTTCCTTCACAGTCTCCCTCACACATTTAGTCCCCTCTCGTTCTCCCACCTCTCTCTCTTAGTTAGTGTGCTCTTGTTTGTGTGAGGGGGCGGCAGGGTGGGAGGTTAGCAACAACACTTCACAAAAGCACAGTGCAGATATTGACAGGTGGTTGGCGGTTGCCAGATTCTGCCACGCTAACAACCAGCCTCTTTAGATCATTTACAAACCCTGCTTCTGTCTGGGTCACAGCTAGCGTCCACAGGTAAACTATGCTATGCTAAGTTACACTAGGTTCAGGAGCCATCTAACTGGCTACAGCTACACTACCTTAGCCAGATCAACCTCTATGAATACCTTTCTCTATCTCACTGGCAGCTCCTGGACTACAACTAGGCTAGACTAGGCTAATATATGCTAATCTAGGCTGTGCTACACTACGCTAGGCTACGCTAGCCCTCTATTCATCCTCTTATCAGCACAACAGGGGGTAGACGCTAAGTAAAGCTTCGGCTAACACTGTATCTATAAATACCCTGGAGGAGTAAAGGCATCAGGCTTCTCAGAAAGCAGACAGGCTTCCCATCGACACGAGACCTCCCCCACAACCGTGTGTGTAAGTTTGTGTATATGTGTGTATTTGTGTGTGTATATGTGTGTGTGTATATATGTGTGTTTGGGTTATTAAATTGACATGAGACCTCCCCCACATTAGTGTGTGTAAGAGTGTGTGTATGTGTGTGTGTTAGGAGATTACCACCTTCTCAACTTCAGCAGCTCCTCTCTTGTAAGACCTTGTGTGTGTGTGTGTGTGTGTCAGACCTCCCTGTGAACTTGTTAGCATGAGGTCTATTAAGATGATATTGTATTCCGTGATGGGAAAGAATATGCTAAATCATGTTCACCTCTTAAGACATAAAAAAAGAAGTATAGGGATGGAGAGAGAGAAAGAGAGGGATTTTAACAGTCTTTTTTACCCACCCTGGACGATAGAAAACCTACTTAATCACATTGCACTCTAAGGAAAAATGAACAGATACTTTTTTGTTTTAAAGTTAGAGAGGGAGAGGGAGTTGGAGAGAATTAAAAAAGAGAGATCAAGGTAATTAAATATTCATACCCAGATGGACTCTGTGCAAGCCAGTCTAGCTGCAAGAAGCTGTCAATCAAGCCTTAATTAAAAAGAAGCTGTCAATCAAGCTCTAATTAACGAGGAGCTGTCAATCAAGCCTCAATTAATGAGCTCTTAATTGAACGGGCAAAGATAAGATCATCCAGGACAAACAAGCAAAAGAAGAAAGCAGAAACATTGGTCACTTTCTGTGAGTGTGTGTGTTTGTGTGTGTGTGTAAGTGTGTGTGTGGGGTGGTGGGGTGGTGGTGGGTGGGGGGGGGGGGGTAAATGAGGCCTGTAATAGGGGCCTGTGAGTCGGAACGCAACATGAATGGTTTCATTAGAACCTGTTAGACAGGGAACCCTGTTCCCCTTACAGGGTTCTTTACACATTCTGAGGAACACTCACACACATCCTCTCTGACTGCATGTGAGCGTGCAGACTGTTAGCATGCTAACCGGCCTAGCGCTGAGTCATCAGCATGCTAACAGGCTAGCCGTCTGTGAGCTGAGGAGCCCCTCCTCCTCGGGCTGATAATGGCACTAATGAACACAGCTGCCAGTCGCAGGCACTGTCACTTAGCAGGGGAGATGCTACGCTACGCTAGCTAGCTTGCAGCTCCCTGGGATAAGTGGTTTAATAACACCATGGGAGAGGATGGTGAGGTCTGTTTGTCTGTCTGGAAGATATTTGTATATGCATTCAGCCTTCAGGAGAGAGGCTGTTTAGCAGTGTCACAGAGAGAAACAGGGAAAGAGAAGGAGAAAGAGAGGGGGGATAGGGAGATAAAGAATGAGAGATAGAAGATAGAGGGAGAAAGTGAAACAGAAACAGAGAGAGTGCGAAGCCATGGCCTCAATCTGCAATGATCAAACTAAGTACAGTAGCTCTGCCAGGGATGGGAAGAAAGGGAGGAGAAGGAGGAGGAGAGGGGAAGAGGAGGGAGAGAAGAGACGAAGGGAGGGGAAGAGGAGGGAGAGAAGAGAGGAGGGGAAGAGGAGGGAGAGAAGAGAGGAAGGGAGGGGAAGAGGAGGGAGAGAAGAGAGGAGGGGAAGAGGAGGGAGAGAAGAGAGGAAGGGAGGGGAAGAAGAGGGAGAGAAGAGAGGAGGGGAAGAGGAGGGAGAGAAGAGAGGAGGGGAAGAGGAGGGAGAGAAGAGAGGAGGGGAAGAGGAGGGAGAGAAGAGAGAGGAGGGGAAGAGGAGGGAGAGAAGAGAGGAAGGGAGGGGAAGAGGAGGGAGAGAAGAGAGGAAGGGAGGGGAAGAGGAGGGAGAGAAGAGAGGAGGGGAAGAGGAGGGAGAGAAGAGAGGAAGGGAGGGGAAGAGGAGGGAGAGAAGAGAGGAGGGGAAGAGGAGGGAGAGAAGAGAGGAAGGGAGGGGAAGAGGAGGGAGAGAAGAGAGGAAGGGAGGGGAAGAGGAGGGAGAGAAGAGAGGAAGGGAGGGGAAGAGGAGGGAGAGAAGAGAGGAAGGGAGGGGAAGAGGAGGAGAGAAGAGAGGAAGGGAGGGGAAGAGGAGGGAGAGAAGAGAGGAGGAGAGGAGGGGATGGGGAGGAATCCTTGCTGCTGTGACCCCGGAGGTCCGCCGCGTCTGTCAGCAAAAGAGACTCCACACCGTGTCCCATCTTGACTCCTCATCCCCCCGCGCTCACCCCTCCGCCCTCACCCTCCTCACCCCTCACCCGTCCCGACCCTACTCACCCCTCCTCCTCCCCCTCGTCGACCCCCCGCCCTCACCCCCCCTCTCCCCCCGCCCCCTCCTAAACCCACGCCCTCGCCCCCTCGCCCAGTGCCCTCACCCCCCTCAGCCTCACCACCCCACGTCTTCACCCCAGCCAGGGGTTAAATGATAAATAGATGCAATTAGCAGGATTACCTGGGAGTGAAGCACACATCACTAGCTGTCTGCGTTCAGTAATGACACTCATAACTCACACACGAAGGTCTAGACACCAAGACCAGAGACTGCTGGAGGGAGGGGGGGGGGGGAGGAGGGGAGAGGGAGAGGGTGAGGGAGAGGTAGAGAGAGACAGAGAGGGAGGCAGGGAAATAAAGGGAGAGAGTGGTAGAAAGGGAAGGAAAGTGAGAGAGAGAGAGAGAGAGAGAGAGAGAGAGAGAGAGAGAGAGAGAGAGAGAGAGAGAGAGAGAGAGAGAGAGAGAGAGAGAGAGAGAGAGAGAGAGAGAGAGAGAGAGAGAGAGAGAGAGAGAGAGAGAGAGAGAGAGAGAGAGAGAGAGAGAGAGAGAGAGAGAGAGAGAGAGAGAGAGAGAGAGAGAGAGAGAGAGAGAGAGAGGGATTGAGAGGAGATGGAGAGCGGGGAGAGACAGAGGGAGAGAGGGAAAGAGAGAGGGAGAAGGGAAAGAAAGAGAGAGGGAGAAAGGGAGGGAGAGGAGATTGCGACTACTGTAGAAGTAATGAGATCTCACGAGCAGCTTCTTGATTCTGCAGTGATTTTAGCATCCTTTAATTACAGTTAACTGCAGTTCGCTTCGCTTGTCGACTAAACAGACACACACACACACATACGCATATATACACTGTCACATACATACACACACAGAAACATGCACACACACACACACATACACACACACACACAGGCATGCACACACAAACCTGCACACAACATCGTCACACAGCAACATCACCAGTTTGGGGACCTCTCCCCCAAAACCTCTGACAGTCACAATTCCTGTCTGTGTACCTCCTCATACACTTCACATCTGTCTACTTGCTGTCCAATCAGAAAGTCTGGTTACCTGATGAAGGCCAGCGATAGGACATAGTCAGAGTTAACGGCTATGAGCCAATCACAGTCTTTGCTGTGGGGGTAGGGATGGGGGAAGTTGGGTGACAGGATGAAACCGTTGGATCCTGTCAAGTTTCCCCCACATGGAGCTGGAAGAGAGGGGTGGAGGGAGTCCGGGTAGGAATACACACAGAAAGAGGGGGAGAGAAGATATGCATTGATTACTGGATTGTCAAAAACAGATAGAAAAACTCGAGTCAAATATATCTAATTCCCCCAGGGTTGTCATGGCGTATAACTAACCTGGTTGTATAACTAACATAGGGTTGCCAGGTTGGATAACCAATGTAGGGTTGCCAGGTTGAATAACCAATGTCGGGTTGCCAGGATGGGTAACTACCCTAAGGTTGCCAGGTTGGATTACTACCCTGGGGTCGGCAATGTGCAAACAGGTGGGGAGGGTTGCCAGGTTTGTCTCACTCACCTATGCAGATGGGTGGAGACGGTTGCCAGTAGTAACGGTTGTCGACCTGAATACAGGTGATCTTCATCTCTCCCTGTAGCTCGTAACCGGGGTCGCACAGGAAGGTCACCGTGTCACCAGGCTCACGGCCGTCACCATTACGACTCCCGTTCATCGGAACACCTGGATCTCTGCACGCCGTGGCGACCGAACCTACCGGGAGAGAGGGGGGGCAGGGGGGGGTGCGTGTGAGGGGTGTTTGTCTATGTGTGTGTGTGTGTGTGTGTGCGTCCAGGTGGTCACTCACTGGAGAACTGGATGGCGAAGCCGGACTTGCTGATGTAGAAGTCGGTCTCAAACTGCACGGTGACGGTGTTGAGGGTGGAGTGTACCCCGTCTGGCAGCAGGGAGCCGCTCAGCTCCCCCAGCGACATGTCGTTCTCCACTGGCCCGTCCCACACCTTCAGGATGTCATGGGACGCCTCCGTGTCGAACGCCAGGAACTGGAGACTGGGGGGGGGGAGGGAGAGAGGAGGGATAGAGGGAGGGAAAGGAGAGGGGGGAGAGGGGAAATGTTGAGTGTCGCTACCGCAGTCCCCCGATGCTCCCTGATGTGCTAGCCAGATGCAAGGGTGGAGACATGACCCTCGTCACATGACCCTCGTCACATGACCCTCGTCACATGACCCTCGTCATGTCACCACAGATAAGGACATTGTGTTCTCATAGCTGCACCAGCAGTACTGATAATACTACAGACTGGGTTAGCACTCACAGGAAGATGTGCCAACAGGTACACTTACCTTCATCCGTTATAATCATTCCCAAACCTTATTTCAATAGCTAGATTTTTAGCTTACACTGTCCTCTGTTCATTAGAAGAAATATACTCATCTTATTACCTTGTCAAAAATATTTAACTACTATATTTGGTTAGCTTTTTTAGTTTGTGGTTGGGCTACCGGTGTTCTGTATTTATTGCAAATGTATCAAACGGCATGAACTACCTTAGTGCACAAATGTGATGCTGATGATGATGGTAATGGTGATAGTGATGATGAAAATCACCTGACGATGTTGCCAGAATCCACCTCGATGACCCAGGTGCAGCGCAGGTTGTTGATGATGATGATGATGGTAATGGTGATGGTAATGGTGATGGTAATGGTGATGATGATAGTGATAGTGATGATGAAAATCACCTGACGATGTTGCCAGAATCCACCTCGATGACCCAGGTGCAGCGCAGGTTGTTGATGATGATGATGATGGTAATGGTGATGGTAATGGTGATGGTAATGGTGATGATGATAGTGATAGTGATGATGAAAATCACCTGACGATGTTGCCAGAATCCACCTCGATGACCCAGGTGCAGCGCAGGTTGTTGTCGTAGGGGAAGGGGTACCCAGGAGACAGAATCCTGCCGGACGAATCCCCCTTAAACCTCCCGCCACACTCAGCTACAGGGGGGGAGAAGGGGGAGGGAGGGGAGATTGGAGGGAGGGAGTGGGGGGAAGAGAAAGAGGGGGGAGATGGAAAAGGGGTTTGAGACCAATAGACAATCCTTCATATTTTCTTCAGAAACATCTGATTAAAACAAATCACTCAAACACCCCTCGACGGCTGAGAGGGATTCTGTGTGTGTGCGCGCGAGTGTATGCCTTTGTGTGTTTGTGTGGGGATGTGTATGTATAGTTGTGTGTGATTGTGTGTGTAGGTGTGTGTGTGTCTGTGTGTGTGTGTGTGTGTAGGTGTGCATACGTGTGTGAGTCTGTGCGTGTGTGTGTGTGTGTGTGTGTGTGTGCTAAAAGGTTATTAATGGACACTGCATCTGCATTTCCTTCCAACGCCCCATTTGCATAATCCATCACATGACAAACAATGGAGGCACAGTTCAATGAAGCCTGAATACCAGAGAACACTCCAGAGAGAGAGAGAGAGAGAAAGAGAGAGAGAGAGATGGAGAGAGAGATGGAGAGAGAGATGGAGAGAGAGAGGGTGAGAGAGAGAAAGGGAGAGATAGAGAGATGAAGAGAGAGAGACAGAGAGAGAGACAGAGAGAAAGGGAGAGAGATAGAGAAAGAGAGAGATGGGGAGAGAGATAGAGAGAGGGAGAGAGAGAGAGAGGGAGAGAGAGGGAGAGAGGGAGAAAGCGCAACACAGTTTCTCTCAACCCCTGTAGTTAATGTTACCTTCATTCAAAGTGATGCTATGCAGTTACATGGTGGTTAATGTAACCTTAATGTAAGCGTGAGTTAATGCAAAGTGTTGCTATGTAGTTGGTTGTTAATGTAACCTTAATGTAAAGTATTTATTGTAGTAGTACTGATTATAGAGTTGTGAGGCTGTTTTTAATCACGGCAGGAAAAAGTCGCAAATTCTCTCTTTTCATGACATCCTTCACCTCCTTTTAGAAGGAGAGGAAGAGAGGGAAGGAGAAAGAGAGAGAGAGAGAGAGAGAGAGAGAGAGCGATAGAGAGAGAGAGAGAGAGAGAGAGAGAGAGAGAGAGAGAGAATGAAGGAGAGGGAGAAATAGAAAGAATAAAGGAGAGAGAGCCAGAGAGAGAGAAAAAGAGAGAGAGAATGAATGAATGAAGGAGAGAGAGGGAGGTTTGACAAAAAGTGCTGATGTGTCATGTCTCTCTAAGGCATCTGTCACTGTATATTACTCCCATGCATGAGATCACTTCTCTATGCCTCCTTCCTTCCCTCCTTCCTTAGTCCCGACCTCTTTACCTCCCTACCTCCCTCCCTCCATGCCCCCTCCCTCCCCTCTCCTTCCTCCCCCTTCTCCCTCCTCCCCCTTCCCCCCCTCCCTCAGACCAGAAGACAGATGAATATTTCATTGGTAATAAAGGAGAGAGAACATTATGAGATAGCGATAGAGGGATGTGGAGGGATAGAGAGACAGACAGAGATAGCGTGATGAAAAGAGAGAGATAGAGTGAGACAGAGACAGAGAGAGAGAGAGAGAGAGAATCTGCAGGTCTCACACCTCCACCAGTGAAAGGTCAAACAAGCAGTTGGAATTGGAGACAGTTTAAATGTAATACCCCTAGCTGTGTCTCAGCTGTGCAGGAGGTCAGGGAGTTCAGTACGTGAGTGTGCGAGTGTGCGCGTGACTGTGTGTGTGTGTGTGTGTGTCTCACCTATGCAGGAGGGCAGTGGTGTGTCCCAGGCCCTCCGCTCCCCGGTCATGCACTTGAGGGTTGAGGAGCCGTGCAGCGTGTAACCAGGGTTACAGCGGTACGTGATGCTGCTGCCGGAGAAGTGACCCTGGTCGCTGACCTTGAAGCCAAACTGAGGAACACCAGGGTCCTCACAGTGGGAGAGCTCAAAACCTGGATGGGGGAGAGAGAGAACAGACTTTGAGAGACAGGGAAGTGAAGTGTATTCAGTTTGGGATGCTGACGTTTTATATGGATTTTCTGGACTAATAGATTTGGTCAGTTTAATGATGGAAAAATGGGCAAGAGCGTGTCATCCACTCATCCCCCCCCCCCCCCCCCCCGCCTCCCCAGTCCACACAGACCCCAGCTAATCTAATCAAAGTGGTCATTCTCCAGGTGAAATGAATTCTGGGACAGACAGATAGGTTTAGGAGATTCACATAGAGATAGACATGAGCTGGCTCCCTCCCTCCCTCCCTCCCTCCCTCCCTCCCTCCCTCCCTCCCTCCCTCCCTCCCTCCCTCCCTCCCTCCCTCCCTCCCTCCCTCCCTCCCTCCCTCCCTCCCTCCCTCCCTCCCTCCCTCCCTCCCTCCCTCCCTCCCTCCCTCCCTCCCTCCCTCCCTCAGTGGTAAAAAAAAAGAAAAGAAAAGCCTTGGAGGAAAGCCCGCCTCGTAGAAGGCGATTGGCTGGAACCGGATTGCTGGAACATAATTGGATGGATAATAGTGGGCCTCTTCAAAATTGTAAATTGACATTCCACTGGCATTGAGCTGTCTGTGTTGCTAAACAACTCTCAGAGGGCCTCATTAGCTTACCCAACATGTTTATAGGAGACTTTCCTTCTTTTCCTGAAAAGATCGTACCAATTGTAGAAGTACATTCGTATACATACTAAACTGACGGGTGTTTACGCATATGCTGACGGCACTTCCAATAGTTTAAGTGTGTACTACCTTGAGCATACTTGATCAAAGTCTGTCACTAACTGGAGGTGACTAGTTACAAGGGCGTATGCCTGGTGCATGCTAATTAAAAGTGTGTACAACGTGGAGTATACAGGCTCTAGGTGTGTCCTACCTGCAGCATACAAGTGAAAAGTGTGGACTACCTGAGCATACTGACGATAAGTGGATACTTACTGCAGTGTACTGGTGTGTACTAATACGTATGCTGGTTTCAAGTGTGCACCCACTGAAGCGTACTCGTGGTAAGAGTGTACATATCGGAGCATGCTGGTTATAGGCGTGCACCCACTGAAGTGCACTAGTTGTATGTGTACTGTTTCTAAGTGTACACTCACTGGAGTACACCAGTTTGAAGCCTTCCCCGGTGGCCTCGTCGTCAGAGTAGAACTGCAGCCAGAGGTGGTTGGAGGTGCTGATGAGGGTGGTGCTGAGCATGGAGGAGCCCGTGAACGCCCCCAGCACCGGAGCACTGCTGTCCCTGCCATCGTAGATCTGGAGGTGGGGGGAGGGAAGAGGAGAACAGGGGAGGACAGACAGAAGAGAGGAGCGAGGAGAGGGAGAGGAGGGGAGAGAGGGAGCCGGAGAAAGGAAGAGGAGAAGGAGATGGGAGAAAGAGGGAGAGGGGAGAGAGAGGGAGAGGGGAGAGCGAGGGAGAGGGGAGAGCGAGGGAGAGGGGAGAGCGAGGGGAGAGCGAGGGAGAGGGGAGGAGAGAATTCAGTAGAAAGCAGGCGTCGGCATCAAGCTCAGACAGCTAATGCTGGACAGTGTAAGGTGGTGTGTGTGTCCGTGCGCGTGTGCGTGTCCGTGTGTGTGTGACAGCGCGTGTGTGTCCGAGCGTGTACCTTGAGGATATCTCCCTGGGCCAGGTGGAAGGTTCTGGCGGAGATGTTGATGCCCTTCCCAGCATGCACCTGGATGCTGTAGATGCACTCATGGCTGTTCTCGTAGTTCATTGGATAGTTGGGCGACAACAAGACGCCTTCACTGTTCACCACCGTGGAGCCACACTCAGCTGGAGGGAAGAGAGGGGATGGGGGGGAGGGGGAGTAGAGGAGGGAGATTGGAGATCAGAGGAAAGAAAGAGTGAGGGGCGAAGGAGAGAAAAAACAACATTGATACCACAAGAGTCCCCGGGCAGCTGAGCGAGGGAGGAGGAGGGAGGAGGAGATGAGAGGGGGGGAGAGGAGAGGAGAGGGGAGGGGAGGGGAGGGGAGGAGGAGAGGGAAAGAGGGGAGGGGAGGGGAGGAGAAGGGAGGAGGAGAGGGAAAGAGGGGAGGACTGGAGAGGAGAGGGGAGGGGAGGGGAGGGGAGGGAAGGAGGAGAGGAGAGGGGAGGGGAGGAGGAGGAGGGGAGGAGAGGGGAGGAGGAGAGGGGAGCAGAGGGGAGGAGGAGAGGGAAAGAGGGGAGGACTGGAGAGGAGAGGAGAGGAGATGAGAGGAGAGGAGAGGAGAGGAGAGGGGAGGGGAGGGGAGGGGAGGGGAGGGGAGGGGAGGGGAGGGGAGGGGAGGGGAGGGGAGGGGAGGGGAGGGGAGGGGAGGGGAGGGGAGGGGAGGGGAGGGGAGGGGAGGGAAGGGGAGGGGAGGAGGAGAGGAGAGGGGAGGGGAGGAGGAGGAGGGGAGGAGAGGGGAGGAGGAGAGGGGAGCAGAGGGGAGGAGATGGGGGAAGGGGAGGAGAGGAGAAGGAGAAGGAGGGGAGGAGGGAGGAGGAAGGGAAGGGAGGGAGGAGGATAAACCTGTCACAGTGTTGGTATTATTTCACCATTACATGACATTTTAATGCCAGTCATTTTGTGGTATCCATCATGTCTTCTAAGGGGACTAACACCTTCCTGTAACATCTTCCTCCCACGACCACCGCCTGCGTCTTCACTGGTGCATTGTGGGACTGAGACCAAACTAGACGTGAATCCTTTCCATCGCTCCGTACCCCCACCCTGGATGGCGGCCCCGCACTGACATTGAGCAATAACAATCAAACGCACCCTTAATAGTACAACAGACCATCCAAAGGCACGCGTTAATACCCATCATGCACTTTGGTATGGCGGGTGCAGGCGTATCCATGGTGATTTATAGGATGGCTTCTGAGAGATGTTATGATGATATTAGCTGTGTCATATTCGGGATAAATCACCACGGTAACACACTCCATTTAGAAAATTACCCCGCTACTCTACCTCTCTGTCTCTCCCTCTCTTTCTGTCTCGACCTCTCTGTCTCTCTCTCTCACTTTCTCTAGCTCCTGCTCACTCCACTCCTTCTCTCTCTATCTCTCTCTCTCTCTCTAGCTTTCTCTCCATCTCTCTGGATCTCTCTCTTTCTAGCTCTGTCTAGCTTTACCTCTCTACCTGTCTTTTGCTCTCTCTCTCTCTCTCTCTCTCTCTCTCTCTCTCTTTCTCTCTCTAGCTCTATCTCTATCTCTCTATCTATATCTCTATCTCTCTCTCTCTAGCTCTCTCTCCCTCCTTCTAGATCTCTCTCTCTAGCTCTGTCTAGCTTTACCT
Source organism: Hypomesus nipponensis (assembly GCF_054491055.1). Taxonomy (NCBI): domain Eukaryota; kingdom Metazoa; phylum Chordata; class Actinopteri; order Osmeriformes; family Osmeridae; genus Hypomesus; species Hypomesus nipponensis. Next base: position 3,787,480 of record NC_140364.1, read on the forward strand.
CTCTACCTGTCTCTTGCTCTCTCTTGCTCTCTCTCACTCTCTCTCTCTCCCTCTCTCTCCCTCTCTCTCTCTCTCTCTCTCTAGCTCCCTTTCCCTCTCTTTAGATCTCTCTCTCTCTCTAGCTATGTCTCTCTAGCTCTACCTCTCTACCTCTCTCTAGCTCTATCTCTATCTCTCTCTCTATCTATATCTCTCTCTCTCTCTCTCTAGCTCTCTCTCCCTCCTTCTAGATCTCTCTCTCTCTCTCTCTCTCTCTCTCTCTCTAGCTCTGTCTCTAGCTCTACCTCTCTACCTCTCTCTTCCTACCTCCTTCACCTTCACAGCTACCCCTCGCTGTGTGCCCACATGTCTGCATGTGTGTGTGGTGTGAATGTTTGTGTATGTCTGCATGTGTGTGCATGTTGTGTGTGTGTGTGTGTGTATGTCTGCATGTGTGTGCATGTTGTGTGTGTGTGTGTGTGTATGTCTGCATGTGTGTGCATGTTGTGTGTGTGTGTGTGTGTGTGTGTCTGCATGTGTGTGTGTGTGTGTATGTCTGCATGTGTGTGTGTGTGTGTGTGTGTATGTCTGCATGTGTGTGTGTGTGTGTGACAGCTCCAGTCAGGTGTGGAGGCAGCAGAGCATCAACCAGGAGAAGCAGCTCTTATCTGGAGCTCCACAGACCCAAACCCTCCACCTCCCTCCCTCCCTCCCTCCCTCCCTCCCTCCCTCCCTCCCTCCCTCCCTCCCTCCCTCCCTCCCTCCCTCCCTCCCTCCCTCCCTCCCTCCCTCCCTCCCTCCCTCCCTCCCTCCCTCCCTCCCTCCCTCCCTCCCTCCCCCCCCCCCCCCTCCCCCCGCCTCTGCCCCTCCCTCCCCCTCCTCTTACCCTCCACCGGTCCTCACCCTCCCCACTACTCACTCTCTCACCTCCCAGCCCCTCAACTGCCTGTCTGCCTGGAAAACTGGAGGGTACTGTTGTGGCACAAGAAAAAGTGTGTGTGAAAACAAGGGTGTTATAATAGGTAAGGTCCAACCTCCTCCCCCACACTCAGCCTCTGAGTTGGTAGGATCAGGTGTAAACAGACACATACAAGCTTTCAGAGGACTAACACACCATGGGTTGTCGGGGGAAACGCTTCTGGAATTGGTTTATGATGGGATGTGACCTTGGGTCAAAGAAACCAAAGAGGGACAGCGCGTGTGTGCGCGTGCATCTGTGCGTGTGTGTGTCCATGTGCGAATGTATGTGCCTGCACGTGTCTGTGCATGTGTGCGCGTGTATGTACGTGTGTGTGTGTGTGTGTGTGTGTGTGGGTGGGTGGGTGCTATGTGTGTGTACATGCATGTGTGTGTGTGTGTGTGGCATGTGTGCATATTGAATGTGCAATGCAGGAGGTTTGTGTCCGAGGACAGCGGTCCACCAACTCATAATCAAACTGCATTCTGTGGGGCAATTGAAATTCCAGACACACACCTAGCTCCTGGTCTTACTTCAGACAGAGAGATAGAGGGAGGTACAGATAGAGAGTTGGAGGGATGGAGGGAGGTGTATAGAGGGAGTGAGGGAGGAAGAGAGGAAGGGGTAGAGGGGAGTGAGGGAGAGAGAGAAGGAGAAGAGAGGGAGGTTGTGTGTGTGTGTGTGTGTGTGTGTGTGTGTGTGTGTGTGTTTGTATGTGTCCCGAGAGTAACTGTGGAGGGGTTTTATGTGATCACACAAACAAACACCTACACTGCTAATCTCTCCTCTCTCCTCTCTCCTCCTCTCCTCTCCTTGTCACTCTTCTCCCCCTCATCCTCCGCTCCTCTCCTTTCTCCACTTCTTCTCATCTTCCTCTTATCCTCTCCTCTTTTCTCCCCTTTACCCTCTTCTCTCCCCCTATCCAGTTTAACTCCTGGACTATCCTCCACAGTATTAAACCTGGATTAGGCATAGGGAACATTTCCATCTAATATAAGAGAGGACATCTTTTGTTATCAGTTTACCCCCAAATTACAAACAAACTGCTTAAGCCAGCAAGAGGAAGTCACCCGACCCCTCCCTCCCTCCCTCCCTCCCTCCCTCCCTCCCTCCCTCCCTCCCTCCCTCCCTCCCTCCCTCCCTCCCTCCCTCCCTCCCTCCCTCCCTCCCTCCCTCCCTCCCTCCCTCCCTCCCTCCCTCCCTCCCTCCCTCCCTCCCTCCCTCCCTCCCTCCCTCCCTCCCTCCCTCCTCGCATACACACTCCTGGAGAGAACTGCATCTCTCTTAAAGACAATATACAGTACACAGATCAACGTTCACGTTAAATCAAACCCCCCCCCCCCCTCTCTCTAACCCTCTCCCTATCTCTCCTCTCTCTTCCCACCCTCTCTCTCCTCTAACTGGCAGTGCTTTTTCATATCTATGGTAATGGTTATCTCATAGGGTAGGTTATGAGATGTTTGGACCCACTCCATAAAGATGATGACGCTGCCATATCTCACACACTGCCTTTACAGCTGCAATGAAGTTCAGCACTGTTTAAGAAAGAGGTGATGTGTTTGGTATGTCTGAGAGTGTGTGTGTGTGTGGTATGCATGAGAGTGTGTGTGGTATGTTTGAGAGAGTGCGTGTGTGTGTGGTATGCACGAAAGCGTGTGTGGTACAGTATGTTTGAGAGAGTGTGTGTATGTGTGTGTGTGTGTGTGGTATGCACAAGTATGCGTGTAAGTGATTTATGAGTTTGTAGTACCAGTGTGGGATCGTCCTGTCTAGAAGAGGTGATGGTAGAGAACACTAGAGGGCAACCCTAACCCTTGACCTCATCTCTTACCTTAACCATGAGCAGTAGGGAATGGGAGGGGAGCGGAGGGGAGGGGAGGGGAGGGGAAGGGAAGAGGAGGAGAGGAGAAGGAGAGGATAGGAGGAGAGGAGGAGAGTAACTCTCTCGATGTAAAGTTCTGCTTAACTATGACACACACTGCTGTGACTAATGCACACAATTATTGTTTTCCAATTAATATGAAAAATGATGGCTGACCTTCCTGGTCTGGAAGTGAATGGAGAGAGTGAGAGAAGGAGAGAGAGATGGATAGGGAGGAGAGACAGAGACAAAAAGAGGGATGGAGAGAGACAGATAAATGAGACACGAGAGAGAGAGAGAGAGAGAGAGAGAGAGAGAGAGAGAGAGAGACAGACAGACAGACAGACAGAGAGAGAGTGAAGGATAGAGAGAGAGAAAGAGATAGATGACAGAGTGAGGAGAGAGAAGGAGAAAGAGAACAGGATAGAGGGATGAGAGAGAGGGAAGGAGAGTGTGTTCAGTGGAGCGGCAGGGATGTCCATTATTCTAATTGCTAGTGTGTTTATATGGAACAAGGATGGGGGGGGGGGCTGGGGGGGCGGGCAGGGGGGCCGCATCATGGAGGGATTCCAAGAGACAACATTTCATTCCAAGATGAGCATGTGCGACTGCACGTGCTCGTTTGTGTGTGTAGGTGTGTGTGTGTGTTCAAAGTAGTTTGTGTGTGAGTGCATGTGTGAGGGTGTGTCTGGCAGCAGAGACGCTAACTCGCTAACTCACACAGAGCTACGCTACGCTAGCAGCTGCTGAGCAACAGGAAGCCACGTTACTCTAAAAAGGGAGAGACGGTTTGGACAAGGACATGGGGAGCGACACACAAACCGCTAGCACGCTAACCTACTGAGCCAAGACAATTTATAAGCAATGGGAGTTACACAACAACCAATATCACACTAACCTAATGTGTTAAGACGTTTCATATTGGGGGCAATGGTAGCAACATGCTAACAGCTAGGAAGCTAACATAGTGACCCAAAACTATTCATGTTTTGGGAAACAGTAGCAACATGCTATATGCTAACAGGCTAACCCCATCTCTAGACACAGGTGAGATAAAAACCTACACAGCAGGGTAATGGCAAATAGTAAAGTTCTGTAACCGTCACATCTCAATAACATATCAACAAATCACATGGCAATACCATGGCCATAACATCTCAACCTATCGATCCCATTTTGAAAACACGACAACAGCCCGTTTCCATACCGACACAGCGGGGCAGGGGAGTGCTCCAGGTGCGGCGGCCCCCCCCCAGGCACACCACCTCCGGGGAGCCCTCCAGGCGGTAGCCCATGTTGCAGGAGAAGGTCAGGGCGTCTCCGATCCCAAAACTGTAGCCGTTCCTCCGGCCGTACCTTGGCATCCCCGGGTCCTCGCAGGGCTCCAGATTATACTCTGGAGGAGGGAGGGAGAGAGGACAGGAGGAGGGAAGACAAACAGAGCGAGAGAAAGGGAGAGATGGGTGGAGGAGAGAGAGAGAGAGAGGTTTGTGAGGGAGGTAAGGAGATGGAGGGAGGAAGAGAAAAACATAGAGAAAGAGAGGGAGATGAAGAGATAGAAAGAAGGAGAGAAGGGGGATATATTTATGGTGTCTGTAGGATGGAACAGAGCAAACCTTTACACAGCAACTTCACAGGCTAATGCAGCGATAAAAAGAAAATGTGTTCTCAATAATCTCTCTGGTCCAGATACTGTAAACAAGGTCATAAACAAGAGATGAATGACCCACTCAGACAGGAAAGGAGAAAGGGAGGGAGACAGACAGAGAGAGAGAGAGAGAGAGAGAGAGAGAGAGAGAGAGAGAGAGAGAGAGAGAGAGAGAGAGAGAGAGAGAGAGAGAGATAGAGAGAGACAGATAGAGAAAGAAAAAGAAAGTGACAGAGAGAAAGACAGAGTGAAAGAGAAAGAGAAATAGAGAGATGAGAGAAGAGAAATAGGGAGATGAGAGAGAGGTAGAGAGGGAGATTCATCTCCCATTGAACGATAGATGAGCAACTCTGGATCAGAACCGGTTGTGTTGGTTTAAAACATCAACAAAAGTCGTCACAAATAAAGCTCAAGGGAGCAAGGCCCCCCGCCCCCTCTAGCTCTCCTCCTTCCCCCCTCCATCCCTCCTCCTCTGAAGAGGAGAAAGGTTGAGGGTTATCACGGCAGACAGGGAGGTTGTCAAAGTGTCGGACCCACAAACTTGCTTATCTAATATGAAGAGTGGCATCTGGAACTAAAAAGCATGGCTGGGGGCCAACAGCTAAGGACAGGCCTTCTCTGGAGAAACCCCAGCTCTGTACTCTGGAGGGACAGGGTGGAGAAACTCCAGCTCTGTACTCTGGAGGGACAGGGTGGAGAAACTCCAGCTCTGTATTCTGGAGGGACAGGGTGGAGAAACCCCAGCTCTGTACTCTGGAGGGACAGGGTGGAGAAACCCCAGCTCTGTACTCTGGAGGGACAGGGTGGAGAAACCCCAGCTCTGTACTCTGGAGGGACAGGGTGGAGAAACCCCAGCTCTGTACTCTGGAGGGACAGGGTGGAGAAACTCCAGCTTTGTACTCTGGAGCCAGGGGAACATACCTGAGAAGGTAATATTCCCACCTTCCTCCTCCTCCCCCCTCCTCTGATGTTAGATGTTAAAGCCTTCCTCCTCCTCTTACCTGAGAAGGTGATGTTAAAGCCTTCGTAGGAGATAGAGAAGTCGGAGATGAACCGCAGCTGGGCCTTGAAGTTGCCGTAGAGACCGGCGTTGATGGTGGCCGGCGTCTCGGAGCCCGTCAGGCGAGCCAAAGGCTGCAGGAAGCTGCTGTTCTCCGTCACCAGCAGGTAGTCATGGTGGTCCTCCAGCTGGAACGTGTTGAAGGTGAACTGCACTCCTATTGGAGGAGAGGGACGCATCAGGGGTGACGGCCAATGGAGAGGACACGTTGGACAGGAGGAGTAAAGGAGGAGAGGAGGGGAGGGGAGGAGGGGAGGGGAGGAGGGGAGAGCAACCGGGTCGAGATGAAATCTCGTTATCCAGGGCGGAGGGGTTCAGGATGGAGAGCCTGTCCCAGGGAGGACCCCCGCGTGAGGAATGATCCTCACCCACCTCATGATTCTGTGTGGCATTCATGACACTGAGAAGAGTGGAGAGCACCTGGGCTGATTCATACTCAGACGAATGGCCATTAGCCTCAGCTGCTCAGCTCGAGTAATCATTTCACAGACGGGAGAGTGAGAGATGAGAAGGAGAGAAGACCGGAAGAGGAAGAGAGAGAGAGAGGGGGAGGAGAGAGGGGAGAGAGATAGATGGGGAGAGAGAGAGCTCTCTCTCGATCTCTCTGTAGAAACAAGAGGTTTGGTCATATTGATCTATCCCTGGTCTAATGAGAGCAGCGCCCTGGGTCTGGGGGAGAGAGGGGCATGCGAGGTAGGGCCATGGTGATATATTCTATAGCAGATGGACTCCTCAAACACAAGAATGAAAAGTAAATGTGATGGAAAGCAAATATCACGAGTTTGATGCGTTTAGAAATGGAATTTGAGGAGTGGGGTGTGCTTGAGAGAGAGGGACTCGGAGAGCGTGTGAGAGTGCACGCCTGTGGGAGTGTGTCTGTGTGTGTGTGTCTCTGAGTGTGTGTCTCTGAGTGTGTGTGTGTGTGTGTGTGTCTGTGTGTGTCTCTGAGTGTGTGTCTCTGAGTGTGTGTGTGTGTGTCTCTGTGTGTGTGTCTGAGTGTGTGTCTCTGAGTGTGTGTGTGTGTGTCTCTGTGTGTGTGTCTGAGTGTGTGTCTCTGAGTGTGTGTGTGTGTGTCTGAGTGTGTGTCTCTGAGTGTGTGTGTCTGAGTGTGTGTCTCTAAGTGTGTGTGTGTGTGTCTGTGTGTGTGTGTGTGTCTCACCCTTGCCGTGGCTGACCTCCACGGTCCAGGTACAGTTGAGGGAGCTGGGGTAGGTCTCCGGATACCCTGGGGAGAGGATGGTGCCCCGGGGGCCCCTCACATCCCCTCCACACAGAGCTGAGGGAGGGGGGGAGGGAGGGGGGGGGGTGAGGGGGAGGAGGGGAGGAAGGGGCAAATGGGACGAGATAAAAAGGAGAGTGTCAGTGGGAGAACGAGAAAGAGACAGAACGAGGCAATTAATACCCGGGTACAGTAAACGAGTCAAGAGTAGTTATTCCAGATAAGCACAATGGCTGCTGCTGAGGTCAGATCACAGCATGTTCAGCAGATCCGGGCTGGAAGGGAACATCATTACATTAGAATGGCCGCCTCTTCATCCTCATCCTCCTCCTCACAGTCACTTAAACACTTATCAGGGGCAGACACACACACGCGCTCACACACTCACACAACCACACACTCACACACACACCCACTCACATACTCCCACACTCGGTCTCACACACACATGCAAGCTCACGCACACATCGATACTCAACAAGCCAACCCTCCCAGTAAGCACTTAAAGCAGGTTCTTATCTCTCAGCCAAATCTGGTCGACCACATTGATCTCCTTCTCCTCCTCTCTGTCCTCTCTCGCTCTCACTGTTCCCTCCCTCCATCCATCTCTCTTCTTTTCCCCTGTCCCTCTTTCCATCTGTCACCTCCCTTCTCTCTCCCTCCCGCTCTCCCTCCCGCTCTCCCTCCCTCCCTCCCGCTCTCCCTCCCGCTCTCCCTCCCGCTCTCCCTCCCGCTCTCCCTCCCTCCCGCTCTCCCTCCCGCTCTCCCTCCCGCTCTCCCTCCCGCTCTCCCTCCCGCTCTCCCTCCCTGGTAGGTGGCTGGGCTGACACGCAGGTTAAATGTGGCCCCCCCCCAATCTGGACATTCCGATCAGTCCAACCAGCCATCAGAGTGAATAGGCCTGTGTGTGTGTACGTGTGTCTGTGTGTGTGTGTATATGTGTCTGTGTTTGTACCATCACAGGTGGGCAGAGGGTGGCTCCACCAGTGGTTCTTCTCACAGACGAGGGGCTCCTCGTGGCTGAGCCAGTAGCCGGGGTCGCAGCCGAACGACACGGTGGAGCCGATGGTGAAGTCCTGGCCGTACCGCAGCCCGTTGACGGGGCTGCCGGGGTCCAGGCAGGAGTAGGTGTCCACCGTCACGCCTGAACACAAAACACACCAGTACAACCATGCTGCTCTACGGAACTCAGAATAAACCAGTCTAATATACTTCGTCTAACCCAGTCTAACCCAGGCTGGCGTGCTCAGTCTAACCCAGTCTAACCCAGGCTGGCGTGCTCAGTCTAACCCAGTCTAACCCAGGCTGGCGTGCTCAGTCTAACCCAGTCTAACCCAGGCTGGCGTGCTCAGTCTAACCCAGGCTAACCCAGGCTAGCGTGCTCAGTCTAACCCAGGCTAACCCAGGCTAGCGTACTCACTCTCATAGAGGATCCTGAAGCCACTGTTGGAGCGGCTGTTGTCCGTGGTGAACAGCAGATACAGGAAGTTGGTTCCGCTGAACAGGAACTGGGGCACCTGGGTTCCGTTGAAGGAGCCAATCAGAGGAGAGAGGAGGTTGGACCCATCGTGGATCTCCAGGAAGTCATAACCCAACTCCGTCTGGAACCTGGGGGCGGCAGTCCGTGGTTATAACACAGACATACATAACACGTCCTGCAACATATAATCACATGGCATGAACACGTTCTAACATGATAACGACATGACATGAACACGGTGATAACATGGACGTACTTGTCGAAGGTGACCTTGATGGAGCGCCCTGGCTCCGCCTCGATCACCCACTCACAGCTCAGAGAGTCTTTGTAATATCCTGGCCAACCAGGCGACAGGATCACACCCGTGGGGGCGGAGAAATGACCCCCACATGGAGCTGGGGGGGGGGGGCGGTGAGAAAGGCGGGGCGAGGGGAGGCAAAGGAGAGACGGTAAGATATCGAAAACTGTTTGTATGTAGCCCTCTCTTTTTCTAGCAACAACGTACTAGCAACTACTTTCCAAAGCCTACTCCTCTCGCTCCTCGGACCTCACGCTGATCCACTTCACAGGTGCACTAGCTCACTGTTCTATCTCAGTGCACTACCTAAGCGTACCAGCTCCATATACGCGCTAAGTGGGCTGGCTGAGTGCGCCAGCGAAGCACACGAGCTTAGTGTGCTAGCTAAGGACGCTAAGCGCAGCGATCGCACCTTCACACTTGGGAATGGGCCCGCTCCACATGACCTTGCCCTGGTCCAGCTGGCAGGCGATGGTCTCAGCGCCCTGGGTCTTGATGAAGCCGTCCTCACAGATGACAGAGATGGAAGCGCCAAGCTGGAAACTGTCCCCGAAGCGCCGCGCATTGATGGGCACACCCGGGTCTGGACACTCATTATGGCCAAACGCTGAGAGGGGGTGGGGGGGGGGGGGTAGAAGGGAGGAGAGAGATGGGAGTGAGGGGGGAGTGGAGAGAAGAGGAGGGGAGAGAGCGGGGAGAGGAGGGAGGGGGGGGGGGCAGAGGAAGAGGGGAGAGGGGAAGGGAAGAAGAGAGAGATAGGGATACAGGGGGAGAGGAGAGGAGAGAGGAAAAAGAGAAAGATGGTAGGGGACGTGGAAAAAAGAATAGAGGGAGGGGTGCAGGGAACGGAGGAGAGAGGGAGAAGAGGCAGAGTGAGTGTGGCAGGGAGAGGGTGAGACTCTCCAGTGTTGACTGAAGGCCAGGGTTAACCTTAGACAGCCGGTATTAATGAAGAGCAGTCTCTCACTCTCCTCACCCTTCACAACATGTTTACCCACAGTGGGGTCACTCTCCCAGAACCAGCCAGCTCTCTGAAATCAACCAGAACCCCAACTACTGGCCTCAGCACTCCATCACTTATCCACTGGCTGGCTGGCTGGCTGGCTGACAGGCTGGCTGACAGGCTGGCTGACTGGCTGATAGGCTGATAAGCTTGTTGGCTGGCTGAAGGGCTGTTCCCTTCCTCCTCCTCTCCTCCCCCGTCTCCAGAGCTGATGTATGTAGATGACATTTCACCGGGAGAGGAAAAAAAAACCGCGAGGATGTTTCACGGCGACGAGGCGCCATTTGGGATTGAATAATTGCCTCGGTGTCTGAGGGGCCATCTTACAGCGAGCGGCCTGAGGAAGACGCGAGGGGAGAGGAGGAGGAGGAGGAGGAGGAGAAGTAGGCCAAGACGAGAGAGAGACAGACGAACACCGCTGAGGGTGTCAGACTCACATCTCCTTTACGGGGAGAACCCGCTCTACATCCCTGCTTCACCAGACGGGGGCCTGATCAGTGGGGAAGTCGTGACTCCTGCTGCCCCCCTCTGGCTGCAGGAGGGGGGACACGACTTCTGCTGTAACCCCCCGAGGTCATTACACTCACCTGACACCGCTTCCCTCAGGCTCTGTAAGCCCCCCCCCCCCCCCCCCCCCCAGGCTGAACTCTGTCTGGGGTTAATCCTCCAATCCTCTAGATAAATGGCACCTCTACCCACATGTGCTGCGAAAGTATACGTGGAGCCCGACACTTACAATGTAGAACTAGACTAAAGGTGATTAGGTAGACGTTATAAGGGATAAGTTATAGAACTAGACTAAAAGTAATTAGGTAGACGTTATAAGGGATAAGTTGTAGAACTAGACTAAAGGTGATTAGGTAGACGTTATAAGGGATAAGTTATAGAACTAGACTAAAGGTGATTAGGTAGACGTTATAAGGGATAAGTTATAGAACTAGACTAAAAGTAATTAGGTAGACGTTATAAGGGATGTTATAGAACTAGGCTACAGGTGATTAGGTAGACGTTATAAGTGACGAATGATCTAACTAGGCCGTAGCTGACGCAGAAGCTACAGAAGGCGGTTTTTACCGGCCTGTGTCGTATAATACCGCAGTGCTCCAAACATGGAGTGTGTGTGTGTGTGCGAGCGAGCGTACTGTTGTAGGTGATGTTGAACCCTCTCCCGGACATAGAGTGGTCGGCCTGGAACTCCAGCCGGAGGATGTTGGTGTTGGAGGTGAGGTGGGAGGGCGACTCGGCCCCGGAGAAGCGGCCCAGCACGCCAGCGTCCAGCATCTCGCCGTCCTTGACCGTCAGGAAGTCGTACGGCGCCTCCAGGTCAAAGTCGTTGAAGGCCAGGTGGATCCGGCTGCCCGGGTCGGACAGGATCAGCCACACGCAGTTCATGTTGTTCCCGTAGCCTTCTGGGTAGTCCGGCGAGAGGACGGTGCCCATGGGGGCGGTGAAGTTGGACAGGCAGGGGACTGGGGGGGAAGAAAGAGGGGAGGGGGGAAGAGGGGGGGAGGGGAGGAAGTGGGGAGGAGGTCGAGGGGGGGAGGGAAGGAAGAGGGGGAAGGGAGGAAGAGGGGGAAGGGAGGAAGAGGGGGGAGGGGGAGGGAAGGGAATGAAGAGGGGGGGGGTTGTTCAGGTGCGGTTCACGTGTGGTCGGTGCGTGGGTCATCCTGTGCGGTTCACAGTGTGGATACACAGCGTGTGTGGCTGGCGCTGGACGCGGACGGCGGTGTGGTCGGCGGGGGCCGGTGTGTGTGACTGTGCGGCGCTGGTACTCACAGATGCACATGGGGATGTTGGCAGACCACTGGTTGTTCTCCTGGCAGGAGATGGTCTTCTCTCCGATGAGCTCGAAGCCAAACTGGCACTCGAAGCGCAGCACGCCCCCGTTGGAGAAGCTGTCCCCCTCCCGCGTGCCGTAGAGGGGCGTGCTCGGGTCTCCACAGCTCTCCTTATCAATCTCTGGAGGGGGGGCGGAGGGGGGGGATTGCGACACTTAGTCTTGTGTACACACGCACACAAGCACACACTCATTCTTACATACGTGTGCGTTACATGTGTGTGTGTGTGTGTGTGTGAGCCTCTGTAATACATCTGCACAGACAGTACAGCAGAGGATCAGAGTTGACCCCCCCCCCCCTCCCCCTCTTCCCCTCCCCCCCCTCCCTTCCCGCTCCCCTGTGCGCTCTCTCACCAGCGCTAAGAAAACTCCAAGAAATCATATGAATGTGGTGGTGGTGGTGGGGGGGAGCTAGGGGGAATGGCAAATTATATTAAGGCTGGATCAGTGTGAAGCTAGGGGCTGGGGGGGTGGGGTGGGGGAAGCACCCTAGGTGTAATAGAAGTCTTTGGAAGTGTGATATATTACATTAATTTCCATCATGACACCCTCTTTATGGGAGGCACAATACGAGGCGGGCAGCTCCGTCCGCCTCGCAAGGGGTGTGTGTGTGTGTGTGTGCGTATGCGTGCGCGCATTTGTGAGCGCCCGCCTGTGCGTTTTGTGCGAGAACGTGCATGCGCGTTTTGTGAGTGCGGCCGTGCGTACGTGTGTGTGGGGCCGTGCGCGTGTCGTGAGTGTGAGGGTGTGTGTTCGTGAGTGTGAGTGTGTGTGTGTGTGTGTTTACTGCTGCTGTGTTTTACAGCTTGGTGAGAGCGGAGAACAAATTGCCTTAGAATCAGAATAATCCCACGGTGTAGGCTTACACACAAGGTCATCCACCTAGGGCTCCCCTGCCTAGACAGCCGAGTGTGTGTGTGTTGCTGTGTGTGTGTACATATACATTTATACATAAGATCAATTTAGCTCTGATCAGACCAGATATCCGGTCAATACTGCATACACACACACAAACACAAACGCTCTCCCCCCCCCACACACCCACGCATAAGCATGCACTCTTCCAGACACAAACATTTAGATCGACCCCTCAACACACACACACACACACACACGCACCACACCGCCCTCCTCCGCACCCACATTAAAGTAAGGATTCAGAATGCTTCAGTAGATCTGGCTTCCAGCACGTCTTCAGGCACCCTCCTGGTGCTGCGCTACAGTAATGCGTTTGAGACAGAGCTTCTAATTGTGACTCGTGTTCCTCCCCTGTGCTCCAGCCGCATTCCTCACAAGCCTGGCTGAGGCTTAATGGCCATAATTAGCAGCATGTTTTAATTACCACATGCTGAAATTCACTCAGAAAAACCACAAACCACTCTCCGGTTTTCTATTGAGAGCGACATCATGTTCCTCGTATAATCTGCCCCCTCGTCTCTCCTCGCCCCTTCCTTTTCGGCGCCCTCCTTCCTCTCCCCGCCTTTCCTTTTCCCTCGACTCAGCTCATTCTCTTCCTCGTTCTCTCCTCTTCCCTCGTGTCCCCTCCTCCCTTTTCGTTGTCCCCTTTTTTCCCTCGACCCCTCTCTCACCCCATCCGTCCCTCCATCTCAGAGCTTTTTAATCCGTTTCTTTAGGACCCATCCTCTTGGCTGCTATGAGAGACGAGCTGGAGAGGCTGGCTCATAAAAAAGACTCCATTTACGCCTTCTCATGTAAAACCTGCTGATATGTGTAAAAACCTGACACATGACAGAGATGGATCGAGAGGAAAGGAGGGGAGGGGGGAGGAGAGGACTAGGGGAAGGAGAAAAGGAGAAGACGGAAGAGGAAGGGAGAGGAGAGGAGAGAAGGAGAGGTGTGACTGGGGAGTGAGGTGTGAGGTGTGGGGTGGGCTGGGTCTGTCTGCCTGTTTCTCGGACTGTCAGTCCGTCTGTCTGTCTGCCTGACTGTCTGCATGCTGGTTCAGACAGACGTGGTATCGAATGAAAATGCATCCTCCGTTCGTGGAGAGAGACCGCTTGCGGACCGTTTACTGAGCGTCGACCGAGTCTGGCTGCGAAGCGCTCCTCTGGAAATGACACAGGCGTTCTCTCCAGAGCTTGGTCTCCATGGATTTCGCCCCGTAACATGTGGCATAAACACAATCATATTTCATTCATATCTCGCTTGTCGTTAATGTTTCATGTCGTGTGTTTCATCAGTGCTTTATGCCTGATCGTAAAACAAGCCGCTCGCCAGACTGGGACCCGCTCTCCCCCGTCTCCCCCGTCTCCCCCCTCAGCCGTGCCTCCACCCCTGGACCGCCTTCTGCCTTGAGGGTTTGGTAGAGAGAGGAGCATGTGTCGATCATGTCTCAGGGATGCCTCCCTCCGGAAAAGGACAGTCACTGCAGACGTTCAGGTGTCATGGAGGGTGACCCTCCCTCCCTGCACCCAGACGTGGATGGGGGGGGGGGGGGAGGGAGGGGAGGGCAGGGGGCGTGGCTCTATAGGGAGGGAGGAGGGGTGGATAGCACAGCCTCTCACACAACGCCACATCCCTGAGGGTGGGGGAATAGATCCGGGTTGAGACAACGTCGTATCAGGGTGGTGCTAACGGTCGCTAGCGGTCGCTAGCGGTCGCTAATGGTCGCTAACGGTTGCTAACGGTTGCTAACTGTCGCTAACTGTCATTAACTGTCGCTCCTTGCAACCAACAAATGTTGCTACCTATCGTAAAATGCAGTATGTCATAACATTTTCTTTAATCGAAGTGAAATTGTACATGATGACAAAGAACTATGCAGACATAAATCCACGAAGAGGCTACATTTAGCCATTGTGACAACATAATCCTCCATAATCCATTCAGTTTGCCCCCTGTCAGTGTCCATAAGTAATTCACTTCCACAAAATATGCAGAGGCTCGAGGGCAATAAGCAGACATCTCTCATCCTTCACATATTGATCCTAGTCCATGGACAAGAAGCACATACACGTAATATCTCTCTATATCCTGTGTCACGTCCTGTCAGTGTGCTTCTTGTCTGTGTACACCCTGTGACACTTCCTGCCTGTGGACTTCCTGTTACACTTCTTGTCTGTCTACTTTCAGTTACACTTCCTGTCTGTGGACTTCCTGTTACACTTCTTGTCTGTCTACTTCCTGTCACACTTCCTGTCTGGGGACTTCCTGTTCCAGCATAGCTGTCTGACTGCTGGTGTAACCAAGTGCTCTGCCGGTCCCTGCTGCCTCAGCAAACACAAACATCAGGCTCGGCCTACAGCCCCCAGCACCAACATGACTCATTCCCCCACAATCCTCGGCTGACAGGAAGACAGCACATAGCCTGGGAGTGCTCTGTTCCCAGCCTGGAAGGGACTGTTAGATCATAGCTCTGAGCTGACACACACACACACACACACACACACACACACACACCCACATACAGGCACAAGCACACACTCCCACATGCACACACCCCAGGGTACAGAGTGAGGGAGTTACAGATAAAAGGCTTCGTTCTGTTCCTGCAGGACTCGATCATAAAGTCTCTCTCTTTCTCTCTACCTCTACTTCTCTGTCTGAAAGCCCTACAGAATGACTCCTTCCTCTACAAATCTTTCTCTTTACCTCTCCCCGTGTGCCTATCTCTATACCTCTCTCTCCACCTTTCATTTTCTCTCTCCGTCTTTCTCTGCCTCAGTTTTCTCTGCCTTTTTTCTCTACCTCTCCTCTCCCCTCTAACCCCCTCCTCTCTCTCTCTCTCTCTCTCTCTCTCTCTCTCTCTTTCTCTCTCTGTGTTTCGCTCCTTCTCTCTCTCTCTCCCTACAGCTAGTACAGTAATCCTCATTCTCTCTTTCCCGTCTCCTCTTCCTGTCATTATTATATCACTCTGCCACCAACACCGATCACAGCTAAGACTCTGTGTGAGTATGTGTGTGTATGTGTGGTGTGTGTGTGTTTGAGTGTGGTGTGTGTGAGTGTGAGGTGTGTGTGTGTGTGAGTGAGTGAGCGTGTGTGAGTGTGTGTGGTGTGTGTGTGTGTGTGAGTGTGTGTTGATTGTGTGTATGTGTTCCAACGGGGCTCTTCCTTAACAGCAGCAGTATGATTTGTGTTCGAGGCCTGAGGAGGCGTGGCCTCAGTGACCCCAGGGTTAAACTGAGAGGTCGGGGGTCACCAGGCTGCTGCTGTCGGACATGCTGTCAGGTGCCAACAGCACACTCGCACAGACTAGTCTGTCAGCCCGACGGCACACACACACGCACACGCACACACACCCACACACACACACACACACCACACACTGGCTGGTCTGTCAGCCCGACAGCTCTGCTGTTCCACCACATCTACTCCCTCTAAGACAGAGAAGCAGCCAAGGGTGTGAGTGGAGGGGGGGGGGTGCGGTGAGCGCGTGTGTGCGCGGTGCGCGTGTGTGAGTGGATGTGTGAGAGAGGGGGAGAAGGAGAGAAAGATGGAGAGATGCAGCCAGTGAGCGAATCAGCCGTTTGACATGTTGGTATAGTTGCCTCTGGTCTGCTGCTGTCCTCATTGCTTCTCTGTCCATCTCTCATCTCCTCCTCCCCCCTATCCCCCCTGCCTCCCTGCCTCTCTCTCTCCCTCCCTCCCTCGCTCTCTCTCTCTCTCCGTCTATCAGTCTTCCTCTGCCTTTTTGTCAGAATCACACGTAGCCCCCCCCCCCTGACACACACACGCCCTCACACACACACACACACCCTTCCTACCTTTGTAGTTGATCTTGAACCCTATGGAGCCCACGCTCTCGTCTGATTGGAGGTGGAGCCACATCTGGTGTGTCATGCTGACGATGAGGTCTGGAACGAAACTCCCCGATAGGCTGCCGGGCATAATGACAACGTCAGCATGATGAAGCACTCTCAGTACAACACTGAACATGTGTACAATGCAAGAGTTACCATGTACAGGGTCATGTACGTGGCATGAGTTACTATGTATGTGGACATGTTTGCAGCTTGTTGAGTTACTATGTCCAGGGTTGTGCATGTCGCATGTTGATTTACTATGTACAGGGTCATAAATGTTGTTTGTTAAGGTACTATGTACATTATATTCATCATTACGTATGTAGGATGATGAAGTGTGGGATATGGATAGATGCATGTGTCACATTTACAGTGTGATAACCATGCATGCAGCATGTATCCTGAACACGTATGCAGCATGTGTGTTGCGTGGATCATTTTCTTTGATATAGTCGGTGTGGATCATGCATGTGGCATGTTTTAGGGCCACGTGCGTAGCATGATGAGGTACTCACACTTGCAGGATGGTTTTGGGGTCGCCCACCTCCCCTCCGTCTCCGATGGTCAGCGAGTCGTACGCAATCTCCAGGTCGAACTCCTCGAAGTTGATCTGAATCACCTGAATCCCACACAAACATGAATCTGAGTCAACCGAATCCCACGCGGACGAAGGCGACTCTGAATCACTTCATCACACACAGAGGTGAATCTGAACCACCTAAGTCACACCCAGACGGGGGTGAATCGGAAATCGCTCGAGTCTCACACAGACTTCAATCTGAGTCGACTGATTCACACACAGATGTGAATCAGAATCAGCCGCATCAGACACAAACGGAGATTCATCTGAATCACACAGGAAGGTGAATTGATAGTCATTAAAAGTGAACCGTTCAGGCTAGATTGAGTAACTTGAGATAGGCCTGAGCCCTCCTTCATTTCCAGTCCAGCCCAGCCTCAGCCCCAGCCATACAGGACTAAATGACAGCTATTTACTGAAATGATCTGGAACTAAACGTCCATTTCACTCATGTAGAAGACTTTAGTAACACCCACCAGACATCAGGGAATAGTTCACTTCTCAATGCACACTGCTCTCTCTCTCTCTGTCTCTCTCCCACTCTCTATATGTCCCTCTCCGTCTCTCTCCGCCCCTCCCTCCCTCCCTCCCTCCCTCCCTCCCTCCCTCCCTCCCTCCCTCCCTCCCTCCCTCCCTCTCGCTCTCTCTCTCTCTCTCTCTCTCTCTCTCTCTCTCTCTCTCTCTCTCTCTCTCTCTCTCTCTCTCTCTCTCTCTCTCTCTCTCTCTCTCTCTCTCTCTCTCTATCTCTCTCCATCTCTTCTTTCTCTCCTTATCTCTCTCTCCTCCTCCCCCCCTCCTCTCACAGTAAACCGTCCCCAGGGCGTGTAGAGTATGG
>NC_140364.1:3810000-3842500 GCF_054491055.1 Hypomesus nipponensis
CCGCCGAGCGTGGTGGACACCGTGACGACACGACACATCTGCCTGCCTTCACACAGAGCCCAGCGAGATATCACCTGCTCAGGCTTACCGCCCTAACCTTCCCCAGGCTCCCCTTCCCCCAACACCCCCCCCCCCCCGCAGCCCCTCAGGTTTGGAGTGTGGGAGACGGGATGTAGGAGACTGGCCAAACCCTGGGGCTGGCATACTGCAGCACCGCGGGAGGAGAGGAAGGGAGGAGGAAGGAAGGGTACAGGAGGAAGGCTCGATGAAAGAGGAGCGAAGGGAGGAGGAGGAGGAGCAGGAGGAGGAGGAAGAAGAATAGGAGGAAGAGGAAGAAACCCTTCCCAGAAGGCTTGGCTGCTGCCTCGTATTCATCAGCAGAGATGCTCCTGTCCAGACGATTATGAAGGAGCTGGTACAGACTGCTGGCAGGCTGGAAGGTGTGTGTGTGTGTGTATGTTACAGACTGGGAGGTGTGTGTGTGTGTGTGAACAAGTAACTTTTCAGCCAGGATAGTTGGTCTGGAGAGTGTGAGGTGTGTGTATGTGTTTGCTGGGATGCTGGTACGGCTTGGTGAGTTATAATCATAATGTGAACCAGGGGAGGATGGTAAAACCACAACTAACTTCATCTTCCTCTCACGCTGAGGGATGATGATGATGATAAGGCATGTGGGTACAAGTGTGTGTGTGTGTGTGTGTGTGTGTATGCGTGTGAATGTATTTGTGTCTAAGTGTAAGTCTATATGTGTGAGACTATGTGTGTGTGTCTCCTCCCTATCTCGATTGGTGCACATCACATTTAGACAACCAATGAGAGACCATAGTGGGCCCAGAGCAATCCTTCCACTGCATGAATCGTCGGGGGACAGGGGGGTTATGTTGCTTGTGAATATTTGATAGGGACATTGTATGTGTTCAAGGTGATCTGTGGTATTAGCACTGGCTTCCCTGGGGAGCAGTTCAACATTAGCCTGGATGCTATGTTTACATTAGCGATGGCTAGTTGCTAACTTCACCGTGATGCATTGACTTGCTAGCGTGAGAGCTTGGTCAGTACAGTCAACTTGATGCATGGTTGCTAACTACAATCACTGCGCTGGCTCTGTCCTTTGCCCTCCCTTCCCCTCTCCTCCCCTCTCATCTCCCCCTCTCTCCTCCCCTCCCCTCCACTTTCATCTCCTTTCTTCCCCCTTGTCTTCTCTGCTCTCTTCTACTCCCCTTTCCTCTACTCTCCATCCTCATCCTCTCTCCTTTCCTCCTCTCCTCTCTGCTCCTTTATTCTCCTCTCCTTCCCTCTCTTCTCCTCCTCTCCTCTCCGTTCCTCTCCTCTCCCCTTCTCTATAAAACAGAATTCATCCCAGTGCCACTGAAAGAGACAGGCAGCGTTCATCACCAAGACGACGCCTGGAGAGATCATCCATCCACACACACACACACACGGCGCAGTGTATGATCCTATAAAACATGGAGAACTCTCCTTCCTCCAATCAACTTCCTGCTCCAGAGAGAACTCTCTCTCTCTCTCTCTCTCTCTCTCTCTCTCTCTCTCTCTCTCTCTCTCTCTCTCTCTCTCTCTCTCTCTCTCTCTCTCTCTCTCTCTCTCTCTCTCTCTCTCTCTCTCTCTCTCTCTCTCTCTCTCTCTCTCTCTCTCTCACACACACACACACACACACACACACACACACACACACACACACACACACACACACACACACACACACACTGAGTGGCCCTGTGGCCGTCTACTGAGCACATATGAAACTTGTGGATTAATGTCAAGTACGGCCATAAAGAAGCCAGCACACCTCATAAACATCCCAGAGCCCCGCTGTAACTGATCTGAGACCAGCATTAACACCAGCTGAATCTAATCTGAGACCAACATTAACACCAGCTGAATCTAATCTGAGACCAGCATTAACACCCACTGTAACTGATCTGAGACCAACATTAAGATCAGCTGTAATTGATCTGAGACCAACATTAAAACCAGCTGTAATTGATCTGAGACCAGCATTAACACCAGACGTAACTGATCTGATACCAGCCATAAATAAAAACACAAACTAACTTGTATTGACTTTCCATTGAATCTGATGTAAATACACAACATATTCTATGTATGAAGCAGTGGCGTAGGCAGAAATTGTATTTTGGGCGGGTCAGTGCAAAAGTGAGTGGGCCTATAGTTTTTGCCATTATTGTGGTGATTTAAATGCATTGGCTAAAAAGCAGCTAGCAAAGTTAGCTGGCTAAAGGGTGCCCAGAGAGTCTTCCTTTTGGAACCCCTAGCAACCATAGCAGCAACCAATTACAATCCAGAGACTTCCTACAACTTGCTTCAACAGTTACATTTCATTGGGATAATAAAAATAAACTAAGAATGTATTTTGATCAAACTTGCCTGGGCGGGCCAGTGAGTAATGTGGGTGGGCCAGTGGCGCCCTGGCCCATTATTGGCTATGCTCCTGGTATGAAGAGTCTACATTACTGTAATTTATAGCCACATCGTTTACTGATATTTATAGATATGTTTGGTCCAGCTTGGGGACCACCCGTTTTGCTTTGCGTTGTACCATGCAGCATTTTCACCCCTTGTCCCGCATGTCACATACTGAGAAAATGTCCCACATTTTCTCCAGTCTGTTGGTTTTCAATCATCATAATAAAGTTCCCATGACATGAAACTTTCACTTTAAGTGAAAGGTAAGTTAACTCTCCAGCTGACACACAATGTTGAAGCAACTTACAGGCAATGTTGCTACAACGCTGGCTGTCAGATGAGGAGTTAACTTACCCGGTTATGTTGCATAACCTGCTTTCTGGAGTACCCCCCTGCAAGGATGAAAACATTTAAAGTGTGAGGTAGAAGGACTAAATTCAAGGTGAGAAGAGACTGTTGATGTAACCATAAAGTTCTATTGTAAAAGGCTCCTCTTCCTTGTTCCTTGTTTGCTAATCAGCCAGGTAAACAGGAGTTGAGTAGGAACATTCATTTTTCTCTCTCTCTTGTACAGTATATTGTGCTCACTGATCACCCCCACCTATATATTCTGGTATTTACTGGTAATCTATCCAGTCAGTAAAAGGTACAAAGTTATTCTAAAAGCAGTACTAGGGAGGAGCATTGTTACCTCAACTCACCAAAGTGAAACTGAAGTGGACAGACTTACAGCATCACAGCACTGAACAGACGCACGTAATAAGAATCGGTTTCTATAAGTATCCACCAGTTAGACAGAACATCAAGACTAAAACACAGGTGAGTAGTCTAAATGACAAGGATTGACGCATATGATGTGGACGTTAATAATAATACTGGAATGTATGTGTTATATGTCCAAGTTTTATGTAGTTGTTCCCAATACAAGACCCTCCAGACCCAACTTCCCGACCTTTGTGGGCTGGCAGCCAGGCTATGCTTGTCACTGATTGTGTGTAGAATTAAAGGATTGAATGAGGTTTTATATTCATTGATTGCATTTTAGGTCATTTTATTACTTTTGTTCACTGGTACATTTACATGACATCTCATTGCCATATTTCATTAAACCTGTCATTACTGGATTTTGGACAGTATTTCCTGGTTTAAGATGATCATTTATTTACCAGATGATTTGCCTTTATTTGATACAGACCGTGAAAGAGTTACAGGAAAGGTAGCAAGAAAGAGACTTTGACTTTTAAAGATAGCTTTATTGGGCAGTGAGAACTGCCAGACAACCAAGCTAAGAAAGAGAGAAAAGCAGGTAATGTATTGTCTTGTATTGGGAACAACTACATAAAACCAGGATCTGGACGGACCAATGAAATTGCCAGGGCGAGCTTTATACGATGATGGACAGATGATCAACAGTAACGTAATCAACAACGTCATGAATGAGCCCTTGCGTTGAATTTGTTTGCAACGAACAACATATTACGTTGCTCTGATTGGTTGTAGGTCTATCCAATTAAGTGCAGAGGCATTTGAGTTCGGTTGAAACACGCCCCTTAGTCACATTGAACTTTCCATTGAATCTGATGTAAATACACAACATATTCTATGTATGAAGCAGTGGCGTAGGCAGAAATTGTATTTTGGGCGGGTCAGTGCAAAAGTGAGTGGGCCTATAGTTTTTGCCATTATTGTGGTGATGAAAATGCATTGGCTAAAAAGCAGCTAGCAAAGTTAGCTGGCTAAAGACCGCCCAGAAAGTCTTCCTGTTGGAACCCCTAGCAACCATAGCAACCAATTACGTTCCAGAGACTTCCTACAACTTGCTTCAACAGTTACATTTCATTGGGATAATAAAAATAAACTAAGAATGTATTTTGATCAAACTTGCCTGGGCGGGCCAGTGAGTAATGTGGGCGGGCCAGTGGCGCCCTGGCCCATTATTGGCTGCGCTCCTGGTATGAAGAGTCTCAATAAAGCAAGTCATTACTGTAATTTATGGCTACATCGTTTACTGATATTTTATAGATATGTTTGGTCCAGCTTGGGGACCACCCGTTTTGCTTTGCGTTGTACCGTGCAGCATTTTCACCCCTTGTCCTGCATGTCACATACTGAGAAAATGTCCCACATTTTCTCCAGTCTGTTGGTTTTCAATTATCATATGAAAGGTCCCATGACATGAAACTTTCACTTTATGACGTTATTTAGCATTAATATGAGTTCCCCTAGCCTGCCTTTGGTCCCCCAGTGGCTAGAAATTTTGATAAACAAAGCCCTGGGTATTCTTCTCCGTCTTTGAGAAAATGAAAGCTCAAACGGTCCAATTAGAAAATATTTTCCTTATGTCATCATATGGGGAAAGGTTACCTCCCCTTTCTCCGCTTTGCCCCGCCCAGATAATTTGGCCCGCAAATGAGAAAATGAGCTACGAACTGCAAATGCGATATTGTTTTTTCCTCGAGACAACATGGTTTGCAAACGACCGAAGCATGGCAGTTAGCCCCACCTCTCTCCTCCTCATAGCATTTAAAGCTACAGACACAGAAATGGCACGTCTTAAGGAAAGCTCATTGTGGGACTGCTGGTAGGGGCTGTAATCCTGCACCAAGGCTGAGTTTCAGGAAAGAGACTTCAGATAGAGTATTAGGGGACCACTAAGGCCTGTCTAAAAGCATCCAAAAACAGCATGTCATGGGACCTTTAAGAAAACATACATGCGTTCTTTCGCCTTTTTAAGAAAGCATTTTATTTATTCTTTTTGTGCGGTAGTTTTTCTCCTATATTCAACATCGCATTGTCAGAAGTACAAATACAATAGCCATTTTTAAATCCTATCCAATGGTTGAAAAGGAAGGAGTAAACACGGTCACTATAGGTTGTGACGGCTGTCAATCAAAATGTGGAGCGGTGATTTGTTCCATGGGTTCCCTGTCAGAAAACAAATGGATAATTGGGTAAAAACATATTTACAAGGCGGCATAAGGGCAACAAAAGCGAAAATGTTCTTTTAGTAAAGGCTGTACTAGGACATATACCTGGGTGAGGTTAGTTGGACTTGGTCAGAACTGTTTCAAACTGTAATCTGCATGATGCCTGCTGCCTTTGGGCTCAGTGATGTTGAATTTAAATGACGTAATGATGTAAAATAAAGACATGTCACGTGTATGTTACATTGTGATGTAATGGTGTTTTCTGGAAGGAACTAAAGAACATAGCATAATACAAATGTTTTAGATAGACATTATATAACAGTTTTAGAGCGCCCAGTCCCAACACAAGCTCTTCTCCTGTCTGGCCCCGCAAAGGTGGAATCAACTCCCCATCTTAAACTGAGACACTGACTGTGTCCTCACCTTCAAGAAAAGGCTCAAGACGCACTTGTTCTGGGAGTACAACACCACTTAGGAATAATTGGCTGGACTTGATGTTAGTTTCCCCCAGGATCACAATGTCTCTTATTGAGAGACTTGTTGCTCTTGTTGGTTTGTTGTAACTGTCTTAAAATCATTGTACTCGCTGTGAAATATATTATTGTTGCTTGCTTTTTCCACAGGTACTCTCTTGCACTTTTGAGGCTTTTGCTGTTTTATTGTAACTTGTCTAACTACATGCTCTTAATGTTCTTCCCTTTGGGACTTATTTGGTTTTTCACAATGTATGCTTAACGTTTGGCTACCCGCAATGTTTGGGGCTATTTTGTTGTTATGCACTTTTGTAAAACTCTCTCTTGGAAGTTGCTTTGGATGGAAGCGTCTGCTAAATGAATACATGTAAATGTAGATAAACTCACCACCCTCTCCTCTCTCTCTCTCTCTCTCTCTCTCTCTCTCTCTCTCTCTCTCTCTCGTACAGTATATTGTGTTTGCTGATCACAGCAAAACCTTGAGGGTTTAGGTTGGTTGAGGGGCAGTTCTATGGGCGTATGTGAAGCCCTCTGTGACATGCTTGCGTGTAAAAAGGGCTATACAAATAAATTTGATTTGATCACCCCACCTATACATTCTGGTATTACTGGTCTAGTCAGTAAATGTACATAGTTATTCTAAAAGCACAACTAGGTAGGAGGAGCATTGTAACCTCAACTCACTGAAGTGAAACTGAAGTGGACAGACTTACAGTATCACAGCACTGAACAGACACACATAAAAATAATCAGTTTCTAAAAGTATCCACCAGTTAGACAGAACATCAAGACTAATACACACAGGTGAGTAGTCTAAATGACAAGGATTGATGCATATGATGTGGGCGTTAATAATAATAATACTTTCAAGTGTTTTTTTTTTTTATAAAAGTATGCTCATGTTAAGACATACAGTGTAGTAATGTGAATCATAAGTGTAAATAATATCAACATGTCTGTACTTGTCACTGTTTCTTGAACTATTCGAAATCTCAAACTGTCACGTAACAAATGACTCTCTGACTCAGCTCAGCTTTCATGGTTTCACTTTTGATCTCTCTCTCCAGTGTAGAAATGGCTTCCTGCAGCAGTCTCCTGTCTGAAGATCAGTTCCTGTGTTCTATATGTCTGGATGTGTTCACTAATCCTGTCTCCATTCCATGTGGACACAACTTCTGCAAGGTCTGTATCACCAAGTACTGGGACAACAGTGACCTGTGTCAATGTCCCATGTGCAAGGAGAAGTTTTATAGGAGACCTGATCTTCGAGTCAACACTTTCATCTCTGAGATCGCTGCTCAGTTCAGGAAGTCAGTGAAAAATAAACCCATCAGCCAATACCTACGACCAGCCAAATCTGGAAAAGTGTCATGTGACATCTGTACAGGTACCAAGCTCAAGGCCCTGAAGTCCTGTCTGGTGTGTCTGACCTCTTACTGTGAGACTCACCTGGAGCCTCATCAGAGAGTTGCAGCCTTAAAGAAACACAAGCTGATGGACCCTGTGGAGAACCTGGAGGACAGGATGTGTCAGAAGCATGAGAGACCCCTGGAGCTGTTCTGTAGGACTGACCAGACGTGTGTGTGTCGGTTCTGCACTGAGACAGACCACAAGACCCATGACACTGTTCCTCTAGAGGAGGAGTGTGAAGAGAGGAAGACTCAGATGAAGAAGACAGAGGGAGACATGCAGCAGATGATCCAGGAGAGACTGGAGAAGGTTCAGGAGATCAAACTCTCAGTAGAGACCAGCAAGAGAGATGCAGAGAGAGAGATATCAGACAGTGTTCAGGTCTTCACAGCTCTGGTGCACTCCATTGAGAGAAGCCAGGCTGAGTTCATTGAGGTGAGGGAGGAGAAGCAGAAAGCAGCAGAGAAACAGGCTGAAGGGTTGATTCAAGATCTGGAGCAGGAGATCACTGAGCTGAAGAGGAGAAGCACTGAGCTGGAGCAGCTCTCACACACTGAGGACCACCTCCACCTGCTGCAGAGCTTCCCATCCCTGAGCACCCCTCCACACACCAAGGACTGGTCTGAGATCAGTGTCCACAGTGGTCTGAGTGTGGGGGCAGTGAGGAGAGCTGTGTCTCAGCTGCAGGAGACACTCAATAAAGAGATGGAGAAGCTGCCTGACGCTGAACTGAAGAGGATTCAGCAGTATGCAGTGTATGTGACTCTGGACCCTGATACAGCACATCCTGATCTCATCCTGTCTGAGGATGGGAAAAAAGTGAGAGATGGAGACATAAGGCAGGATCTCCCTGACAACCCAGAGAGGTTTGATCGTTGTCCTAATGTCTTGGGAAAGCAGGGCTTCTCCTCAGGGAGGTTCTACTATGAGGTGCAGGTTGAGGGGAAGACTGATTGGACAGTGGGAGTGGTCAGAGAGTCCATCAACAGGAAGGGAGTGATCACACTGAGTCCTGAGGATGGATACTGGACTGTATGGCTGAGGAATGGAGATGAGTACAAGGCTCTGGCTGGACCCTCTGTCCTCCTCTCCCTGAGACAGAAGCCCCAGAAGGTGGGGGTGTTTGTGGACTATGAGGAGGGTCTGGTCTCCTTTTATGATGTGGAGGCCAGGTCTCATATCTACTCTTTCACTGGCTGCACCTTCACTGAGAAACTCTATCCATACTTCAGTCCCAGTCTGAGTTATGGAGGTAAAAACTCTGCCCCTCTGATCATCACTCCTGTCACACAGTGACAAATCAAGATTTAAAAATGCTGGAGTTCAAAAGAAAATGTGATTACTAAATATGAATCTAAACAAAATTGTTGTGAGTATGCTGGAGACAAAGTAATTTAGATTTTCAAACATTTATAAAAACTCTTTCTACAGGGGCAGTGCTCCCCTGGTGGCTCAGAGGGTAGAGCATGAACCTCAGACTAGGGCCTTAACTCAGGGTTCAAGTCCAGCCTGGGACATTTCTTGCTTTTCTCTCTTTCTTACTACCTTTCCTGTCACTCTTTCATGGTCAATATCAAATAAAAGCAAATAATTTGGTAAATAATCATATTAAACCAGGAAATACTGTCCAGAATCCAGCAATAATAGGTTTTATGAAATATGGCAATGAGATGTCACCTATGTGTACCAGTGAACAAATAAAATAAAATGACCTAAAATGCAATAAATGCATATAAAACCTGATTCAATCCATGAATTCTGTACACTACCACAATCAGTGAAATGCACAAATGACCTATGTCAATGTCTGTTTAGTTTAGAAAACCTCCAACATGGTGCTTGTATTCAAGGACAATGTACAGACACACAGTTGAGTTTCAGGTTCATACTAGTTGTGTTCAAGTTTGAAATGCTCTCAAGAACATAAACTCTCACTTTATCTCACTGCTTTGGTCAGTGTGTTTACGTTTTCTAGGGTAATCCATATATTTAACATAAGAAACACACTCAACAGGTCAGATATGAATATCTAGTGGACAGCATTAAGACCAGCTGTAACTGATCTTAGACCAGCATTAACACCAGCTGAATCTGATCTGAGATCAGCATCAAGACCAGCTGTAACTGATCTGGGACCAGCCTTAAGAACACGTGTTTAGAGAACATGGACCTGGATTAAAAGAATGGAGAAGAAGGGAGGAAAGGAAGGAGGGGAGTGAGAGAAACACAAGAGAATGATGGAGGAGAAGAAGAAGAAAGGGAAGAGAAGGTGGAGGGAAAGAGAAAGAGAGAGGGCGAGGAGAGGGATGAGGACAGAGAGGGAGGGAGGAGAGGGATGAGAGAGAGAGAGAGAGAGAGAGAGAGAGAGAGAGAGAGAGAGAGAGAGAGGGATAAAAGAGATGAAGGGAGAGAGAAAGGGGTAGAGAAATGAGAGCCAAGGAGGCTATGCGAGTTCGCTCCATCTCTATGACATCACCATTACACAAACGACCCTGAAACAGACGCTGGCCCTGAATACCAATCAGAACACTGCAGGACAGGGCAGTCAGCCAATCAGCTCATGCCGCCTGGCCTGCCCTCTGTGCCATCACCACAGTGGGATCCAATCAGAGCCTGGACGGATTCCTGACCACGGGAGGAGTGGTGGAGCAAGGGGCTCACGTCGCATGGGGGCGGGGCTTGGTCAACACTGGGGCGGGGATAGCACACAAGGGGGAGAGCTAAGACAATCCAGGAAGTGCCTGTTCAACACGACGTCATAATAAAAATAAAATACAAGGTTTATTGTGGTGATTAATGATTTTGAAAATCCTCAAAAGAAAGTCAATTTAAATGACCACCACGACCCTAACTCAAATCTGACACAGTACAGAAGACCAGGAAAGCTACAATGCCATAACAAGTGGAATAAGTGTGTGCTGGAATAAACCTCTTTTTCTTTCTCTCTCTTTTTCTGTCTCTCTCTCTCTCTCTCTCTCTCTCTCTCTCTCTCTCTCTCTCTCTCTCTCTCTCTCTCTCTCTCTGTCTCTCTCTCTCTCTCTCTCTCTCTCTCACGCACACACAAACACACACACACACAGCCGGTCGTACCTTGTTGGGGTTGCTGGCGGTGATGATCCAGACACACTGGGCGTTGCTCTCATACTGGATGGGGAAGTTAGGAGATGTGAACGTTCCTGCCGGACCCTGCAGATTCGACCCACAGGTCTTCACTGTGGAGGGAGGAGAGGGGAGAGGAGGGGAGGGACGAGGAGGGGAGGAGAGGACAAAAGAGAGGTTACTGGAGTGGTCTGTGACATTTTCCAGCAGCATCAACATCCTAATTAGAGACAGATGTTTGTAATTCTCCTCTGGGAATCTGCTGGTGAAATATGGATCAGTCGCATTGAATGCCCCTTCGAACTGTAAATGCCATCAAAATACACACACATTATTTCATGTATACTAACACGACACACTAGAAATCCCCTCCTCTCCCTTCCCTTTTCTTCCTCTCTATAAACAGATCACAACATCCCAGCAATTTGAAAGTTTTCATTTACATAACCGAGTCATTTGGGTTCTCATCATCCTTCCCTGACTGGATCGATGGCAGGTAGGGGTGGTAACTCAAATCAAGCACACCCTTGTTCTGTTTTCGTCAAATTAATAGAGAGAGAGACGCCAGTAGTGATTTGTTAAATATGCATGCCTGGGTACCCCCTCTCCATAAACACTGACGGGGGGGGGACGGGGGGTATAAGGTGAAGGTGAGTCATGGAGGAGGGGGCAGGAGGCAAAGGGAGGCTGATGCTGGGGAAGGGAAGGGGAGACTGGGGGGTGAGGAGTGGTATGTTGCTGCACATTCAGGAATGTTGCCGTAGTGACAGTGCTTGGATGTAGCATCTTCGTCAATAGTTGACATCTAGATTGCTTTTGAAAAAGATATAACTCATTATCCAGAACAAAGAAGAACACTCATTTTTCTCCCAGTCCCTCTTCTCTCTCTCTCTCTCTCTCTCTCTCTCTCTCTCTCTCTCTCTCTCTCTCTCTCTCTCTCTCTCTCTCTCTCTCTCTCTCGTAGTGTGTGGTAGTGTATGGTAGTTTGTAAGTAGTGTGTGGTAGTGTATGGTAGTTTGTAAGTAGTGTGTGGTAGTGTGTGGTAGTGTGTAAGTAGTGTGTGGTAGTGTATGGTAGTTTGTAAGTAGTGTGTGGTAGTGTGTGGTAGTGTGTAAGTAGTGTGTGGTAGTGTGTGGTAGTGTGTAAGTAGTGTGTGGTAGTGTATGCTAGTGTGTAAGTAGTGTGTGGTAGTGTATGGCTAATGTGAGGTTCTGGGTGGTACAGTGAGGTAGTGTGTACAACGGTACTTAAGAAAGATTTGTTGGATCTGATGTTAGTTTATTTCCTCCACGGTCACAATGAAACTTACTGAGGGACTTGTTGGTTAGTTGTAACTGAGTTAACTACTTCGCTGTAAATTATATTATTGTTGCTTGCTTTCCTACAGGTACACTCTTGCACTTTTGAGGTTCATATTGTTTAATTGTTACTTGTTTAACTACTTGCTCTTATGGTTCTTCCCATTGGCACTTGGTTGCTTATCACAGTGTATGCTCATGTTTTAGCTTCCCGCTGTTTTGGGGTTGTTTATGATCAGTGACCTATGCACTCTTTGTAAAGCTCTCTCTTGGAAGTCGCTTTGGATAAAAGTGTCTGCTAAATGAATACATGTAAATGTAATGTATGGGTATTATGAGGTTATGTGTGGTAGTATATGGTTAATGTGAGGTTGTGTGTGGTAGAGTATGGGTAGTGTGAGGTTGTGTGTGGTAGTGTGTGGTAGTGTGTGGTAGTGTATGGGTAATGTGAGGTTGTGTGTGGTAGTGTATGGGTAATGTGAGGTTGTGTGTGGTAGTGTATGGGTAATGTGAGGTTGTGTGTGGTAGTGTATGGGTAGTGTGAGGTTGTGTGTGGTAGTGTGTGGTAGTGTGTGGTAGTGTATGGGTAATGTGGGGTTGTGTGTGGTAGTGTGTGGTAGTGTATGGGTAATGTGGGGTTGTGTGTGGTAGTGTGTGGTAGTGTGTGGTAATGTGTGGTAATGTGTGGTAGTGTGAGGTAATGTGAGGTAGTGTGAGGTAGAGTATAGGTAATGTAAGGTTGTGTGTGGTAGTGTGATGTAGTGTATGGGTAATGTGAGGTAGTGTGAGGTAGAGTATAGGTAATGTAAGGTTGTGTGTGGTAGTGTGAGGTAGTGTGTGGTAGTGTATGGGTAATGTGAGGTTGTGTGTGGTAGTGTGTGGTAGTGTGAGGTAATGTGAGGTAGTGTGAGGTAGAGTATAGGTAATGTAAGGTTGTGTGTGGTAGTGTGTGGTAGTGTGAGGTAGTGTATGGTTAATGTGAGGTAGTGTGAGGTAGAGTATAGGTAATGTAAGGTTGTGTGTGGTAGTGTGAGGTAGTGTGAGGTAGTGTATGGGTAATGTGAGGTTGTGTGTGGTAGTGTGTGGTAGTGTGTGGTAGTGTATGGTTAATGTGAGGTAGTGTGAGGTAGAGTATAGGTAATGTAAGGTTGTGTGTGGTAGTGTGAGGTAGTGTGAGGTAGTGTATGGGTAATGTGAGGTAGTGTGAGGTAGAGTATAGGTAATGTAAGGTTGTGTGTGGTAGTGTGAGGTAGTGTGTGGGAGAGCAGTAGAGCAGTGGTGTGTTAGCAGACAGCAGTGGAGTGGAGACACACTCGATGTGTTGATATTTATGATGAAGTTCACCCCCCCAGGCTGTCTGTAGAATATAGATCTGGGCAATTTTCTGCATGATTTCAAATGGCACCTTTCATTAATAAATTTGTGCTGCTCGTAACCACGGGGACCAGCGTGGGGGAGGGGGATGGTGGTGGTGGGGGGGGTGGTTGAGATCAAAGATCAAGGAAGCAGTAAATACTAGAAAACTTAGTGAAAAGTGTGTGTGCGGGCAGAGGAAGGTGTGTGTGTGTGCGTGCGGGTTAGGTGGGTGAGACAAGGTTGGGACAGTGGAGGAGAGAGGTGTGCATGTGTGTGTGTGTGTGTGCATGTGGTTAAAGGTTTGTGTGTGTCTGTTCACTGCCACACTGTGCTAACCCATGTGAAATTGAATCAAACAGATAAGAAGTGTCAGGGCTGTTGCAGCATGTGTGTGTGTGTTGTGTGTGTGTGTGTGTGTGTGTGTGTCAGTGGGGGGTGTTGTTCTAGAGATGCCAGCAGAGAAGCAGCTGGCCTGCTATCCTGCAGTGACACTTGGAGACCGACCTCTGACTGTGCCTGCTAACATAACGCTTACACACCTGATCACACACACACACACACACCGTGCACACATACACACACCTGCCAGAGGCTAAGTAACAATAACGAGGACCATGACCAATGCTCCCTTCCCTTTACCTCCTCTCTCTCTCTTTCTTTCTCTCACTGTTTCTCTCACTGTTTCTCTCTCTCCCTCTATCACTCTCCACTGCATCAGTTGAGGCCTCTGCTTCATCTCGACCAATGACATCTGTTCTGACCTCTGATGGAGGAACTGGGCGCGCTCACTACCCGGCAGAGAAAGATTAGCTCCAGGAAGTCAGGAAGTTGTTGAAGATGCCACACATAGACTCACACACACACGCACACACACACACACACAGTCCACACAGTCCACTCAGACCACACACACACACAACCACCTCGTCCACTCAGGATGATCAATGACACCATTAACCTGCGCCAGAGTACTTTGCTGCTTTCTTCCTGTTTCACACCTAATGTGAACACACACACACGCACACACTTGAACACACACACGCACACTTGCACACACAGACACACACACACACTATTTCAAGGTCTATTTTGTCCACAATAAAACCAAATTGAACTTACTTCCTGTCATGTTTGCGTTTGTGTGTGAGTGTGTGTGTGTGTGAGGACGGAAACAGGATTCTCCAGAGGTAGAGGCAGAACACTGTAATCGCTTAAAGTTCCTTCTAGAATGTTCAACGTTCACCATATGACCACATGATCAACTGATCACATGAATACTAAAGTCTGTGTGCGTGCCTATCCATGTGTCCAATCAGGCTCATCTACAGCTTAACCACTTCTGATTGGCAGATCTATAAGTCTTATTAAGATGTGATTGGTTACTGCCTGACTAAGTGGCACAGGTCAGCCATGGACCGGGGAGGGAAAGGGGGGGGGCAATGACAAGAAGTAGTTAATTGATATCTGGAACTTCCTTTTGATGAAACACTAACAAGATGATAACGAGATGATAATGAGATGATAACGAGATGATAACGAGACGTTATCGTTAGAACATTTCAGTGAAAAACAATCAGACGTTTCATTAATTAAGTCAAAGAGCAGGTCTCCAAGGTGTCTGGAGACGTGTCACTTCCTGTCCTCTCCCCCAGCCGGCAAATAATTATGTCTTGAAGTTGTCCAGCGCGTTAGCTCATCTCCCCACCTAATTATGCATAATTAAACTGTCGGCTGGAGATGTTTCCATATCCTATGTTACCTGGATGAAACCTATCCCTCCTCCCTTCATCCTCCCTTCCCTAATTCCTCCCCCCTCCTCCGACCCCCGCACCGTCTCCCCTGCACCCCCTCTCCTGCCGCCTATCCTCCTCCCTCTCCTCTGCCCCCTCCCTCTCCTCTCCTCTCCACCCTCACCCCTCCTCCTCCTCCCCCTCCCTCCCTCTCCCAGTGACAGTTCCAGGGCTCAGGGTTATTTCAGTTACACATGACAGAGTACACCGGGTTTCATAACCGAGAGGGCTCTTTGTGTGTGTGTGTGTTGAGGGACGGGGGTGTATGTGTGTGTGTGCCTTTTCATGTCTGTATCTGTGTCTGCGCGGGTCTATGAGCGTGTACGTGCGAGTGTGTGTGCGCGTGTCTGCCTATGTGTGTATATACGTGTGTGTGACTGTGTCTACGTGTGTGTGTGTGTGTGTGGCTCTGCTTACCTTTGCAGACAGGCCTGTGGTCGCTCCAGGCGGCGAACACCTCGGCTACACGCTGACACGTGATGGTCTTACTGCCCTGGAGCACATGGTCCTCATCACAGCTAAACAGAGCCGTGGCTCCAATACTGCACACACACACACACACACACACACAGAGACAGGGTTAGCTTGAGGTGTCTCCCAGGTTTGTCGTCTCCCAGGCAGTACTGTTGATCGCACAGTACAACCATGACATTGGCGTGTGTGGGCGAGTGTGTGTGTGTGTGTGGGTTGTCTCCCAGGTTTAGGCTGATCACACATGACTTCTCGGAAGATGAAACGCGGTCCCGGTGTTTGTTCGACGCCCACAAGTGGGGATGACATGGAGACACACACCCACCCCCACAGGACTGAGAGTGTCTACTTCTCACTTAATAATAACACTGTTCTCTTCCAGACAGATCATTACAGAAACCTGCTGTTGTGGAGAGGGGAGGGGAGAGGAGGAGAGGGGAGAGGAGGAGAGGGGAGAGGAGGGGAGAGGAGGAGAGGGGAGAGGAGGGGAGAGGAGGAGAGGGGAGAGGAGAGGGGAGAAGAGGGGAGGAGAGAGGAGGAGAGGGGAGAGAAGGGGAGGATAGAGGAGGGGAGGGGAGAGGAGGGGAGGAGAGAGGAGGAGAGGGGAGAGGAGGGGAGGGGAGAGGAGGAGAGGGGAGAGGAGGAGAGGGGAGAGGAGGGGAGAGGAGGAAAGGGGAGAGGAGGAGAGGGGAGAGGAGGAGAGGGGAGAGGAGGAGAGGGGAGAGGAGGGGAGGGGAGAGGAGGGGAGGGGAGAGGAGGAGAGGGGAGAGGAGGGGAGGAGAGAGGAGGAGAGGGGAGAGGAGGGGAGGAGAGAGGAGGAGAGGGGAGAGGAGGGGAGGAGAGAGGAGGAGAGGGGAGAGGAGGAGAGGGGAGAGGAGGAGAGGGGAGAGGAGGGGAGGAGAGAAGGAGATGAGAGTAGGAGAAAAGAGGAGAGGAGAGAGGGAGTGGGGGATAGATGAAATAAGAGGAGGGGAGAGGAGGAGAGGAGAGAAAGAAAGAAAGCAGAACAGGGGAGAGGAGGAGATTGTGTGGGTCAGTGCGAGATAGTTAAACTAGCTGACATGATGTTGCTTGATGGATGAGTAATGGCAGGCAGTTCCTCGACTGCACCACCGAATGACGTGTTTGTGCATTTGCGGTGTGCGCGTGTGTGTGTGCGTGTCTATTTATGCGTATGTGCCTGCGTGTGTGTGCATGCGTGAGTGCGTACATATGTTTGCGTGAGTCTATGTGTCTGTGTGTGTCTATTTCTGTGTGTGTGCATGTGTGTGTGTGTGTGTGTGAGTGTGCGTGTGTGTGTGTGTGTGTGTGCGTGTACCTGAAGTCGGAGCCAGTGCGTTTTCCATTCTCTGGCTCTCCAGGGTCGGGGCAGGAGTTGGACGCTTGCTTGATCCCGCCCTCGTTCACTACAGCAAGGCATTATGGGAAACAAGAAGACAGTCAGAGCAAGCCACCATGGGAAATTGGAAGAGTCAGTGCAAGGTATCATGGGAAACCGGAAGACACTGAGAGCAAGGCATCATGGGTAACTGGAAGAGTCAGAGCGAGGCATCATGGGAAAGAAGAAGTTTCAGAGCAAGGCATTATGGGAAACAGGGAGAGGCAGAGTCCAAGCAGGTTGGGGGCCGTGGAGGGGGGGGGGGGATCTGTTGGGTGGGGGGCGCTTGTCCTTCTGCCCTACTCACTGGGTCAGAGGCTGAGCATGATTTAGACTCCTCTTGTGAACAGACATGACTGGGTTAGCTTGCTGAGCTAAAGCTTGTGATTATTCATGACGAAGACTGGAGTACCAGCTTCATCCAAGACTGAGAGACCAGGATGGCACAAACTCTGGCGTAGCTCGGGCTGGGATGGAACACACATCCAAACACACACACACGCACGTACACACATGCATGCACACATCTCCTCTTAGCCTATTACATAACACGTGTGTGAGTTATTGTGTGTCCATCGAGGTTTCGCCGTACAGTCTGTGTGTGTCTGTGTATGTGTCTGTGCGTGTGTGTGTCTCTCTGTGTGCGTTTTGTGTTTTGTGCAGTCAGTCTGTGTGATGAAGTAGTCAGTCCTGACCATGTGGACCCTGCAGCGGCCTACACACACCAACACAGCGACAAGCACAAAGCTCTTCTGGTCTTCTCTGGGGGCCTTGAACCAAACAAAGCGTTTAGCCCTTGTCTTCTGGGTGTGTGGAATCCAAACATAAATCTCACCAAAAGGTTTGCTGTGTGTCTTGCATTTTCCTGGGCTGTTTCAACATAGCACCAAGAACCAGTCTGCCTGTCTGTCTGCCTGTCTGTCTGTCTGCCTGTCTCGCACATACAACTGTAATAACAATCATTTTAATAAAATCAAACACTAATTGTTCATTAACTACCTGTACTACTTGACACATGACAAGCCCACATTAGAATATGAAACAAACATTGTTGGTGACATATCCCTTCATCATAGTGAGGCTCATTCGAGGTTCATTCCAGCACTTACTTACTCCAGCTGTTACCACAGCGTAGCTAGGTCTAGTCTATGACATCAGAGGTCAGTTAGGGTTTCCAAAGTCATCTGAACTTCCTTACTTTTCAGGCTTTCCACCAATCATTAAACACCACATACAATATAGTATTTTGTTGTGACAGTCATCTGAGAACTGTACATGTGGCCATGCTGGTGGGGCGGACCTGCGTGACCTGTCTGTGTTGCCGTGGCGACGGTGTATTCTGGGATGGATGCTGCAGAGCAGATGGGAGCTCTCAGATTTAATGAGCTCCACACTATCTGGGTCTGTCTATGTTATTCTCAGAGAGAGGGGAGAGATTGTGGGTCACTGTGTGTGTTTTATGCGTGTGCCTGTGTGTGTGTGTCTGTGCAAGTGTATGTGTGTGTGTGTGTGTGTGTGTGTGTGTGCGCGCATTTATGTGTGTGCCTTACTGTGTCTAAGCGTGTGTGTTTGTGTGTGTCCCCAGTTTCGGGTCACTCTCAAACCCTTCCTCTCCAGCATTTTGTCGGACATGTTTACAGGCTGTAGACTCTACTGGAGTGTGAAGCCCAGGAGAGCTGTCATTACAGCACACACACACACACACACACACACACACACGCACACACACACACACTATCTCTAAAGCTCTGAAGCACACACACACACTCTATCTCTGAAACACACACACAGCCCAAGCCAGTAACAGTCTTCAAATTCACTGGTTAACTATTCAGCACTTTACTTGTCTCACAGTCACATTACATTCCCAGTTATTACTGAGCAGTGATGTTACAGAACAGGGATATTATAAAGGGACAGTGATTATAGTGATTATATTGGGAATGTATATATTATATAGGGACAGTAATATCATACAGGGATATTAAATAGGGGACAAGGATAGGGAACAATGATATTATATAAGTGACAATTATATTATATAGGGGACAGTAATAGGGGACAACAATATTAATTAGGTGACAGTAATATTAATTAGGGGCAGTAGGGAGTGGTAATAAGGGGCAGTGATATTAAAAAGGGAGGTTGATATGATTTAGGCAGATTGATATTATATGGGGATTGTGATGATATATAGGGGACAGTGAGAGTGATATTTGTTTAGGTTAAGGGTTTGTGATTGTGCTTGTGAAAGACATACGGTTGCATACATATACGGTTGCATTTGTTGTAAGATTGGTCTAGTTCATGTAGAAGAACGTCCTTTTCCCACTGGGACTGAATGCAGATTTAACATGCAGAAAGGTGAAGCCACAAATGCAACCAACCAAATAAACAAAAATCAAGCAAATAATGAATCAACCAAACAACTGACCTACAGACTAAACAACCAAATGAACAACCAACCAAACATTCAACCAACCAACCCAATAAACAAACAAACAAACAACTAAACAAACAACCTTCGAAAAAAAACAACCATACAAGCAACCAACCAACCAATGAAACATACAAACAAAACAACGACCTCACCCGCAGGCTCATGCACTCTGAGGCTCATGCACATTATGTACGCAGAAGAAATGCAACCAGGAAACATAATCCTGTCCTTTCTTTTCCTTTTCCTTTCTTTCCTTCTTCCTTTCAATAGTTTAGCCCGCTGTTCAGAGTCGTGTCCGACCGGCACAAGCGGTTAGAGAAGGTCACGTGACTCCATTAGACCCCTGGAACGCTCCAGACACCGCCACAACTGGACTAATGATGTGGAGGTGTGTGTGTGCGTGCGTGCGTGTATGAGTGTGACCATGCTACAGAGAACACCGACTGTAATGAGCAGAAAAGAGTACAGGTGGCACCAACATTGTGACAGAGCGAAGCTTTCTCTGCGGTGGCCCTTCGATCCAACTGACAGGAATATCGTGATACTTAAGAGTGGCAGCTGCTTGGTAAACTGCGAGTGTGCGTGCGTGCGTGTGTGTGTGGTTGCGCGCGCAAACGTGTGTGTTTGTGTAAACATGTAGAGAAGAGAGGTCTGTGAGGACACGGCTGGTTTCCTTGGGGTGCACATGTTCCTGTAGCTGTGGTCTGTGCGGTACGTGTGTTGTGATGTGGTAAGGTGTTTAACCACTCGTTTGGAATTACCGTACGTGTGTGTGTGTGTGTGTGTTTGAGGTCTAACTTAAGGACCTGACTTGGTGCAACACATTGTTACTGTGGAACTGTGCTAGCAGGTTCCTGTTTGTGTGTGTGTGTGAACCTTGTGTGGGGCTGGGGGGGCGGGGGGAGTGCATGTTTGTGTGTGTTTAAAGCATATGACTGTGTTTGAACAGTGTGCGCGTGTGTGTTTAAACAGTGTGTTTGTTTGTTTGTTTGAACAGTGTGTTTTTCTGTTCAGCATATGCTCCAGTCTCCTCAAATCCCCTTCTCCAGGAAAAGAAAAGTCCTTGCTGGGTGAGGGAGTGTGTGTGTGTGTGTGTTGTGCTGGGTGAAGGTGTGTGTCCATGTGAGTGTGTGTGTGTTGTGCTGGGTGAAGGTGTGTGTGTGTGTGTTGTGCTGGGTGAAGGTGTGTGTCCATGTGAGTGTGTGTGTGTGTGTGTTGTGCTGGGTAAAGGTGTGTGTCCATGTGAGTGTGTGTGTGTGTGTGTTGTGCTGGGTGAAGGTGTGTGTGTGTGTGTGTGTGTTGTGCTGGGTGAAGGTGTGTGTGTTGTGCTGGGTGAAGGTGTGTGTCCATGTGAGTGCGAGCGTGTGTGTGCGCTGCATGGCCCAATCCCAATCGGCAGTTTGTTTCCTAGCCGCATGGGCGGGGCTGAACCCTTCTCGGGGGCCTGAGTGTCTGCTGAACGGAAGTGGCAGAACGTAGCAAACATGTTCTGTGACAGGAAACTGCTGCACTTCCTGTTTCCTGCAAAATCCTTCCTTGTTGACCTGACAAGAGCGAGCCCGAGAGCGGGGTTCAAGGTGGAGTGACACACGGGTCAGGGTCCAGGGGTCAGAGGTCAGGGCACTTCAGTGGTGTCCATCTAAGCCTATTGATGACCAAACGGGATATTGACCAGTTTTTGAAAGTGAAGGTTGCGGTCGGATGTATAAGGTCGTGGAGGGGGGGGGGGGGGGGGTCAGGGGGGTTGGGGCATGCCAAACCAGCAGCTGGTTAGGAGGGAAAGCCAGACCAAGCAATGGTGAATGAATCGAAAACACAAGGCACAAATACACACACAGACACTGCACAGAAAGCAAACTATACACACACACACACACACGCGCACACACAGTAAAGATAGCAAAACCAAACCAACCCACAGATTGACCATGAAGGAGAAACAAAGTATAGGACTCACAGATAGAGAACTTGTTGTTGTTGTCTTTGCCTGGGAATAATTTAACACCTCTAGATTTGGAATCTAGAGACCGCTTCACTATAAGTCAGAGAAACACAGAGAGAGGAACACAGGATATGATGTCAGACTGGAGGACAGGTGCATCAGTGTTGGTTTGGTCCAAACAGAGCAGAGCCACATCTGCTACAAACATAGGGAGAGAGAGCGAGAGAGAGAGAGAGAGAGAGAGAGAGAGAGAGAGAGAGAGAGAGAGAGAGAGAGAGAGAGCGAGAGAGAGAGAGAGACAGACAGAGAGACAGACAGACAGACAGACAGACAGACAGACAGACAGACAGAGAGAGAGAGAGAGAGAGAGAGAGAGAGAGAGAGAGAGAGAGAGAGAGAGAGAGAGAGAGAGAGAGACAGACAGACAGACAGACACACAGAAAGACAGACAGACAGAGAGTGAGAGAGAGAGAGAGAGAGAGAGAGTGAGAGAGAGAGAGAGAGAGAGAGAGAGAGAGAGAGAGAAAGAGACAGAGAGGGAAAAAAAGAGACAAAGAAAAAGAAAAACAAGC
Organism: Hypomesus nipponensis; assembly: GCF_054491055.1. NCBI lineage: Eukaryota > Metazoa > Chordata > Actinopteri > Osmeriformes > Osmeridae > Hypomesus > Hypomesus nipponensis. The sequence continues at coordinate 3,831,602 of NC_140364.1, forward strand.
TAAATGGAGAACATAAAAAGAGAATAGATTATTCCAGAGGCTTCTGTTCGTGTGTCAGCTTAAGGGGGAGAAGGGGGAGAGATGGGGGTGAGGCAGTGGAGGTGGGTGGAGGTGGGTGGATGGAGAGAGAGGTGGAGGGAGATGGAGGGAGTTGAAGGGAGGGAGGGAGTGGAAGAGGGTGGTGGAGTGAGAGGGAGGAAGAGAGAGAGAGAGAGAGAGAGAGAGAGAGAGAGAGAGAGAGAGAGAGAGAGAGAGAAAGAGAGGGAGGGAGGGAGGGAGGGAGAGAGGGAGGAGGAGGGATAGAGAGATCCCATGGGGATCACCAGAGGTGTCTGTCAGCGTCTCTACCTGCAGAGCGGACAATTTGTCACCCTGCCCCCAACTAGCTCACTGGGAAATGTCACCACACACTCTCTCTCTCTCTCTCTCTCTCTCTCTCTCTCTCTCTCTCTCTCTCTCAAACACACACACACGCACACACACATACGCACACACACACCGACAAGCACACGCACACGCACAGTGGTTTATGGGGGATTGAGCTGAGGGAATAGAGCCAATCAGGTTGAGAATATCTACAACGCTGACATGGAACAGAAGCCTTGTGAGCAGCAACAAGCATATAATAGTAATAATAATAATAATAATAATGATAATAATAATAACAACAACAGTAATCATAATAATATTTGCAATGAAATTAATAATAATAATAATAACAACAACAACAACAACAATAATCATAATAATGACAGCAGCAGCAGAAATGCAATACTTTCCCTGTTTCACAGAAAACATCGTAATAAATGTTTTCTTCTCACTGCAAAAAAACTAATAGAAAACAAAAGATTTAGAAAAGCACACGTGTCCAAGGTTCCAGTCCTACAGTGTTGCCATTGGGATGTTCTGCAGGAGATGGCGGAATAGTGGAGAGACCAGGGTAGAACGCTGCCATGATTAAGGTATCCTTGGTTCACCCCACCCAGCCTGTATGGTCCAGTCACACCCGCTACACTAGCCTGTATGGTCCTTTGGTCCAGTCACAAGAGGCCAAACTGATGTTTCAATTGTTTCCAACACAATACTACAAGTATAAGAGGATTCTCTCACCATGCCTGAATTGAGGGGGTGAGGAGGTTGACAGTAACCAGGATAACTGTAACCAGGGGATCTGTTTGATCTGATCTGATTTCTGCTTTAAAATGAAGAGTTTCACATTTAATATCTTTCTATTGTGTTAGTTTCACTGCCCAGACAGCTGGAATAGTGATCTGTGATGGAGGGAGGGAGAACGAGGGACAAAAAGATGGAGGCGGAGACAGCAGGAAAGAGAGAGAGAGAGAGAGAGAGAGAGAGAGAGAGAAAGGAATGGATGGAGAGAGCCACGGAGAGACAGGGATGGAGGTAGAGAGAGAGGGATGGAGGGGAAGAGAAGAGGAGGAGTGATGGCGGTGGAGAGGATGTAGGGAGAGAGAGGGATGGAGGGAAAGAAGGGACAGAGAAGGGACCAGCTGGCCATCGGCCCGTCCTCATACATCACACGTTCATGGAGAAGGCTGCCATAAAGCACTCTGGAAGCTGTAAATCACCATCTCCAAGGTTACCATCCGGCTTTACGGCCGGAGGTGATTACATGGCATGACTGGTGTAAAAACGCTGAATGGAGGAGGTGAGGAAGATGAGAGGAAGGAGGTGAGGAGGAGGAGAAGAGCACGGCAGGAGGAGGAGGAGGAGAATAGAAGGGGAAGAGGAGGGGATGAGGAGTGGAGGAGAAGAAGAGGAGGAGATGAGGGCAGGAGGAGGAGAGTAGGAGAGGCGGAGCTGATTGAGAATGTCTCTCCTCAACCTCGCTCTGACACTCAGCCATAGAGACTCGGGTTCAGGTAACCATGGTACCCTGCTTTGCTCTCTGAACCCATGGTACTGTTGTCTGATACCGGTAGGGCCATTGTGGTACTGGTGGTGTGGTCACCTCTGGACCCCTCCCCCTCGCTACCTCCCTTTCTTACCCCCCCTCGCAACGCCCCTCTTTAACTCACCATTAATCACCACAGCCATCCCTAGCACACAAGTAATGGAGACCATATTAAAAACACCAAAGGCATTCACACATGCACGCACACATGCACGGGGGAGCCATTTATATTAACACCCACCCACAAACAATCACACGCACGGACATACACACACACACACACACGTACGCTTACCCACACACACACGGACACACACCTCCCCCCTCCCTCACACATGCATTCCGGCATCATATGGTACTGACAAATGAGGGTGTCAACGAGGACTCTTATTAGTGAAGCCTAAAGGTTTCATCACATCCATCCACTGGCCCTGGGGTCGCACGCTGTCATGAATAAATACGAGCACAAATGACAAATTGATTTCTGTGCGATGAAGCCAGCTCAAGCTCCAGAAGTGTATTCACAGGCAACACGGAGCTTTCGCATACTTGTGAGTAGTTAGGCTTCCTGGATGGTTGGGGTTAGATTTCCTGTATGGTTAGCTAGATGTCTTGTTGAGTTTGTTCGACTTCCTTTATGCTTAGTCAGACTTCCTCTAGGGTCAGTTAGACTTTCTGTAAGGTTAGCTTGACTTCCTGTAAGGTTACTTAGACTTCCTGTACAGTTGGTTAGACTTCCTGTACGGTTGGTTAGACTTTGTGTTAGTGTTAGCAAGACTCTCTGTAAAGTTAGTTCACGATGGGTTAGCTAATCCGTGTCTGAAAATGCTCCCTACGGTATAGGGATTAGGGAGCATTGATGTTACGCCATTTTTAGTTTAAGCGTCCAAAGTCCAGCACAGTGGACTAAAAAGATATCCTGTAAAGCTAAACAAAATGTCCACTTCTTTATAATAACAAACACCACAATGCAACACTTCCCCTCTGCTCATGCACTTCATCAAGACCAAAGCCTGTCGTCACACACGGAGCCAACGATTCCTCGGATGAAGAACGTGTTTGTGTGAGAATAGCTAACGTTAGATAGGCCATTTTTTGTTTCGCTTTCATTTTGGTTCCCGAGCTTCCAAACCACATGTGGATTTCGATATTCATGGCTCTCTCTTTCTCTTTAACTACCCCCTCCCTATTTCTTTCTCTCCTCTCTCTGTCTGCCCCTAGGGCAGAGCAGGTTAACAGGACTATAAGGAGTTGTTTCTGTGGTAAGAGCCTGATGGACCCAGGGCAGAGAGGTGATAGGGGGTAGACGAGGAGGGCAAGGAGGGTGGGAGGGGGGGTCGACGAGGAGAGACAGATTGCACCTCTCAACCCCACACAGCCTCTCCACCAGGTATCCATGACATTTCCTCTCCACCCCATAACTCACACGCCTCATCGTGAAATGTCCTTCGCAGGCTTCCGTTGCACCATCAAACCATCACCCACGGTGACAGGGTGTTAAAACGGCGCCCTGACAACATCACTAATTACAGTTTCATTCCGTCTGGTATCACGACTGGCTTGACAGCAACGTCCGGTAGTTTCATTGTTGGCAACCGGCAGGACGGCTGATTATACATGTATGTAAATTATTATTATGGGATGTTGTCTAGCTGTCAGGGAGAAGACAAACATGGCCTTGTCTGATTGGGACACCATGAGAGCCTTTACACTCTGACAACCATGTTGTTGAGAGACAGTCCGGATTGTTCTAGAACACGGGATAACGAGTCATGCGACTGGAGACAACAGGAAGGATGTGAAACCTGATTGTCTGCCCCTAGCCTCCTCACTCCTCTACCTCCCCTCCTCCTGTTTTTCCTCTCCCAATTCATTCTCCTCCTCTCCTCCTCAACCCCTCCCTCACCCCCTCCCCCTCCGCCCTTTCCCCCATCTCACCCTCACTCTCTCTGACCCCCCTTCCCTCACCTCCCTCACCTCCCTCCTCCTCCTCGCGCTCCTTTCCTCCTGATATGTTCTTCATGAGGGGGCAGGGATGCATGACTGCAGTCTGGAGCACGGAGGTGTGTGTGTTTGCTGGGGGGTTAAGATGTGTGTGTGTTTGCTGGGAGGTGAGAGGTTGAGGTACGTGTGCGTAGGTTTGTGTGCTGGGGGGTTAAGATGTGTGTGTTGGGAGGTGAGGGGCTGAGGTGTGTGTGTGAATAAGTGTGTGTGCTGGGTGCATGAGGTGTGTGTCTGTGTTGGGAGGTAAGGGGTTGAGGAGAGTGTTTGTGTGTGTGTGTCTGTATGTCTATGTGCTGGGGGTTTGAGGTGTGTGAGTGTTTATGTGTTTGCTGGAGGTTTGAGGTGTGTGTGTGTGTGTATGTTTGTGTGCTGGAGGTTTGAAGTGTGTGTGCGTAGTGGAGGTTTGAGGTGTGTGTTTGTGGTGGAGGTTTGAAGTGTGTGTGCTGGGGGTTTGAGATGTGTGTGTGTGGTGGAGGTTTGAGGTGTGTGTGCTGGGGGTTTGAGATGTGTGTGTGTGGTGGAGGTTTGAGGTGTGTGTTTGTAGTGGAGGTTTGAGGTGTGTGTTTGTGGTGGAGGTTTGAAGTGTGTGTGCTGGGGGTTTGAGATGTGTGTGTGTGGTGGAGGTTTGAGGTGTGTGTGCTGGGGGTTTGAGATGTGTGTGTGTGGTGGAGGTTTGAGGTGTGTGTTTGTGGTGGAGGTTTGAGGTGTGTGTTTGTAGTGGAGGTTTGAGGTGTGTGTTTGTGGTGGAGGTTTGAGGTGTGTGTTTGTGGTGGAGGTTTGAGGTGTGTGTTTGTGGCGGAGGTTTGAAGTGTGTGTGCGCTGAGTGACAGTGTCTGTATGCATATCTGCCCGATACGTATCATACACAACATGACTCCAACACCTCCCCTCACCGCACACCTCAACAGCACAGCCAGGATGTGCAGAGCACGCACTGGATCACATGTCACAATGCTGTGTGTAAGTACGTATGCTGATGTATTGTGCCTGTGTGTATTTTTCTGTGTGTAAATAGTACCAATGTGTATGTTGCATCTATGTATTGTGTGCAATTTGTGTCCATGTAATATGTTGGTTTATGTAAGGCACTGTCTGTCTGTCTGTTTGTCTATCTACCTATCATACACATACACATACACGCACACATCCCTGATTTCAGAGCTGCTTGAGGCCAGGTGAGGTCACATCCTGTCTGGGAGACACACTTCAAGAGCTTTCACTGATACTGCAGCATGGACAGAGACAGGAGGAGGAGAGGTGGGGACAGAGAATGGGGGAGAGAGAGAGGAGAGATAGAGAGGGGAAGAGAGAGGTGGAGGGAGAAAGTGGGGGGGGAGAGGGGGCGAGAGAGATAGACTTTGTCCCACTGTCACATCTTAAAGGACAGAACATCAACCATGCATCATTGTTTTAATTTGTCTGTATCTAAAAATGATTGAAGGGAGAACGAGGGGGGAGAGAGCAATGGACTTGGCATTATTATATACATTTTTGTCATGATTGATCATAATTAAGTTCGATAATGTGTTAATAATGACGTATTGTCCCTTCTCTGTGGACTGCTTTGGCAACACGGTTTAACCTGAACATTCATGCCTATAAAGCATATTGAATTGAACTGAATATTTAGGAGGAGAGAGGTGGAGATACAAGGAGAGAGAGATTGTGAGTTTTCTCTCCCTCCAGGTAATGTTTATGTTCTCAGATAAAGATACAAGCTCTTGATCTGCGTTTTACAACAAGACTGACGTCAACCAGTAATTACTCCCTCCCCCTCCCACTCCCCCTCTCCCCCCTCCCTCCCTCCCTCCCTCCCTCCCTCCCTCCCTCCCTCCCTCCCTCCCTCCCTCCCTCCCTCCCTCCCTCCCTCCCTCCCTCCCTCCCTCCCTCCCTCCCTCTCTCTCTCTCTCTCCCCCTCTCTCTCTCTCTCTCTCTCTCTCTCTCTCTCTCCCTCTCTCTCCCTCTCTCTCCCTCTCTCTCCCTTTCCCTCTCTCCCTCTCTCTTCAGCAGATGTTCCAGTGTGGTGTTTATTTCACTGTGACAGACAACTCTTTCTCTTCACTTAAAAAAGTCACAAACACAAAGAAGTCATCATTGACCAAATCATTGTGCTCTGTGTATGTGTGTGTGTGTGAGTGTGTGTGAGAGTGTGTGTGAGAATGTGTATGTGTGTGTGTGTGTGCGGCCTTGGGTGTTTCAAACATTTTCAACAGAGAGCCTTTTGCCTGGAGGTGGAGGGAACTCTTCTCCTTCCCTCTTTCCTCACATGGTAATTATGGCCTGGTCACCATGGTCCCCTCATTCCTGCTTATTATGGTCTGGTCCCCCTCACAAGGAATGGGGCTGCAGCCTGCTGTGATTGGATGACTGACTGATTTTATAGTCAAATATAAATCTAAACTACATTTTCTGTGGTGATGACAGATGGAAAGCAGAAAGGGGGAGATAGAGGGAAAGATAATGAGGGAGAGATATTCTGAGAGAGAGATTCTGTATGCTCTTGCAGAGATATATGGGGATCCCCTCTTACTTTCAGACACAGGAACATAAAGGTTGACCTTTAGAACGATGAGCAGTAAAACACCAAGTGAACACAGGTGATATGAAAACAGAAACTCTTCGTCCAAAACGTCAAAAAGGAAAATCCTAATGATTTACAGAGTCAGTGCAGTATGGCATACAAGTATTTGCACTTAAATGTAATTTATATATACACATTAACTGATATATATATATATATATATATATATATATATATATATATATATATATATATATTTCTTTTTTTTGTACAATTATTAGTAAGGGTTATAATTGTATTTTTTATCTCTCTTAACATGCCCCAAAAAATACTTAATAAATGTAACTTGAAAATGGATAGTTTACAACTGTATTATAATTATACATGACATGTTGCTTGGCAATCTATGATTGTTCGTTTCATGATGTGATGATTAAGTTCTATGATGTGTTATTAATTACATGTGTTCACTGTGGACTACTTTGGCAACATTGTTTAACCTGAACACTCATGTCTATGAAACCTAACGAACCAAAGTGAACGAAAGAGAAATATGGAGAGAGCAGAAAGGAGTGAGTGAGAGAGATTTAAAGACAGAGAGAGAGAGAGAGAGAGAGAGAGAGAGAGAGAGAGGAGAGATAGAAAGAGAGAGAGAGAGATAGAAAGAGAGAGAGAGAGATAGAAAGAGAGAGAGAGAGCTCTGCCAGGTTGGCGTGTATTACCTATGACTCTCGTCCCCTCTCTTCTCTTCTCTTCCCCTCTCATCTCCTTTTTTCTCATCCCCCCCTCCCTTCCTTTCCTCTCTTCCCCCCTTGTTGACCCTCTTCCCCTCTCCTCGTCCCCTCCTCTCCTGGTGTTGGATGAAGAAGAGGGAGTCCAGCTCTTCACACTCTGTTCAGCATTATGAGTGGTTATGAGAGAGAGAATGACTCATTCATGTTGTCTCTCCTGTGTGGGCTGAGACTGTCCGTGTGTGTGTGTGTGTGTGTGTCTGTGTGTGTGTGAAGGCTGACCTATTAGTCTGTCCTGTGGGGAGAAGGACAGAAATAACCCTCTCTGACTGACAGAAGGTCCTCCAAACTCTTTTTCACATCCTCTCTCTCTCTCTCTCTCTCTCTCTCTCTCTCTCTCTCTCTCTCTCTCTCTCTCTCTCTCTCTCTCTCTCTCTCTCTCTCTCTCTCTCTCTCTCTCTCTCTCTCTCTCTCTCTCTCTCTCTCTCTCTCTCTCTCTCTCTCTCTCTCTCTCTCTCTCTCTCTCTCTCTCTCTCTCTCTCTCTCTCTCTCTCTCTCTCTCTCTCTCTCTCTCTCTCTCTCTCTCTCTCTCTCTCCTCTATAGTATACATATAGTCAAGCCACTCTTTTTTGTTAAGGCAAAGAATCGCGACTGTCCATCGTTAATTGGAAAGGACTTCGTCATTATCTTTTGCATACTTGTTAGCATGGTGAGTGAACAACATGTGTTTCCTTTATGCAAATGTGTGTCTAGTAATTAATCAAATCACAGAGCATGGCAAACTCAAAAAAGCCCACGAATCTAAAGAAAACAGAGTCGTTGTATGCCAGGTACATCGGTAGGATGACCGGATCCCAACAAACCAAATGTGGGACAAAGTATATGCTTGTGTGTGACAAGCTGGGACACGTAACTAATGCTGAGAGGTATTCTTAAATGTTGATATGATGGCTTAAAAAATAATCATTTCAATTCTGCCCCATAATTTGAATGCAACTAAAGAAAATGCAATTAGAGAGTAAACATTGAGATAAGCAGACTTTCCACAAGCAGGCATTCCGTGTGCTTGTATAGACGTTTGTCTATCCCTCAATTAAATTGAACCAAAATCGGGTGACGTCATGTTTCCTTCACGTCGTATCCACACCCCCCCTCCCCCCACCTCCGTTTAAAATCCAAAAAGAACGGCGAACATTTCGCAAATATGAAAATTGCGTTGCTGTGACTTCACCCAGTTATAATTACTATCCCAGTTTTGGTTGTAGCTACATTTTCTTTCCTTTGTGGTAATACACTTCCATGATATCCTCTGCATAGTTTGTGATTTTCTCATAGCTTGAGAGGTTTGGGGTGTTTTCCTCACAGACAAGCGTACTGTGCTGCAAGCAAGATGTTTCAGGCCTAACAGGGTTCTCTGTGTTAGCTGAGTGCTCAGCAGCAAATGGTATTTAAGACTAGATGTAGGACCAGGTGGTAACTCCACTCTCACTGACAGTAACTGCAAATAACTTTGGTCTGGTAGACAGAACCATCTGGCAAGGCTTTGTAGCTGAACTTGCCAGTCGACACATTTTTCTCCATCCATTTCTTGCTAGTTCCCACCCTACTGAAGAGTGTAAAGACCAGGCAAGTTAAAAGTCTAGGTTCATTCTAGAAACACAGTAACTTCTTGTTTGGTGTGGCCCTAATTCTCTGCTATTCCACTGTGTGTTTGATTTTCCTCAAATCGAGCAATCAAGCCACCGGGACAGTCCCATTAGTGCTGCCTCTAAGACAAACCAAACACACCTCCCCATGGCCAGAGGGCTCTTATGCTTGAATCACACAACATTCAGATCTCATTAAAACAGTTTGTTTAAATGTTGCCCTTCAACAAAAAACATCCCAGATATATGATTTACAGATCTAAGGTTGGCCCTGGTTGAGTGTACAGGTCAAAGTGATGAGCCTGTGCCTGACTGCAGTTCTACCCCAGACTCACAGGGGGCGCTGTGGCAGGACTGAAACAAGGACCATCACAACGCTGAGGCATGGAGGATGGGAGGGGGGCTAGCAACTGTTGCTAGGCAGCCCAGCCTGGAAGATGGAAGAAGAAGGAGAAGTAGTAGGAAGAAGAGGAGGAATAGGAAAATGAGCAGTAGGAGCAAGAGGAAGAGGAGGAGGAGGAGGAGGAAGAAGAGGAGGAACAGGAGGAAGAGGAGGAAGAGGAAGAGGAGGAAGAAGAAAAAGAGGATGAAGAGGAGGAAGAGGAGGAGGAGGCAGAGGAAGAGGAGGAGGAGGAAGAAGAGGAGGAACAGGAAGAAGAGGAGGAAGAGGAAGAAGAGGAAGAGGATGAAGAGGAGGAAGAGGAGGAGGAGGAGGAGGCAGAGGCAGAGGAAGAGAAGGAGGAGGAGGAGGAGGAAGAAGAGGAGGAGGCGGAGGAAGAGGAGGAGAAAGAGGAAGGGAAGCAAATTGTTGTTGATGAGTTTGGTTAGTCTGATGGAGGGATAAGCATTTGGAGCAGGGAGGGAGGGGGGAGGGTTAGGAGGGGGAGGAGGAGGGCGAGGAGGGGAGAGCAGGGGGAGGAAGGCGGTGAGGGGATGAGGGGGGAGTAGGAGGGAGGGGATGATGGGGACAAAATGTCCCATAGTAACAAGGGAATGTTACTCTTCTTCTGTGTGAAGGTAGATGACCATCTCTCTTTCTGCCGTGAGCATGACCAGAGAGGAGGAAAGTGGGAAGAGCACTAACTCTAACCCAACCAGACAACACCAATGAAGAAGAGTATGAGGCATGAGAGAAAGAGAGTTAGAGAGAGAGAGAGTTAGAGAGAGAGAGAGAGAGAGAGAGAGAGAGAGAGAGAAGGGATGTGAAAGAGGAGGAAGAGAGAGGAGAGATTGTGAGAGACAAGGGGAGAGAGAGCCTTTGCGAGAGGAGAGACAAGTTGACAGAGACTCCAAAGTTGGATAGACTCCAAACAGCATCAAGCTGTGTGTGTATGTCTCTTTGTGTGTAAGCATATGTGTATGTTTGTTTCTGGTTGTGTGTCTAAGTGTGTGCATGCAATTGTGTGTGTGAAAGCATATGTGCGTGTGTTTAAGCGTGAGCGTGTTCGTGTGTGTGTATGAGCATGTGTGTGTATCCGTGTGTGTGTGTTTGTGTAAGCATGTCTGTATGTGTTTATGTGTGTGTTTATAAGTGTGTGTGTGTTAGTCTGTGTGTGTGTGTGTGTGTGTGTGTGTGTTAGGAGAAGAGGCCTACCCTGATAGTGGGCGCTGAATCCCCGGTAGCGATGGTTGCTATCGGTGACGAAGTGAAGTCGCAGCCAGTTCTTGTTGCTAACAATGGGAGACGGAACATTCATCCCTGATAGCCTGGGAGACGAGAGAGAAGATGGATGGAAGTAGAGAGAGAGTTGAGGGGGAGAGAGAGAAATAGAGACAGAGACAGAGACAGAGACAGAGACAGAGACAGAGAGAGAGAGAGAGAGAGAGAGAGAGAGAGAGAGAGAGAGAGAGAGAGAGAGAGAGAGAGAGAGAGAGAGAGAGAGAGAGAGAGAGAGAGATGGACGGAGAGAGAAGGAGAGAGATAGACAGAAAGGGAAATTGTTAGTGTCCGCTGACATTGCCCAGCAAGAAGGGAAGGCTGAAGAATGGGCTTCTGGCACGCATATAGACAACTTAAATACTACATACAGACTACAAACAGACTACACATGAACTACATACAGACTACAAACAGATTGCCC
>NC_140364.1:3847500-3872500 GCF_054491055.1 Hypomesus nipponensis
CCATCCCTTCCATCCCTCCATCCCTTCCATCCCTCCATCCCTCCATCCCTCCATCCCTCCATCCCTCCATCCCTCCATCCCTCCCATCCCTCCAATCTGAGAGGACTAGGTGTTTCCCTGCTGTCTGGACATTCTAGGTGCTTCTGTCAAACTCTCAGGTCAGGTCTCAAGTGTGTGTGTGTGTGTATGTGTGTAACAGTGTCCGGAGAGGCCAGACTCTCAACCCAGCCTCCTTAATCACACAGCTTCATTATGATGCGGGACACCACAACCTTCACCTCTGATCAATGGTCAGGGACTGTGTGTGTGTGTGTGTGTGTGTGTGCGTGCGTGTCACCTGCCGTTATATGGGCCTGTGGCCGGCCGGCAGACAGCCACAGGAAGTAGTGACTGATGAGGACAGGAAGTAGTGACTGATGAAGACAGGAAGTGGAGGACAGAAGTTCTGTTGACCACAGTTCTTTTTTCATGTCCTTCAACCTCTACCCTTAAATACTTCCTGTTAGAGCATTCTCACAATTCAAACACTTTCTGCCGATAATTTAAATTCCAACACAGTTTAGACATTATGGAGCTTCATGACTTACTTCATTAATAGAGGCAGGACAGTGCTCTTTCAAACACATTGTGATTTAATATTTCAATTATGAAATGCTCCAATTATTTAATCTTCTTCAGGTCTTTATCATACACAGACAACCTGTAATTGGTATTCTACATGTTTATATAGTACGTGAATGAATTTTAAATGGACCCCCTCCCCGGCAAGAACACAACACCTACAGATATCAAACAAATACAGAAAAATAATTTTAATTGGTCAATCTTGTTATTAATATGACTAAGCGTTTGAAGAGAGTTATTCCCTGTGTGTGTGTGTGTGTGTGTGTGTGGTTAGTCCTCTCTGTAGAGTCGGTGGAGATCACAGATCCCTCTGAAGCACAGCTATCTACACAAGTCACCTCTGTGTAGCTGGGATCAGCTGTGTGCGTGCCCCAGATGGTGCATCGCTGTTGTCATCACTGTTCACAAACTCAACTCAGAGTACAGTGGCAGATGCTGGACGACCCTGCTCTCTCTCTTTCTCTTTGTTTCTTTCTCTCTTTGTTTCTTTCTTTCTCTCTTTCTCTCTTTGTTTCTTTCTTTCTCTCTTTCTTTCTTTCTTTCTCTCTTTTCTCTCTCTCTCTCTCTCTCTCTCTCTCTCTCTCTCTCTCTCTTCATCTTTTTTCCTCTTTGTCTGTATTTACTCTTTATTTCCAAAAGATAGCAACAACCAGGAGATTTAGACTGTAAGATTAGAATCAGGCTGTAAGACTAGATCTTGGCTTGTTAGAGTAAAACCAGGCTTTAAGAGTACAACAGAACCAGGCTTTAAGAGTACAACAGAATCAGGCTTTAAGAGTACAACAGAACCAGGCTTTAAGAGTACAACAGAACCAGGCTATAACAGTAGAATGGTTGGCCGTTTGTTCTATCTAAGAATCTGCACACGCAAACACATAAACCCAATTTAACAGAACACTAGAGCTGAAAAATGTCCAAATGTTGCTGTAGAATTAATTGTATCACACAAATACACAATTAACAATATAATTGTCTGTCTAATTGACCCCCCAAAAATACTTATTCATTTAAAACAAATCTAAGTTTTGAAGGAATCCAAGGATACATCACTGTCATGTGACCCAGAACATGTACAAACAAAAGTGCACAGCCTATGCAGTAATCCACAACTCTTTATGATCGTAAAACAATCTTTTTTGTAGGCTGCTAATTTCCGGTGTGGAACTGATGCTGTAGCTGACAGTGCAATCCCTCCCCAAATGACCGATTGTTCAATTGTAGTTTTTCTGAATGGGCTTGCAGTCAGACTACCCACATTTTGTGTGTGATAGTCCTGTGAATGTATGTGTGTGTGTGTCTGTCTGCATCTGTGTATGCGAGAGAGAGTTTGCCTGTGAATGTAGGTGTGTGTCTGTCAGTGTATGAGTCTCTGTGTGTGTGTGTGTGTGTGTGTGTGTGTATATCTAAAGATAGAGAACCCTAATCAGGTGGATCAGATGTAGAAGGAGGATGATGTGATCTGGAGAAGCAGATAAACACACAATAACAAGAGTCTTTCCAGATGGCAAGTTTTGTCAGCAGACACACACACACACACATATACTGATACACACACACACACACAAACACACACTGACACACATAAGTGCACACACACACACACACACACACACACTCACATATTCTCTTACCCAAACAGTACACACACACTCCTTCTCTCTCACACATGCACACACACATTACACACATTCCTAGGTGATGCTCTCGTCCACTCAGAGGTTAGGGGCTTGATGCAGGACTATGATTATAGCACTGTCCCAGTGAGGCTTGCATCAGATGCAATACATATTACTCCACATAAATAAATAGAAATAAATAACCTGTTAACCGCAATAGAGCTCTCAGCATTGTCTGGTCCAGTTTAGTTTAACGATGGTTCTGCTTGAATGGGGACGCGATAAAAATAGCAACTATTATCCTTCTGTCAACTCACTTCCAACTCTGCAGACCACAACACCTTCTTTGTGCTTGAAACACTGCACTATCAGTATCCAATACTCTCTCGCCCCCACACACACACAAACACACACACTCACAAACACACAATTAGAACAGCAGCAAACTGAATAATTGACGGTTAGCAGAGGCGAATAAGACGAAAGTATGATTAGTTTGTGTTTGACTCAAAGTGCTGATAGCACAATAACACACACAGGTGTTCCCTCCCTCCCTCCCTCCCTCCCTCCCTCTCTCTCTCTCTCTCTCTCTCTCTCTCTCTCCCTCCCTCTCTGTCCCTCCCTCCCTCCCTCCCTCCCTCCCTCCCTCCCTCCCTCCCTCCCTCCCTCCCTCCCTCCCTCCCTCCCTCCCTCCCTCCCTCCCTCCCTCCCTCCCTCCCTCCCTCCCTCCCTCCCTCCCTCCCTCCCTCCCTCCCTCCCTCCCTCCCTCTCTCTCTCTCTCTCTCTCTCTCTCTCTCTCTCTCTCTCTCTCTCTCTCTCTCTCTCTCTCTCTCTCTCTCTCTCTCTCTCTCTCTCTCTCTCTCTCTCTCTCTCTCTCTCTCTCTCTCTCTCTCGCCCTCTCTCAGTCATTAGACCTGAGAGATGTCAAGAGGACCCCTCTTTGTGCCAGCTTTGTTTATTTACACGTAGCCACAATGACCCCTCATTTCATGTTTGTCATTTTCTACACAGGCATTAAGGCATCTCTTTCTGTTCGTTCCTCCCTCTCAGTCTCTCAACAAACGATCTGTATCTCTGACTGTGCCCCTATGCGTGTATCTCTCTGTGTGTGTGCATATCTGTGTGTGTGTGTGTGTGTGTGTGCGCGTGTGAGTTTGTGTCCATCTGTGTGTATGAATCCGTGTGTGTCGTACAGTTCAGCATCAAGAAAGCCCCACCCTATCTGATTGGCTCTCTTGATAAATCTGCCAGCCCTCGTTAACCAATCAGACTCAAGCAGAGTACCCTGAGTGTTCATTTAAGATACATTCATGTAAGTCAGGTAGTGTCCTCAATGCCCTCTCAGCAATCATCAATCAGTGTCAACGACGACAACAACCACGACAAGCCTGCTTTAGTAAACAGAGAACAGGGTAACACTGCCTCACATCTCGTGAGAGTTCAACTATGGCCACTTCTCACTGTGTGCCACTACTAATATAGAGTACAGCAGAAGCAGAGTGCAGTGGAGCTGGATAGAATAGAATACACATGTAAATAAAACTATCTCTAAAGAGAACCCTATGCCCTCACTCTGCCAAACCCTCCTCACTGTATTGAGAACCCTCTTCACTACAGAGAACCCTCCTCACTATTGGAACCCTGCTCCCTCCCTATGGAGAACCTGCCTACCTATGGAGAACCCCCCCAGAGACGAAAACTAATTTGCAGGCTTCTCCTATCAGTCCCACCCTCCTCTCTCACGCTCAGTGTTAGAAAGGTAAGTGGTATTGAACGTGTTGTCAATCAATATTCTTTAACAGTGGGAACCAGTATTGATATCTGGTCCAAAGCTACATCACAGATGAACCCTTCTCTCTGGGGGGGGGGGGACGGGGGGGGACGGACATGGTGCATGTCTGTGAGAGTGTGTATGTGGTTGCGTATGTGTGTGTATGTGGTTGCGTGATTGTGTATGTGGTTGCGTGTGTATGTGGTTGTGCGGTTGTGTATGTGTGTGTGTGTGTGTGTGTAAGTGTGTCACCTCTATCCATAGCGCTCTGCTGCGAATTGAAACATGTAGAATAAGAAAATGTTCATGTTCATGTTCTACCCTCCCCCTCATCCCCCAGCAACATCATTAGTGGTAAACGTTCTCCCGGAAAGAAGGATCGATCGTCTAATTTGAGAACAGTCGATAGCAGACAAGGCCAAAATATTGTTGTTACTCACACATTAGAAAATATTAGCAGGTCACCAAATTGCAAATGATTTAAAATCTATTTATTCCTGGGGCATAGCTCGCACAAGGCGCGGGATGAGGAACCAGGTATTAGATACCCACACAGTACACTCTCTCTCTCTCTCTCTCTCTCTCTCTCTCTCTCTCTCTCTCTCTCTCTCTCTCTCTCTCTCTCTCTCTCTCTCTCTCTCTCTCTCTCTCTCTCTCTCTCTCTCTCTCTCTCTCTCTCTCTCTCTCTCTCTCTCTCTCTCTCTCTCTCTCTCTCTCTCTAACACACACACAAACACTTTCTCTCTCACACACAACACACACAGCATGCCCCAGTAGGCTGTCCTGTGAGGCTATACAGGAAACCAGAACTGGTGTTATCACAACCTCTCCTTATCACTTCCTGCTGCAGTGCACCATGGGAGATGGTGTTTATCTGGCCTGTCACCCTTGTAGTTCCTCCCCTGAGAGGGCAGCGTCCAGGTCCCCCCTCCTGGCAGCTCCCAGCAGAGCGGGAAGGGAGGGCACAATAACATTGACACCAGAGCAGAGAATACCATGCTGTGATAACGAGATAGCACACTGATACAAGACAGAGAGAGAGAGAGAGAGAGAGAGAGAGAGAGCGAGAGAGAGAGAGAGAGAGAGAGAGAGAGAGAGAGAGAGAGAGAGAGAGAGAGAGAGAGAGAGAGAGAGAGAGAGGGAGAGAGAGAGAGAGAGAGAGAGAGAGAGAACAGACAGACAAGAAAGGTCTTCAGACAGACAGACAGACAGACAGACAGACAGGACAGGTCTTCAGACAGACAGACAGGACAGGTCTTCAGACAGACAGACAGACAGACAGGACAGGTCTTCAGACAGACAGGAAGTATCCAGACAGCCAGACAGGAAGAGAAAGTAGCATTGTTCTCACCAGATGGTCGGAGGCTCGGAGCCCTCCACCTCCAGGTAGTCGTATTTCTCCTCCGTGTGGAAGTCTGTAAAAATGATGGAGACCGTGTCTCCAGGGTCAGCGAGCAACGTCCAGGTACAGTCCGCACTATTGTAATATTCACTGGGAAAATTGGGACTGGTAATGATTCCACTTGGCCCTCTCATTGTAGCCCCACATGTGTCCTCAGCTGTCAATCAAACAGGGAGAGACCTGTGTTAGGGTATGCTCTTTAGGGTTTCTTCAGAATAATCAGAATCATCAGAATCAGAATAGTAATCATGATGGGATTGCTAGGAATCATAATCATACAGCAGGGAACTTCAGCTGGGAGCGTCCGATTGGCTGGGGGCGTACTGGCTGTTAGAGGCTGGCTATTTGTTTGTGTATATACTGTATTTGTTGACACACTGTATATACAGCTATTTGTTGATTTATGTATATATGTTTTGACATATATACAACGGCCTGTGTTAGCTGGGTGGGATTCTGTAGGCCCACTGTCTCTGGTACCAATTTAAATTCAAACGGGTTTCTGATTTCCATGGCTTTTACACTCTCTGCTATCCCTCTCTCTCTCTCTTTCGTTCTCTCTCTCTCTCTTTCGTTCTCTCTCTTTCTCTTTCGTTCTCTCTCTCTCTCTTTCGTTCTCTCTCTCTCTCTTTCGTTCTCTCTCTCTCTCTTTCGTTCTCTCTCTGTGTCTTTCGTCTCTCTCTCTCTCTCTCTCTCTCTCTCTCTCTCTCTCTCTCTCTCTCTCTCTCTCTCTCTCTTTCTTTCTCTCTCTCTACTCCCCTCCCCTCTCTATCCATGCCCCCCCTCTACCTCTCTCTCTCTTCTCTTGGTCTCCCGTTCTCTCTCCACCTTCCTCTCTCCACCCTCCTCTCTCTCCCTCCTCTCTCCACCCTCCTTTCTCCGCCCTCCTCTCTCTCTCTCCCTGTTCTCTCTCCTCTGTGGTATCAGAATGTCCTGTGTAGAGACCTTCTAACAGTCAACTCTTCTGCGCCCCTCTCTCTTCCAGCTCCTTTCATCCTCTCTTTCTCCCTGTCCTCCCCCTCCCTTCCTCCCCCTCCTTCCCCCCATCCTGAGTCTCCTGCCAGCGTCCAGCGTAACCACGGTGACAGCGCTGTATTTCCTATCGACCTCTAGCTCCGCCTCCAGCCTCGGAAACGTTCCAATTCTCAACGATCAATCTTTGGATCGTGCAAATCCAGATTGGTGTCGTGGGGGGGGGGGGGGGGGGGGGGGGAGGGAGGGGTGGGCTTACTGTCTTACATGGGGGGATACAGATAAAGACACATGGACTGGTTTGTGTACACATTATAAAGGATATTTATATCTATATATATACATATATGTATATATATGTTTTCAGGACTACACACAACGGCCTCCATAAGTGTGTGTACATGCAGGCACACACACAGGTTTGGGCTGTGTGTGTGCCTGTACTGTAGGCACACACACACATACACACACACACACACAGACCGGCCACAAAGTGACACTCGATATGAGAATCACTTTGGACCAGAACTGGAAGACACATCAATGTTTAACAGGGTTAATTCGTTCATTCATTCGTCCATCCATCCTTTCATACGACCTTGTTCCCCCTCTCTGTCAATCCATCCATTCAAGCCTCCATATTTACCGGAGTCTAACATGCAGGCGATTAATTCGGGCGTTTTACATTTCGATCAGAGAATGACAGATTGACATTCACATGACATTTCATTACAGACACACACATACACAAACACACCCTTTACACATGCTCATGCATGCACAACCATGGAAGTGCACCAATACATGCATTGTCAGACACTCTTGGGAGAAATGCTATGGGAAAAAGGGAGAAAGGGGGTGAGAGAGACTGAGAAGGAGAGGAGAGAGAGAGAAATAAAATAGTTTGAGCCTTCCCTGAAAAACAAAATCTCACTCAACAAATCCCAAATAGATTTCCTTAAAAAACACAGGACCTCTGACCACATATATTCCATTCATACACTAATAAAACATAATTGTTCAATTAAAAATATATTAGCCTCTTTAGCTGCCATTCCACTGTGCATGGAAAATAAATGTGCTTTGAAAATTGAAAACCAAAGGACAGAATACTTCACTCAAGACTGCAAGTACGTCAAGGATGTGATCAAAGTACAACACCATCTAAAATAAACATAAATAATCTGGCACTGGACCAGTCTGCATCTCTTGGCTTCACTATGTACCAGAGCTGAAAGACCTACTCTACATTAATGACCTTGTCAACCTTTCAACTGCACCACAAGTGCTGAAAGAGGCTTTATTACAGGTTGTGGAATGCTGTCAAAAATGGGCAAATTAACCTAAACTGTCAACCTCGAAAAGACCTCAACTGTTAAATTCCAAAATCTATCCTTATATTTCTTCTTTATTTACATATTCTAGACATTTTTTCAAACAGAAAATACCAATTAGCAAATCGCATTGAAATACAAAATACCAAGGAAAGAAAAGTACTATACAAATCAAAATCACAACCTACGAATACAATTAAAATAAAGTATAAAAAGTCCTGGGTACCAAAGAATGAGAGGCTCTGTAAACATAAAAAAACAACATTAAAACAGAGACAAACTTTCTTTTCGAATGCTCAATTCATAATAAAAGAAAAATATAATCCACTTTCAATCCAATCTCCTCTCTTTCCCAAATCAAACAATTACCCTTCAAGCCAGGTAAATATGAGTAATCCTAAATGATAGCACAATTTGTAAAAGGACGATTAATTAAAAATCTATCAAACACAACAATAATGAGGATTAATCTACCAAGAGATTTTATTGTAACAATAATTTATTTTATGTATTATATATTTCTAATCATTCTTATGTATTTTTTAAAGGCGTGGTCTAAGTGTTGCATATACTGTATATAACATTAACTATTTCCATGAATTATATATTATTTTTTCATTACTTAAATACATGTTATTACAGTTATTCACAATAGCTGAACCCCATCCTCCGCACCAAATACTCAGAAGTCTAAGCCCGTTTGTCAAATCAACCCCTCTTCTGGCAAAACCTTCAAGTTCGAGTAGTTGGGCACCGTTGCGGATCTCATCCACAATTTTCACAGTCACATTCACACTCACTAACACCCAATTCCCACTGTGATGCACTTGTGTTGCGGAACAGGTAAACATGAATGACAAAAGTTACACACAAATACAACACAGTGGTCGTCATGGTCACACAACAACTCCACATCCTTCCATTCTTCTTCTAATGACGTTGAAATGTTCCCTCAGAGCATTGCCATCTAACTGTGTGAAACACAGCAGAGTTGTTGAATGTTCATTCTGGAAGGAATCAACAGTGTCAGCCATTCTGTCATTTGCCCTCCAACGCGACAGCGTAAATCAAGTGTACAGAGGAAACCGCACTATACATTAGTACTGCATCTAAATCAGAAGTGCATAACAATATTCCACCGCAGAAGTCGGTCTTTTCTCTATGATTTACCGAACTAGTTATATGTGTATCTATTTGCATAGAGAATGTTTGAACGGAAAAGGCCCGGCGAATGCTATGTTTGTAGATGAGGCTGGGTTTTAATGTGGCCTGTTGATGGCTTTGCCTGGGATGTGGACAGAGTCCTCTGACTCGACCCAGGGTGACATGTGGACGCTCAGCCACGATGCATCTCTCTCTCTCTGGCTTGTGATTCTGGAGGGTTTGGAATGGGCTTCTCAATTTACACTTCTCTTTTTTTTGTCCCGGTATTACGTGATGCAACAGCTGAATATATAAATCAATATTGTATTGCCTGCTGTCCTTTCAGCATAGGATAGTTGATCAGTTGACTTGTATTGCTTTGGCATTGCATATTGTATTTATATAAAATAGACAGAGACAGGGAGAGAGGGAAAAAGGTTGTGTTCATCACGACAAGAGGAGCGAGAATGCCAATGAGCACCAGTGACAGTCACTGAAGAACAGAGGAGAGGAAAGGACAAGAGAGGAGAGGAGAGGGAGAGGAGTGCGAGAGAAGCGAGGAAGAGGGAGAAGAGAGAGGAAGAGGAGAGAGGGAGGAGAGGGAGAAAGGGAGAGAGGGAGAGAGGGAGAGGGAGAAGAGAGAGGAGAGAGGGAGAGGAGAGAGGGTGAGGGAGAGGAGAGCTGGGGGTAAATGGGGGAGGAGGGGGGGGGGAGCCGGGGGGAGGCTGGGACTGATGGACAGGGCTGGGAGATTAGCTGTCACACCTGTCAATGTCACACAAGCTTCTTCATGGAAGAGCTACACACACACACACACACACACACACTGACACACATATATATAAAGTCCTCATACAGTATATACATATAGACTTGCTGCTGTTCATGACTGCTTCATAGAACAAAGGGGTAGAGAGAGATGGACAGAGAGAGAGGCCCTGTGTGTGCACGTTCATATGTGAGTGTGTCCGTCTGTGTGTGCATGTATGTGTGTGTGTGTGTGTGTGTGCGTGCGTGCGTGTATGTGTGTACGTGTATGTGTGTGTGTGTGTGTCTATAAGTCAAATGATTTAATAAGTATTGATCTTGATGAGTGGAGAGCATCTTCTCCATTGGAAGGCCAGGCACCTCTTCAATAATTCATAAAAGATACACACTCGTTTCCATGGCACCATCAATCCTGTTTCACTTCTCCATCACGAACACTAATCCCCTGTGTGTGTGTGTGTGTGTGTGTGCAAGTGTATCTGTGCATTTGTAGACGTATGTGTGTGTGTGTGCATGTGTGTGTTCATGTGTGCATGTTTTGATTGTGTGTGTGTGTATTTGTGTGTGCGTATCTAAGATTTTGCATTTTGTTTTTGCATTTTGTGATGCTCTGGAACTGAATCTGTTCTGTGTTGCCTGGGGACATATTTAGGGGGCGCAGGCTAAAGGCCTCATGCTGTCTTAATGCCAAGTTAAGTCGTGTTTTTATCTCTGAGAAAATGTGTGTTGTTTAACATCAAACACTGTGAAAGTCATGCCATTGTTTGCCTCCTCCCACTGTACTCCCCTCCCTCTCTCTTCCTCCCTGTTCCTACCCTCCTTCCCTCTCTTTCTCCCTGTTCCTCCCCTCCCTCCCTCTCTTCGTCCCTCCTCTTTCCTCCCCTCCCTCTCTCCATCTCTCAACCTGCAAAGGAGGGCAGAAAATAATAAGCAGAGGAGAGGACAAGGAGGAGGATATGAAAGAGGAGGAAACTAGGAAAGAAGAGAAAGATGAAATAGTAGGAGCTGTGGGAGAGGAGAGATGGAGGGAAACCGTTTATAATCCTTCCTGTGCCTCGAGGGTTTGAATGGAATACAGTGATGAGCTCTTTCACATAGTGTGTGTGTGTGTGTGTGTGTGTGTGTGAGCGTGCATTTGTGTAGATGTGTGTGAGTGTGTGTGTGTGTGTTTGTGTGGTAATCCGGTCATCTCTCAGTTATAGGGACCAAGTAGAGATAGATGACAGGCTTAAATTATGATACCAGGGGTGATGTCATATCTCCCTCTTCATTTTTCCCCTCCCTCCCTCCCTCCCTCCCTCCCTCCCTCCCTCCCTCCCTCCCTCCCTCCCTCCCTCCCTCCCTCCCTCCCTCCCTCCCTCCCTCCCTCCCTCCCTCCCTCCCTCCCTCCCTCCCTCCCTCCCTCCCTCCCTCCCTCCCTCCCTCCCTCCCTCCCTCCCTCCCTCCCTCCCTCCCTCTTCTTGTCCCTCTCTCTCCCCCTCTCTCCTTCCCTCTCTCTCTCTCTCTATTGCTTTCTAATGAGACTCTTTATCAGGGGCTTAGTCCTGAGGACAGCCTGTACTACTGGAATTACTGTCCACACACACATATCATACACCTCACACACACATCACTGTCAGATCACACCTGACACACACACACCTCAAACACACGCACACACACACACAACTCATCAGTAAGCAGGTCTGTGTTAGATGTTCCATGGGGGAGCATCAATCAGGATGGAGAATTATGGAGTCTGCAGAACCTACACTACATAGTCATAACTCACTACAGTAACTACACACACACACACATGCACACCTATGCATATGCATACACACGCTCACACACACACACAAACCCACACTACCATACCACACACACAATCACAAAAAATCTAAAAGTATGATTACATTTGAGGCAAGATGATGCCGTTATAGATGTCTTTGAAGCTCAGGGAGTCATGGGATTGATGGAGGGGGCAGAGAGGCCGGGGTGCGGGGTATTTTACAAAGGCCTCGGTGGCCTCCATGGCGACCCCCAAGTGTAATACAGAACAGAAGGTTAAGGCCAGTGTTTGATTGGTTGGCAGTGTTGATCGATGGGTGGATACAGGAACAGGATGTTGTTTAACACGGGGGGGGGGGGGGGATCCAACCTACTCCTGTAAATCACTGGATGCAAATTGCCATGAAGACGGTCCTTTAGAGCTCTATATATCACTGTGTGCGCACACACACACACACACACACACACACACACACACATACACACACACAGTAAGCTGCTAGGTTCTGTCTACTTTGAGGTAGACACATGCTGGTCTGAACATGATCCTCTCCTTGACAATTCTGTTGACAGAGCAAGGAATTACTGCTGCTGTGTGTGTGTGTGTGTGTGTGTGTGCGTGCGTGGTGTGTCTCTGTGCGTGTGTGCATGTAGTGTTTCTATATGTGCGGTGTGTGTGTGTGTGTGTGTCTCTGTGAGTGTGTGGTGTGTCTCTCTGGGTGTGTTTGTGTGTGTGTGTGTATGTCTGTGTATGTGTGATTACACCAGGGAGTGCTTTCTTAATGAGAAGCTCACCTTCTGATCCTGCTTCTGTATGAATAAACCATGTTAACCACCATGCCTTCCTCTCTGCCATTGACGGGCTGAGAGTCTAAATATGTTTTAGATCAATGACATCGATAGAGGAGAGGGGAGAGGAGGGGTGAGAAGAGGAGAGGAGGAGAGAAGGGGAGGTGAGAGGAGAAAAGAGGAGAGGGGGGGAGAGGAGGGGGGAAGAGAGGAGAGGGAAGGTGGAGATAGTGGGAGAGGAGTCGGAACAGGAAGAGGTAGGAGCCAGCACAAGAAGTTGGAGAATGTTCCTCTGTACCTACCACTTTTCTGTCTCTTTACCTGTAATAACAGTTGGTCCTGACACACACACACACACCTTGACACGGAAGCTGTGACTGTTGGAATTCGGTATTATCCTGCCAGACAGGAGAGCATGTTCTTTTTGTGTTGGCCATCCATCCATCCACACACACACACTCACACACACACAGGAGGAAACACACGTAGATACACATTACACACAACTCCCTCTCTCTCCCTCCCTCCCTCATGCACACACACACCACACTCGCTCTATCTGTCTGTCACACACACCCTTACCCACACCCACACCCACCCACCAACCCACACACACACACACCTTCCTCTGGAGGGCTGCTGCTTGCTGTCACCTTTGGGCTGATTGTCTGTCGTCTTATCTGCTGACAGCACTGGGTGTGTGTGTGCGTGTGTATCTGTGTGTGTGTATTGGTGTGAGTGTATCTGTGTGTGTGTGTGTGTGTGGGTGTGTGTTTGACCTGAGGCAGCAAGCTGAGGAGTGTGCTATTGTTAGAAGGTTAGTGGCAGAAAGTCCAAACTGCTCTGCCAGAAGGTTAACAAGATACACCAGAATCCTCCTCTCCTCTCCTCTCCTCTCCTCTCCTCTCCTCTCCTCTCCTCTCCTCTCCTCTCCTCTCCTCTCCTCTCCTCTCCTCTCCTCTCCTTTCCTCTCCTCTCCTCTCCTCCCCTCCTCTCACCAAAATCCAGTCCTCCCTCCACACCATCACCAGTGATGTAACATTCAATAAGTGTGTATGTGTGAGGGAAGGTAAACTTGTGTATGACACACTGTATGTGCCTGTGTGTGTGTGAGAGAGAGAGTGCGCGGATTTGTGTATGTGCTAATGTGTGTGTGTGTGTGCCGTAACAGGGAATCAAAGTGATCGGTAATACATGTATAGGACTCTAAAGAGGTTGTACACCTGCACCTTTATACACACACACACACACACTCTCTCTCACCCAGACACACAAAGAAAACAATGGCTCAACAACTTGAGATAGGTAAGAGATGGATGTATGTGAGAGAGATAGATAGGGAGAGTGTGTGTGTGTGTGAGAGTGTGTGAGAGATAGAGAGTGAGCAGAGAGAATCTGCTCTGAGACTGATGAAAATGACAAAAGACAGTGAAGAAGGATGAGTCAAATGAATACATGAACAGAAGCAGTTAACAGCTGACAGTTATGAAGAGCTCGTCCACAGTCGAGACACATCTCCTCCTCTATCAGACACACTTCGGGGGGGGGGGGGGGGGTGATGAGAGGAGGTGGAGGAGGGGAGCAGGAGAGGAAGGGCGGGGTAGGGAGGAGGGGGAGGAGGGGAGCAGGAGAGGAAGAGCGGGGTATGGAGGAGGGGGAGGAGGGGAGCAGGAGAGGAAGGGCGGGGTAGGGAGGAGGGGGAGGAGGGGAGCAGGAGAGGAAGGGCGGGGTAGGGAGGAGGGGGAGGAGAGGGTTGAAGAAGAGAGAGATGTTCCTCCAGCCTTTTGTCTGTGGAGTCTTTACAGTTGAAGACTTGCTCACTCAATCAAATCCCAGATGTAGTGATGGAGGTTTGGTGGTATAATTCAGCCTGTGATGAAGAGGGAGGGGGAGGGCGTTTGTCTCCCTGACAAAGCCAACAATGACTGGAGACCCCCCCAGCTGAAGAACCCTGTCTAGAGGAACAGATATCTACAATGACAGATGATCTCAGCGTCTCATTGTGTGACGAGTCCCACCTCACCCCCCTCTCATCCGGTCCCTTTCCAGCTCATTCTCTCCATCGCTCTTTCTCTGTCGTTTGATTCTCTCCAACTCTTTCTCCTACGGTCTTTCTTCTCGGAATGAATGGATGTATCTAATCAGCTCTGATGGAGAGGGGGTCTCAACGACAGGATCGTCTCTCTAAGAGCTCAATCTCTCTTGTCCTCCTGCAAACTGAGAAGTGTGGAATTAAATGAAGAAACAAAGTATTTCCTTGTCAGGGTCTATTTCTAGACGCCCTCATTCTTCTTATCGCCCCTCCTTCTCGCTCTCTCGTTCCCCCTCTCTCCCTCTCTCCCTCTCTCCCCCTCTCTCACTCTCTCACTCTCTCACTCTCTCCCCCCAGCTCCTCTCCCTTCTCTCTCAACCCCCCCCTCCTGTCTCTCCCCCGCTCCCCCCCTCCCCCCTCTCTAAGAATACTCCACAGAAGATGCACCAGTGTGCACCTGCCAGTGAGCCTCAAAAATAAACTGGGAGTTCAGCAGATCAATAACAGCTGTTCTACACAACCCTCCCCTCTCTCCTCATCCCCTTTCCCCTCCTCCCCTCTCCTCTCTCCTCCTCCCCTTTCCCCTTCTCCCCTCCCCTCTCCTCTCTCCTCCTCCCCTTTCCCCTCCTCCCCTCTCCTCTCTCCTCCTCCCCTTTCCCCTCCTCCCCTCTCCTCTCCTCCTCCCCTTTCCCCTCCTCCCCTCTCCTCTCTCCTCCTCCCCTTTCCCCTCCTCTCTCCTCCTCCCCTCTCCTCTCTCCTCCTCCCCTTTCCCCTCTTCCCCTTTCCTCTCCGCAACTCCCCCCTCCCCCCACAGGGTCCTGTGTGTGTTTACATTAATGAACCAGAGTTGACTTCTCAGTCAACAGCAGCAGCAGCAGCAGCAGCAGCAGCAGCAGCAGCGTTAGCGGAGCTGGTTGAGGACTCTTGGTTGGCAAACTCCCCTGATGCTCCTGTGACCTCCCTGTCGGGTCGTGTCTTTCTAGCATGTGCATCGGTGAAGAGGGCTCTTTAACACAGAGTCGCCGTGATTGGTTTCACTGGCTGTCTGTAGGCCCGTGGCTCAGCCGTGTGGAAAGGCAGGCTGCTGTGTAAATGTTTTACTAAAAGATGAAGTGATGTGTGTTATCTGCAAGTGAGGTGGAAACAAACTGTTAGTGATATAGAAACGCACGACTATAGAAACAGACTGCAAGTGATATAGAAACGCACGACTATAGAAACAGACTGCAAGTGATATACAAACAGGCTGCTATAGAAGCACTACAGCTAGTGGTATAGAAACAGACCCCGGCTATTTAAATCCACCTGCCAAAAAAACAACTGTGGTTGGCTGATGCAGCTAATGAACCGCATATCAAATCAAATTAAAATCAACTTTTTATTTGTATAGCCCTTTTGCAAGCAATGTCAACGAGGCCCGTCACAGAGGCAAAACAAATCCGAACCCATCACTACCCTAGACCCTGAGACCGAGACGGCTCAACGTTGTGTGCACAGAGTACAGTACGTTTCCAGTTCACCGGCTGCTGTGTGGAATCATTGTTCAGTTCAGAGAGCGCTTACAGCTCATTAGACAGGGAGTCTGTCCCCGCACTCCCGCTCCTCAGTCATCTCAAGCTGTCCAACATGCCACCGGGAGGTCCTAGCTGTCTTGGGTCCCACGTCTGACCCACCACTGCAACAGAGACGGGCCTCCAAAGGCCCCGGATCCACATCTGATACCAAGCGTTGCCCATGTCATCCAGAGGGAGGTGCGCCCTCCTCTCCTCCTCCGCTACTCTCCGCCCTCCTCTCCTACTTCTCTGCTTCCCTTCCTTCTCCTCCTCCTCCTCCTCCTCCTCCCTCCTCCACTAGCATCCCTCCCCCTCTCCTCTCCTCCACCCTCCTCCTCCTCCTTCCCTCTTTCATCTCTACCCTCTACCCTCCTCCACTGCTCTCCACCCTCCTCTCCTTCCCTCCCTCTCCTTCCCCCCTCCTCTCCCAGGACAGCTTATGTCTACTCCAATCGGAATGATCTAGATGACGGTCGGCATCAGAACCATCCAGAAACACTGGGACGCTCAGTCACTACAGTGTTTTGTTTTCGCCCACATCTTTAATTTAAAGTCCCATTTGTAACTGAAAAAAACCTGTGATTACTAATTATATTTCCCCCTGCAGCACATTTCAAAGCAGTTGCGTGGCCTTAATGTTTAATATGTGGGTTTTAATATCCAAAATAGAGTGTGAATATTTAATGGAATGTTAGATGAGTAGTGTTCCTGGGCAGACGGGCTTCTGGTGTTACGAAGGAAGAATCGACTGGCAAGGAGAGTTTGCATGTGCCACAGATTGTGTACGTGTATGCCTGTGTGTGTGTGTGTGTGTGCGTGTGTGTGTGTGTGTGTGTGTGTGTACACGGAGCGCCAGGAGAATTTTTAGAAAACAAATGCATTGTTTTTAACTGGAACATTGAGAACCTAGGAAATACATTCTAGAACGTTAAATGCTGGTGTGTGTTTCTTTGTGTGTCAGAAAGATGCTCTTACTTACTATATAATAATAATTATTATTAATAGTAGTAGCTATATATTAGCAGACACACTACTTTGCCCAGCTGTCTCCTCCCTCCCTCCCTCCCTCCCTCCCTCCCTCCCTCCCTCCCTCCCTCCCTCCCTCCCTCCCTCCCTCCCTCCCTCCCTCCCTCCCTCCCTCCCTCCCTCCCTCCCTCCCTCCCTCCCTCCCTCTCTCTCTCTCTCTCTCTCTCCTTCCCTCTCTCTCTCTCTCCTCTCTCTCCCCCCTCCTTCCCTCTCTCTCTCTCTCCTCTCTCTCCCCCCTCCTTCCCTCTCTCTCTCTCTCTCTCTCTCTCTCTCTCTCTCTCTCTCCCTCTCTCTCCCCTCTCTCTCCTCTCTCTCCCCCCTCCTTCCCTCTCTCTCTCCCTCCCTGTAGATCAGCAGAGGGTCTGTCTTAGAGCAGATTCTCCTCCAGACATGCGTGGGACGCGTTGCTGTGGAAACAGCGTCAGAGTCGAGGAGGGAGGCGGGTGAGAGGAGCTCCAGAGGGAGGAGTCTATGGGTGTGTGTGTGTGTGACAGACAGAGTAGAGGTAAGGAGAGCAGAGGGTGAGAGAGAGAGAGAGAGAGAGAGAGAGAGAGAGAGAGAGAGAGAGAGAGAGAGAGAGAGAGAGAGAAGCCTTTGGTGAAGGTGACAGGGCCTTCAGAAGAGAGGGGGATAAGAAATAGGGATGGAGGGAACACTCTGAAGAGAGGAGAGATGAGACAGATGGGAGGGAAGAGGAGGTGAGGAGGGGAGGGGAGGGGAGGGGAGGGGAGGGGAGGGGAGGGGAGGGGAGGGGAGGGGAGGGGAGGGGAGGGGAGGGGAGGGCAGGGGAGGGGAGGGAGAAAAGGTAAGGGAAGAGGAGATTAAAGGAGAGGAGATTAGAGGGAAGGGGAGAGGTAAGGTAAGGCGAGGTGGGGAGAGGTGAGGAGGGAAAGGGAGAGGGGAGGAAAAGAGACGGTAGGTGATAAGAGGAGAGGAGGGAGAGCAGGACATGACCTCATCTTTTGGAGGAGGCAACAGCCGCTGAGTCACTGACTCTTTTAGAGGCAGAAGAGGAAGGCGAGGAGAAAGAGGAGGAGGAGAAGGAAATGAATGAAAGACTGTCCGAGGTCAAAGACGGGAGAGGAGAGGGATTAAGGAGGAGGAGAAGGAGGACAGGGAGGATATGAAACATCACAGTACTCGGGAAGAGAGTGTGCCAGGTTATTATGGTCTGGCGAGGGCTGCTGTTGCCCCTGGCTGCGGAGGGCACAGACTCTGGTCCTGTCCTGGACATCAGCATTAGAGACTAAATGAGCTCTTGCGCTGCCTCAGCACAAACACACACACACACACATATCCTCTGTCCCTCTCTCTCTCTGTCAGCAGTCAGGTTAGAGGATAGTATTATAATATCCCATCTAGCTAAGTAGAGATGAGAGGACAACCGCTGTGTGTGTTTGACTGTGTGTGTTGAGGCTGTGTGTACGTGTGAGTATGAGTGCTGAAGCTGTGTGTGTTTTGTTGTGTGTGTGTGTGTGTGTATGTGGTGAGGCTGTGCATGTGAGTGCGTGTGCTGTAGCTGTAGCTTAAACAGGTGACCAGTGATCCTCACCCGAGCTAAGAGGCATCGGTCATCATTAAACATGCTCTGGACATGCCCTCAGTCTATCGCCATAGAGACAGGCGTGTGGAGCGGCGTGTGGGACTGTCGAGGAGAGATAACACACTAACTGGGAGAGGGTGCAGGGATGGGGGGCGGGGGGGCGGGGGGGAGATAAGAAATGGGACACATTAACCATGAGAGGGGCAGGAATATATGGCTTCTACACCGAGAGATGGAAGGAGGGGGGAGGGTGAGAGAGAGAGAGGGGAGGAAAAGGAGGGAGGTCGAGAGAGAGAGAGAGAGAGAGAGAGAGAGAGAGGGAGAAAGAAAGAGATATCGAAAGGGGAAGGGAGAGAAAAACAGAGATGTATGGGATTTTTTAAAGAGTGACGATGAAGTTTGTGTCAGTGTTAGATGCTAATATTAACTTGTCCTAAATATACCTTCTGTGATCAGATGAAAGAGAGAGATGCGGAAGGGGGGGGGGGGGGGCGAGGAAGGGAGGGAGGGAGTAGCGTTCGGATTGGATCACACTTTCACAGAAATTGAGTTCATGCCAAAAACAAAGACATGCCAACTATTCCATTAAAGACCTGACACATGTCCAGAAAGTTCTCCCTCTGTCTCCCTCTCTTTCACACACACAAACACACACCCTTGACACACACACACACTCCTCCAGCCATTCATTACTATTTCATTCTGCCATCCAGGGTGACATTTAGAGCTGTCACTAGGTACATTAGCCCTGCTATTACACACACACCAACACACACCAACACACACACACACATACACACCCACCAATCCTCAGACACGGACCCTCACACGCACACTCACGTGTACACGTCTGTGTGCGTGTGTGTGTTTGAGGGTGTGGGTGTTGTGTGCGTGAGTGTGTGTTTAGTCTGCCTTGGCCGTGGTCCCAAGATGACCGCCTCTATCTCCCCTCATACTTTTAATTGGCTTGATTTATCCATGTCTCTCTCTCTCTCTCTCTCTCTCTCTCTCTCTCTCTCTCTCTCTCTCTCTCTCTCTCTCGCTTTCCTCTCTTTCTATCTCACTTTCTCTCTCTCTCTTCTACACTACAAGACAATCATTCATCAAAAAGACATTGAACCTGTATGTGTGTGTCTGTGACTGTGTGCGTATGTGAGTGTGTGACTGAATGTATGTTTCAGTATATGTGTTTGCATGTGTGACTTTGTGAGTGTGAGTGTGTGATAGCAGGCCTGTGTTCTCCACAGGGTAAGCCTGGTTCCCTCAGGAGACAGACAGAGATTAAACGGACTTCAATCAACTGTCTGAGTTCCTGCAGACTCTCACAGCCTGCGACACACACATATACATTTAACATTTAGTCATTTAGCAGACGCTCTTATCCAGAGCGACTTACAGTAAGTACAGGGACATTCTCCCCGAGGCAAGTAGGGTGAAGTGCCTTGCCCAAGAACACAACGTCAGTGCACCGGTCGGGAATCGAACTGGCAACCTTCCGATTACTAGCCCGATGCTCTAACCGCTCAGCCACCTGACTCCCTCACACACACGCGCACGCACACGCACACACACACACACATGCATACACAAATACAGACATGCACTTATACACACTTCCATTTCCATCCACACATGTCCATAACTTCAGAATCCACTGATACATAATTTCATGAGCAGTGATGCCTCTCTGATCCCCACCCCACCCCACCCCCTCGTTCACCCATACACCCCTCGATACATGCCCCTCCCTCCTCCTCCCTCTCAACCTCCTTACCCCCCCCCCCCCCACCCATGCTCTGCAGGAAACACCAGCTGCTCCTGCAGCTTTATGCAATGCATATTTATAGACCAAACATACTGGGGTCAGTGTGTGAGTGTGGGTTTGTGTGTGAGGATGTGTATGTTGGCGTTTTCTGTCTGCCTGTCTGTCGGTCATTTGTGTGTGTGTGTGTGTGTATGCCAGCCTGTCTGTCAGTTTGTGAGTGTGTGTCTTGTGTCTTTAAACTGCCTCCTCTCTTCCATCTTCCATCTCCTGCCTCCTATCTTCTCTTCCTATATCCTTTCTCTTATCTTCTGTCTCCTATCTCCCATCCCCTACATCCTGTGTATTACCTCCTATCTCCTATCCCTTACATCCTGTGTATTACCTCCTATCTCCTATCCCCTACATCCTGTGTATTACCTCCTATCTCCTATCCCCTACATCCTGTGTATTACCTCCTATCTCCTAAGCCCTACATCCTGTGTATTATCTCCTATCTCCCATCCCCTACATCCTGTGTATTACCTCCTATCTCCCATCCCCTACATCCTGTGTATTACCTCCTATCTCCTATCCCCTACATCCTGTGTATTACCTCCTATCTCCTAAGCCCTACATCCTGTGTATTATCTCCTATCTCCCATCCCCTACATCCTGTGTATTACCTCCTATCTCCCATCCCCTACATCCTGTGTATTACCTCCTATCTCCCATCCCCTAAATCCTGTGTATTATCTCCTATCTCCTAAGCCCTAAATCCTGTGTATTACCTCCTATCTCCTAAGCCCTACATCCTGTGTATTACCTCCTATCTCCTAAGCCCTACATCCTGTGTATTATCTCCTATCCCCTACATCCTGTGTATTATATCCTATCTCCTCTATCCAGTCTCATGCCCTTATATCCCCTGTCTCATATCTCCTACATCCTATCTCTGTTCTCTCTTTCTGAGGCTTGTAGCCTTGTAGATGTGAGTTTCTGTTTGCTTAAGCGTCTGTGTGTGTGTGTGTGTGTGTGTGTGTGTCAGCAGGATGACAGGTATTGACAGTGCTGTGATTCCAGAGCTGAGCGTTGTCACAGCAGCAGGCTTCAGCTTCCCTCCTCTCCACCTGGGCGTCGTGGAGATTTCAGAGCTTCATGCCGGCACACACACACAAACATACTCTCACGCACACACACATACACCACACACACATACTCACAACACACACTCTCTTCTCATACACACACATGCCGTACACACACAAACACACACGGAGCAGAAGTTCCTTGGGCTTTGCACAGACTTTTGTGTTCCCATGCTGAGAGAAAGGTTGTGCACGTGTGTTTTTGTGTGCGCGCATTTGTGTGCATGTGTGTGCGCGCGCGTGTCTGTCAGTTGGAGTGTGTTTGTCAGCGTGCGTGTGTGCATCCAGTCAGGAAGGAGCGTTTCCTTAGAGGGCTGCAGTTGAAGAACACTTTTGTCTGCATAGGAAAACACACTTGCACACACACACACACACCTGTCATATTAACAGTATCAAGTCACCAAAGATCAGAAGCATCATATGTTTAGATGGTTGGTCGCAGCTGTTGCTATGGTTACCCCTCTGATGGAGTCCCTGTTCATTAAGGGATGTTCACCCATGGCATATACCTTGCTCACCAGGCTCAGACATGAGGTTAGGACCTAGTTCATCATCAGTATATTTTATTACAATTGTGTATATATGTTTATATAGATGCATAGCGGACAATTCTTTTGTTACATGGTGATCGCCGCAAACTTTACAGATGGTGTGAGATGGAAATGTACAACAATTCACTGCCTTCAACACATTGCAACACTGAAAAAGTGTGTGAGTGTGTGTTCTGTATGTGTGTGAGAGTATGTGTGTGTGTGAGAGTGTGTGTCCTGTGTTTCCTGTGTGTGCGTGTGTGTGTGTGTGTGTCCTGAGCAGCAGTCTAGTAGAGAGATCAATGACATGCCCAATCCTGAAGGAGAGTTATGCATTCCTGAGCCCTTCAAACAGTGTGCACACACAAACACACACACACACACACACACACGCACACACACACACACTGGGGAGTACTTCGCATTCTATTGCAAATCTCATTTTGAGTTTTGTCAGGTCACATATTAGTTTCCCAGCGTGAACATTAATGCAGAGCAACTGCTCTTTGTTTCTCCCTCCTGATTCTGCCTCTGCCTCCCTCTCCACCTCTTCCCCTTTTCTCTCCTCCACCTCTGCCTCTCTACTCTCCCTTTCCCTCCCCCTCCTCCGTTACACCGCCCCCCCCTCTCTCCCTTCCTCCTCCAGGGAGTGCTGGTCGTGTTTCCAGTGTGGTCGTCCTCGTAGCGATTGTGTGTGTGCGTGTGTGTGGATGAGTGTGTGTGTGTGTGTTTCTGCTGGTCTACTTCTATTTGTTGTGATGACACGGCCTCTGAATACCAAGCACATCCATGCTCATCAAATCACACTTGCACACACACACACACACACACACTTGCCAGCATACACCACAAGCATTCACGCACAGACACACATGTATACACACACCTGCACTCTCATGCACATACTCTCACACAGAGTCCACACTCACACGTTCATACACACGTGCACACTCTCACGCACACATTCTCACACACACGCACACACACACACACACACTCCAACAGTGCCAGCTCCTTATACTGAATTATAATGTCTACATGATCTTGAAGATGCAGCTCGTGCTCATGAATATTCATGAGCAGAATGACTTTTCTCATGAATAATGCAGTGGCTGCCGGACCCTCGATTAAAACGCTGCTTGACAACTGTCTCTGAGGCAGCCATTTGGAAGGGAAAGTTTGGAGGGATGAGTTCTATATTTGTAGAGGTATTTGCGGGTGGGGTGGGGTAGAGTCCTGATTAAGACAAACACGTACATCTACACACACACCAACACACATAAAATGTTTATAGCCCTTTTAAGTGTACACACACACACAGGTATCATGCAGGTGTCACAAAGATTCCAAGACACTGGAAAGCCACAGTAAAGGGGTAAAGGACTAATGACTGAAAATAAAAATTATATATATATATATATACAGAATATCTTTATCAAATTAACTAGATATACAGTGTATCTATCTTTATGACATTTAATAAAACAACAACAAAAAGTTGTCAATATAATCAGAAAAACACCACCATATCTTAATACCAGATTCCTGAATTCCCTACAAACCAGGAAGCTAGCCACCATTGGTCCCTGACCCCCAGACCGCACCCCCAGGTCGGTCTCCGTGGCAACGTTGGGCGGCGTAACAAAAGACACGAAACGAGACGGGACGTGAGCTCACCTCTGCAGATGGGGACGGGGAAGTCCCAGATAGGGGCGTTGCCAGCGTTGGTGATGCAGGTGAGCTGGGCGTGGCCGTCCAGGACGTAGCCCGTCACGCACGAGTAGTGGATCACATCCCCCACGTTGAAGCGCGACCCAGAGAGCAGGCCCTTGGGTGGGACCCCGGGGTTACCACACGCACTGCTCTGCAGCACTGAGGAGGAGGGATGGAGAGGGTCAGACACAATCACTTACAGCTCATCGGCTACTTAGCTAGATAGCTAATGAGCTAAGTTGCCAAGTTAGAAAGTCAACAAGTCAGCTAGTTAGCTCCTTAGCTAGTCAGCTCAGTTCCCAAGTGAGCTAGTTAGCTAGTCAGCGAAGTTTCCAAGTTAGCTAGTTAGCTAGTCATCTAAGTTCCGAAGTCGCCAGTTAGCTAGTAAGCTAGTTAGCTCAAGCTCCTGACTGAATCAACTCAAACAGTGTTGGCTCTCTGGACAGTGACGTCTGTCCTGTTCTGTTAGAACATCAAGCAAGAGCAGCTTACGGAGATGACACACTGGCTGTAAATCTGACATGTTCAGTTAGAAGATCTTAGCTTTCAAACCCCTTAAAACAACACATGTCTGGACAACATATGTGACTAGCAGCACTTTTTCTCCCTTCTTTTTTTTCTCTCTCTTTCTCTATGTCTCTCTCCCTCTTTTCCCCCCGTCTCTTGAGATTAAGCCGTGACTAGCAGAGAGTTCTCTATTCCTGGACCAGCAGGAGAGAGGGAAGAGAAGGAGACAGAGGAGAGAGAGAGGAAAGAGAGGGAGGGAGGGATGAGGAGAGATAGAAAAGGGGGGGGGGGGGAGCGGTGGGGGAAAGGAGGTTGGGCTCTCTAACCTGGACAAGGTGCATGCTGGGAGGACAAGATAACAGGCTGGAGACTGAAGGGGGGAGGAGGGGGAGGGCTGGGGGTGAGACTAAAGGATGTAGCAGATAGAGTAGAAACCAGAGGGAAGAGAAAAAGAACAAGAACATTTAGAGGGAGAAAAGTGGAGAAAGAGAGATGGAGAGAAAGACAGAGAAAGAGAAGGGGAAAGGGAGAGAGTCAGAGAGAGACAGCGGGAGGGAGAGAGACAGAGCGAAAGAAAGAGAAGAGAGGAGATTGCTTTAGGTAAAGGTCACATCACCTCAGTTATCTTAGAAGATCAGTGAGAAAGACAATGACAAGCTTCCCCAGAGAAGTCCTCTTAACCCCCCCCCCACACACATACACACACACATACACACACACTAACCCACAGACACAAACACACGCCACACATACGCACACACTTAAAAAGGATGATCTTTATCTAAAATCTAAAAAGCCATTTCATCACTGAATAAAGTATACGGAAAACTGCTGTCTGTCTTAATGTGTGTGTGCATGAGGATAAAGTTTACTCACACACACAACTGTGTGTGTGAGGAGGTGTGTGTCCGTGTTCCTCCAGCCGTTAGCCCAGTGCACCATCCACTTATGAAACCAGCTGCATAATAGATTCTATTTAATATTAACCAAGTCTCTGATCGACAAGCGGAAAGGAAGC
>NC_140364.1:3882500-4065000 GCF_054491055.1 Hypomesus nipponensis
ATGGGCCTCGCAACCGAAACTTAAAACAACAGCCAATGGAAACATGAGATGCTAATCAAACAAGCCCCTCATCAAGTGCCCCCATACTCGACTGTAAGCATGGCTAAACTAGCAACAAATTACGAGTATTTAGGGATCCTAAACATGTTGTTATATTGAATAGTGTCTTCAACACTTTCATTTGCGTAGTATGCAAAAAAGGAATATTACATTTACATTACATTTAGTCATTTAGCAGACGCTCTTATCCAGAGTGACTTACAGTAAGTACAGGGACATCCCCCCCCACGCCCCCCCCCCACAAGGCAAGTAGGGTAAAGTGCCTCGCCCAAGGACACAACGTCATTTGGCACAGCCGGGGATCGAATTGGCAACCTTCTGAGTAATAGCCCGATTCCCTAACCACTCAGCCATCTGACTCCCTAATTAACATTAAAATATATTACAATTTAATTTAACTTAATTTTTAATTTAATTTACATTTTGGGCCTTTTTTTACCAGACCCTGTTGCATATGAGGTCACACTGTGTAGCTGGGACAGATATATGCTGCCAGGAAATTATAAAATCTACTCTGCTATAATGAGGGGGGGTCAGATGGCTGAGCGGTTATGACTACATTTAAATGTTGTAATACCAAGGGAAATCCATTATGTTATCAATTCTGCTATGACATCATCTGAGAGGCCATAATGCAATCTATTCTGTTTTTGGGGAGGCCGTGATGTCATCTATTCTGCTATAACCTCAATGAGGAGGCTGGGATGTCATCTATTCTGCTATAACCTCATTGAGGAGGCTGTGATGTCATCTATTCTGCTATGACATCATAGGGGAGGCTGTGATGTCGTCTATTCTGCTATGATGTCATTGGGGAGGCTGTGATGTCGTCTATTCTGCTATGACCTAATTGAGGAGGCTGTG
Organism: Hypomesus nipponensis; assembly: GCF_054491055.1. Taxonomy (NCBI): domain Eukaryota; kingdom Metazoa; phylum Chordata; class Actinopteri; order Osmeriformes; family Osmeridae; genus Hypomesus; species Hypomesus nipponensis. The sequence continues at coordinate 3,883,425 of NC_140364.1, forward strand.
ATGTCATCTATTCTGCTATGACATCATTGGGGAGGCTGTGATGTCATCTATTCTGCTATGACATCATTGGGGAGGCCATGTTGGATGAAGGAGTGCTGACGAGTAGCTTCACGGCAGCGGAGCGAGGGAGAGGGGGGGGGGGAAGAAAGAAGAAAAGATTGATCTGGGAGTTGGATCAGAAAGGACAGGCTGGAAGAGAGCCGTGTGTGATAGAGGAGGGAGACGTGAGGAGACACAGGGGCCGAGTCGGACTGCACGGTCTACACCTCTCTGAAGAGGAGGGCCATTCTCCTGTTGTCCCTCCCTCCCTCCCTCCCTCCCTCCCTCCCTCCCTCCCTCCCTCCCTCCCTCCCTCCCTCCCTCCCTCCCTCCCTCCCTCCCTCCCTCCCTCCCTCCCTCTCTCTCTCTCTCTCTCTCTCTCTCTCTCTCTCTCTCTCTCTCTCTCTCTCTCTCTCTCTCTCTCTCTCTCTCTCTCTCTCTCTCTCTCTCTCTCTCTCCTCTCTCCCTCTCTCTCCCTCCCTCTCCCTCCCTCTCCCTCCCTCTCCCTCCCTCTCCCTCCCTCTCCCTCCCTCTCCCTCTCCCTCTCCCTCCCTCCCTCCCTCCCTCCCTCCCTCCCTCCCTCCCTCCCTCCCTCCCTCCCTCCCTCCCTCCCTCCAGCATCCACAGTCCAGGACCTCGCAGGCGCGCAGGCAGAAGAGTCCCAGCTCTGCTGTGTGCATCTGACATCATTCCCCAGAGTGGTGGAAAACCACGCTGCGCACCATTAGAAGGTTTTAGAAAGGGGGGGGGGGACCAGGGAGAAGGGTTTGGGGGGAGGGGGGGGGATCAATGTTGCGAGAGTCGCAGCAGGATATGGGAACGTTAATGAAAGAGCCCAGGCATCCAGGCCTGTGTGTGTGAGTGTGTGTGATTGGGGGTGTGCGTGCATGTGTGCGTGAATTTGTGCGTGGTGGGGGTGCGCCCTAATGTCTTATTGAACTGGAGCTGGAGAAGGCATTGATTGGAGGAGGAAGGAGGCTCTTTTGACACATCTGGTTTAGAGACACCCCTATGCCCCAAACATACACACACACACACACACACACAAACACTCAGAGACACACACACCCTGGTCTGGGGAGTGTGAGAGTCGGGTATTGATCTAACAAGGCTTTCCTTTAGCTGTGTGAGACCTGTTAGACAGCCTTTATCTGCTGCTTATTCAATTACATACAGGAGGCTAGCTGCTCCTCCTCGCCTCTCTCTCTGCTCCTCTTCTTCTGTCCCCCTCTACTTCCCTCTCTCCTCCTGCCCTCTCTGTCCTCCTCTCCCTCCCTGCCTCTCCCTCTCTTTCCTCCTCTCCCAATACCCTCCCTCCCTCCCTCCCTCCCTCTCCTCCTGTTTCTGTTCTCCTCTCCATCCATCCCTCCATTTCTCCTCCTCTTCCCCTCCCTCCCTCCCTCCCTCCCTCCCTCCCTCCCTCCCTCCCTCCCTCCCTCCCTCCCTCCCTCCCTCCCTCCCTCCCTCCCTCCCTAACGCCTCACCTCTCCTCTCTTCCTCCTTCTCCCTCCCTCTTGCTTTGTCCTCTACAACTCTTCTCCTTTGCTCTTCTTCCTCTCTCCTCTCCCTCACCCCTCCTGTTCCCCACTGGCTACTGAGAAATCTTCCCCTGTGTCATGGTTGGGCCAATAATATTGGTCTATAATTGGTGCTTCACTAATCTATACCTAATTACTGCCAATTACTAACAAGGCCCAGAGGTGCCAATCATAGCACAACTGTCAATCACAGGAAACAAGTGAGAGGCAGGGTCCTGCTGATTTCAACATGTGTGTGTGGAGTGTGTGGTGTGGTGTGTGTGTATGTGTGTGTGTGTGTGGTGTGTGTCTTTGTGTGTGTGTTTGTGTGTGTGTGATTGTGCTGTGTGTGGGTGTGGGTGTGGTGGTGTGTGTGTGTGTGATTGTGTTGTGTGTGTGGAGAGTGGGGTGTACAGTCGGGGCCATAAGTTTTGGCGATGACAAATGTTGTGTTTTGCTAAATTTGCTGGTTCAGTATTCGAGGAAAATGTTGTCACATGTTTCTATAGAATACTGGAATTCAATAAGGGACATTAAAAATGTTTTAAAGCTTTTGTTGGGGCGGAAATGTTCAATATATGCAAATACTCCCCCTATTTTACAGCGATCAATCTACTCAATCAATCCAGTCAGAATGATAGAGTGATTTCACCTGGCTAGAACTAGTTCACACTTTCCCCTGTGCTGATCATATGACTTACTGTAATGATGTCAGCAGTCATTTTATGCCAAGGCCCAGCAGGCTTTGCAAACACAAAATGTATGTTGCTCCCAATACTTTTGGCCACGGCTGTATATGTGTGTGATTGTGTGGTGTGTGTGGTGTGGTGGTGCGTGTAGTGTGTGTGTGTGCGTGTGCGTGTGCGTGTGTGTGTGTGGTGTGTGTGTGTGGCGGGGCAGAAAGAGAGGAGAGAGGCTGTAGATGATGAATTATGTTTTCATAGAAGTTCAGCCCGGGGGTCAGAGAGATGATCACATCAATAACATGTTTACATGAAGAAGCCTGAGGATTCACACACACACACACACACTTACACACTCATACTACTACACACACACACCACACATTCACACACACACACAAACCGCACATTCACACACACACGCAGCACATTCACACACACACATTTTCAGACCGTCTCTGTGATGTGTTCCTGTCTGAGGAGAGAGGGAGACCTAACTCATATCTGAGCAGTGTTTGGAGTGTGCGTCTCCCAAAGTGACACAATGCTCTCAAAGCAAAAAAGGGATATTTATGTCATCAAGAAACGGAGGAACAAGGGAAACAGCCAAACTACTGACCGTCCTGCCTGACCAAGTCCTGCTTCTCTGCGCACACACACACACACACACACACAAAAGCACCTCCAACTCACCACTGTTGCGTGCGGGTGTGCGTGTTGGGGGGGGGGGGGGGGCATGTGTGCACGCACGTGAGTGCAGTGAGTGAGTGTGTGTGTGTGCGGCGCGGGGAAGGGGTGTCTGTGAGGTCGGCTGCGTCTGCGCGCGTGGGTGCATGCGCTTGCTTCCACTCATCAGTGGCGGCCATCTGCAGTCATGAGATGAACGTGAGGCTGCCGCCGTTCCTCCACAGGAGGGGGAGCAGTCAAACGACTCTCCATTCCCCAGTCTCAGAAAAACAACCCTAGATCCTCCGGACACCTAGTTAGTATTGATCACAACCACAGAGAAATGGTTCACTCTGCGGGGCCGCATTCTCACACATTCCTCTTCCTGCAGCCTGCACCTGGTGTCTACCCGACAGCCACGAAGACAGACAGCTAGAGAGAGAGAGGTAGAAAGGGAGATAGACAGCTAGGTAGATAGACAGGTAGAGAGAGGTAGACAAGGGAGATAGACAGCTAGACTTGATAGACAGCTAGGTAGATAGACAGGTAGAGAGAGGTAGACAAGGGAGATAGACAGCTAGACTTGATAGACAGCTAGGACAGGTAGGTAGACGGGGGAGCCGTCTAGCCAGACATACAGGCAGACAGGCAGGCAGGCAGACAGGCAGATAGGTAGAAAGAGAGGTAGATTGTCTGGTTTGGATCAATCTTTCCAGTCTTGTTAACTTTGCCGGGGAGATATGAGAAACGTGTTCTGTGTTTCCAATAGAACCACGTTCTGGGTTCTGGCTTCTAGTCTGGGACGCAGGCGTGTTCCATGTTTCATAGGGTCCGACGGGAGAGCGTGTTCTTCATGTGTTCACGGCGTGTGATGGATTGATAGGTACATGTGTGCCTGTGTAAATATGTAAAAGGCATGTTTGAGCATGTTCAAGCATGACTAACACCAGAGAGAGAGAGTCTTCACATGAGAGAAGGAGGAAAAGGAGGGGTTGAGGGCAATATAGACATATATCCTATAGGATACATATATAATGTATATGCACTCACTCACTGAGAAACCCTCAATCGCATGCACGCCCACACACACACACACAGCCTATCATTCATAAATGATGAAAGGTGATAGCTCATTCATATGCATATCCTTTCCTAATCCGCAAAGCAGTAGGCCCATCTCCAGCCCTCTAATACTGCCAGACACACACACACACAACACAGCCCCCTGCCACCCTGCAGTGGAACAGTCCAGACAGACAATCACACAGCAGGACTGTACCATGGCGACAAGTTGACGGAGGGGGGGGGGGGTGGTGATTCAGTCCTGATGCACAATCGCAGTTTACACTTAATGAGTGTGAATGAACGGCTGTTTGAACTGAGTGAATGTGGGCTAATTAAGATGACATGAGCCAGCACACACACACACACACACGTACACACACATACACATACACACACTGGGAACAAACACAACATTAATCAGCGTGATTCCAGAACACTACGAGTGTCGTTAAGACAGCTGCCACACTGTGACAACAACGGGATTAAATTGGCCATGACAAACACAAGTCATAGACGCCTGTGTGTGTGTGTGTGTGTGTGTGTGTGTGAGTGTGAGTGTGTGTGAGTGAGTGAGACACTGTGTGTGTTCATGACTGTCTGCCCCACTTGTGCATATGTGAATCTCCACGTGTGTATGTTTGGGTGTGTGTGTCTCTCTGTGTGCGTTGTTTGAGTCTTTTTATATGAAACAGCGCTCATTAGCCAGGACGGCTTCCAATGGAGATGAGAGGACACATGAGGGAAGAGGAGAGGAAAGGAGAGGACAGGAGAGGAGGATGAATGGTGGCTGGCAGAGAGCATATGAATAACCTGGTATAACATGGAATTACTGATACACACCTCTGCAGCTTGTTAAAGAGCAGAGGGCTTGGTGTGTGTGTGTGTGTGTTTGTGTGCGTGTGATGAATGAGGAGCCAAACGACTGGGCTGTCAGCTGCTGTGGGTGGAGCAGTGGGACGGGGCCGTCCACTGAGGGGAGGGCAGGGTTGGAGGCCCCGCCCCCTCACACACCCCTGCCCTCCAGTGGCAGAACACGGGACACTGAAGAGAGAGAGAGAGAGAGAGAGAGAGAGAGAGAGAGAGAGAGAGAGAGAGAGAGAGAGAGAGAGAGAGAGAGAGAAAGAGAAAGAGAGGAGGACGGAGGGAGAGAGAGAGAGAGAGAGAGAGAGAGAGAGAGAGAGGAGGACGGAGGGAGAGAGAGAGAGAGAGAGAGAGAGAGAGAGAGAGAGAGAGAGCGAGACAGAGGAGGACGGAGGGAGAGAGAGAGACATAGAGCAAGAGGAGGAACAGCGGACAGACAGAGAAAACAAAACGAGAGAGAGTGGAGGAACGTACCTTCGTAGTAGAGTTTGAAGCCGTGCGCGCTGACGGCAAAGTCGCTGGTGAGTCTCAGAGCAAACACTGAGCCTGTACTGGTCACTGGGGGTGGGACATGGAACCCTGTCAACCTGCAGACAGACGGCACAACCCACCAATCAGTAACAGGCAGATAGCCCAGGACACCAATCGGAATCTGAGTTCCCAATTCGGACTACTCCGCCCCGACACCCCCCTCTTCCCCCTCCTCCATGCCTCGGGAGGGGGGGGGGGGGGGGGATGGGGGGGAGCGATGCACGCTGTGAACACCTGCTGAACACGGAGAACACACGCTGGGAGAGAGATTACTGTGGATGGTACCTGAGGAGAGGAGATGTTTCCCCCATCTTTCTGAGCATGTTTAAGTGCTCTCTCTGCCCCCCTCGCCCCCCTCCCCTCCCCGGGGTGACCAGGGGCGTGATTCCAGCTTGATGGAGAGCACACTGCTGATTACACCAAGGAGCGTGAGAAGAGAGACCATTTAGACAGTTACCTTCTGCTGCCACCGCCCATTCTACTCACACACTCACGTACACAGACACACGCCCCCCCCCCCACGCACACACACACACACATGCACACACGCATGCACACTTGTTGATACATACACTAGCACACATATACACACAGGCGCGTACACATCCAAGCACGCGGGCAAACACACACGTGCATGTACGCAAGTACACCATCGAAAATCACGGATCAGAGGTGTGTAGTTCTAACTGTATTTCAGTGGTCAGAATCAAGGAACGGTCTGTTGGCCAGGCACAGTGCACCAATAATAAACACATAAACACATTTACACACCAACACTCACTAACACCAATATCCACTTCCTCACAAACACAGAAAAAAAGAATCTGTAGAAATAAACTGTTCTGATGTTCGCGTTGGTGTTTTGTCAGAGCTATGACCGCCTAACATTTACATCTTTCACTTTCACACACACACACACACACGTAGACACGCGTCAAAACATTTCCACTAATCAGGGTTGGCATGGCAACGCTCCCCGCGGCAACGGCCATCACATCACATGCATCTCATTTATTCATGAGAATATATTAGGATATATTATAGACTATACTGTATGTAAGAATATAACATTCACCGAGAAACTCTGAACCCTGTCTCCCCTCGTCTGATTTGTATTGTTAGAACAAGGGGCTTTCTCGCATGTGTGTTGTGTGTGTGTGTGTGTGTGTGTGTGTGTGTGGGCCCAAGGGCCATAGCGACAGTACATTAGAGTGTCTTAGTCGTCCATCTTGATTATAGTTCTTCCTGGTAAATATTCAGAGAGTTAGCGAGTGTCTCTTCCTTCAGATGATCTTTGAAGAAGAGTGAGTCGTCGCCCTTGGCAACGCCTTGCTCTTTCTCTGTGGCCTGAGCATGCCGGTCGCAATGTTAAGCAGAGGGAGCACACACTCTCACACGCACACACACACTCTCACACGCACACACACACTCACACACACACACACACACACACACACACACACACACACACACACACATCAACACACACTTCAAACATAGGTTGTTGTTGAAGGAGAATATTCTTACAGGTACCTAGAGACTCTAGGTACCTGAATGTTTCCCATTCAAACAGAAAACTGAATACATAAACATATCCCTGCATGTGTGTGCAGAGAGAGACAGAGCTCGAAAGAGAGAAAGAGAAAGAGGATGGATAGCAAATGATTTATCATGAAAAAAGAATAGAGCATTTGTCTCAAGTTCTCTAGTGACTTGAGATGTTGCTGTGTGTGCATTTGTGTGCGTGTTTGTGTGTGCATGTTTGTGAATCTCCAACTTTTCTTAGCCACCCCAAAAAAACCTTTTGATTGACACAATCTCTTACTTTCCCACATTGCCATAGCAACCTAACTACTCCGACGTCAGCAACCAACAAATACGAAGCGTTTGCTTCGGTGGCTGCTGCTGGTTTATTCAAACAGGACGGGTGCTTAACGTGTGTGTGTCTGTGTGTGTGTGAATGTGTGTTTGTGAATGTGAGTCTGTGTGCGCGCGTGTGTGTTGGTGTAACAGTGTGTGTGTGTGTGTGTGTGACAGCGTTGGTGGATTCCAGAGGGATATGTCCTGTGGTGTGAGGAGATCTGCCTCTCTATTGGTTGTGCCCCATGACTGGCGTAATCTAGAACGCCATCAGAACCAATCAAACGCCACAGTTTCGATAACAAAGGCAAGACTGACTAGCTGGCAAAACATTCTTCATGGGCAGGCCCTGTGAGTGTGTGTGAGAGTGTGTGTGTGTGTGAGTGTGTGTGTGTGTGCATGTGTGAGTGTGTGTGAGTGTGTGTGTGTGTGAGAGAGAGTGTGTGTTTGTGTGTGAGTGTGTGTGTGTGTGTGTGCATGTGTGAGAGTGTGTGTGAGTGTGTGAGAGTGTGTGTGTGTGAGCGTGTGTGTGTGTGTGTGCATGTGTGGGTGAGTGTGTGTGTGTGTGAGAGAGTGTGTGTGTCTCTCTGACAGGGGGTCGGGGAGGGCTGTCAGATCACCTGGAGGTCTTATCTGCTCTGAGGGGGGCACACAAACAATCACACGCACACAATACCCCTCTCACGCACACACACACACACACACACACAAACTTAGACATTCACAGTATTATACACACACATTGTGCCGGAATATCTGTCAGTTGGTTGGCACACACACTAGCCTTACTACCTGTATGTCTGTCTGTCTGTCAACCCTTTTGCCTGCCTGCCTGCCTGCCTGCCTGTCTGTCTGCACTTGAAAGTGTGCATTTTGCATGTCTATGCGTGTGTGTGTGCGCGCGAGTGTGTGACATGTTACTACATTAGCTTGTGATAGACTATCACTTTATCATGGTTCTAAAAGGTTCCAAAAGCTCAAAGATGGCTTTGCTCTCTCTCTCTCTCTCTCACACACACACACACACACACACGCACACTTTCAATGACACACACTCTCTATCACACTCAGCCACATATATTCCCTTTCTCTCTCTCTATCACACACACTGGCATACACTTTCTATCACACACATACACAGACACACACACACAGACACACATACACACCACTGTAACTCTGAGCCAAGATGAAAGAAGGACAGATGAAATAGAATATAAAATAGAATGTAGAACAGAGTGTTGAACAGAAAATAGAATGGTAGAATGGATGTCGAGTATAATGTAGAATAAAATGGAACGTAAAATAGAACGCAAAGTAAAATGTACAGTAGAATGTAGAGTGTAGACTACAATGAGGAATACAGTAGAATTGAGTAGGATACAGTAGAATGTAGAGCACTTAAGAATGTAGACTCGAATGTGGGATGCAGCAATGTGTTAGATGAGGATAGGCTGTCAGGCCGGGTCAGAACGTAGATCATGGTTGTCGAAAACAGGGAGGTTTAGAGCAGAGCAGAGGGAGGCAGGCAGCCAGGGCTACACCTCATGCTGACTGATGAACAATCCCTTTCAAACACACCCATATTGAATGGATGTGTGTGTGTGTGTGTGGGGTGGGGGGACATGTATTTGAGTGTGCACGATATAGCAAGAGAGAAAGTGTGTGTGTGTGAGAGAGAGCTGGTAGAACAATTGCCATTTCAAACAGGCCCTGGCAGACATGATTTGGCTCCCATCTCTGCCGATACAAGCCACATGCAAACATACACACACATCCTCCTGCATGTAAACAACGTCCACTGTAGTTAAATAACAACAAGTGGACTGGATGTCTGTCATTAGCATGGTCTCCAGAGACACTGGTGCATCATGGGACATATGGCGTGTGGTTGGAGACAGAGCCTGTTTAAGGAGAGCCTGCCCACTCCGTATTAAGCCTCATTGTACCAAATTTGGTTGCAGTTCCACCAGAGTTCCACTGGGGGTGATCGCGAGCGAGTGCATGTTGACTGGGAGTCTATGGAGCTTAACGGCTATATTTGTCTCTTTCGCCTGATTGTCGTTGATAAATCTCAGATTTGATTGTAGTTTTTGCATGTTTAACATGGATTACAGGTCAAAAGTTGAATGAACGAGTACTTATATCCTTTCGATTTCTTACAAGGTAAGTCGTCGTTGCCCATAACACGCTAGCATTCTGCTAACGAATGCTGATTGGTTAGTGAAGGACTGACTATGACCACAGATCCCGCTTAATGGCATCCGAAGCAGAACCAGAATGTCAGAGCATTAGCAACATTAGCAACAACATTAGCAAGCCAAAACTCTTTCTAGCATGTGTATTGACAGGGAGAGCCTAACCTGTCAGCTGTGTTGTCGATGCCTCGAGAGAAAAGTGGGAGTAACCAGAGCCTGCCGTCAAGCAGTAGCTCTGGTCGTACGATGTGTATGACGTCAACTACATTTTCAAAGGCTTTTTAGAACAGAAAGGCGACTTTAAAAAAATCTAACACCCAGCGGCGTGTATTTTTTTGCCTCTCCTTTTGAATTCAGAATTCCAATTACTAGACAAAAAATGTTATCCTGAGAAAAGTGGATTTTGAGGGGTATAGCTCCATAGACCTCCATTCATTCTGCACTCGACCGTTAGCGCTCTCACATGGAACAAGAGTGGAACTGCATCCAGTTCAGAACCCGGAAGTTTCCAGAGAGTGGGAGTTCTCCCTTTATTAGACATTCTCTGGTTGGAGATCTGGTGCATCATGGGAGATCTGGTGCATCATGGGAGGTATGAAGTGTGATTGGAGATCTGGTGCATCATGGGAGATCTGGTGCATCGTGGGAGGTATGACGTGTGGTTGGAAATCTGGTACAACATGGAAGATATGTGAGGTTAGAGGGCATCTCTAAAAGCCATTAGAACATTGGAGCATTAGAGAGTAAACATCTTCTGATGTCATCGGATTAACAAGTAAACACATTAGCATACTCTTCTGGAATAATTAGCATACCAATCAGCACACGGTACGATTGGGGATGAGGAACTCAATTGGACCAATCCCAGCCCCCAGCTGGCATGAACATGGATATCATTGGACAGCTCGAACTGTTATATGCAAATGAGGCTAAATGCCAAGTATGACATGATGACTGGACGCTCCTCAGCGTCAGTCGCCGTTACCAGGGTTACCAGGCCTTATGATGCCAGTCATACCACATCCTCTTCATCCAGAAACTCGGGTCATGGTGCAGTTGGTCTGGTCACATTTTCCAGTGTGCAAGCCAACACGTTTTTCCGGCTATTCTGACCCACAATCCTCTGGGCAGTGGAAGACATGTCACTACAGACGTTCTAAAGTAACAAGAGCGTTCCGGATGCCCTCCGACGGCATGCACATGTCTGCTCTGCTCTGCTCCGGGCTTTATTTCATATGTTGTATCTCCGGGCAACAAAAAAAGCATCACTAATCATTTTTTCCACACTGTAAAAAGGTTAGCGCTACGAACTGTGAAGGATGGTGGAACAAAGAGGGTCAAAGTTCAGGGCACAATGTTTATGCAGTCGGCCCCAATTGTATGCATACAACAGTACTTACTTTGCACAGGCAGCTGCAGTACGTGCTTAAAGTAAAAAGAAAAAGTATGCCTTTTGACATGCAGGGTCAGTGCGTTATGGTGTGTGTTGATGTGTGTAGTGGTGTGTTTTGGATGTGTGTGTGTAGTGGTGTGTTTTGGATGTGTGTGTGTAGTGGTGTGTTTTGATGTGTGTACGCAAAATATGCCCTGTGGAGACATTGTCTTGGTCACCACAGCTGCCATTGCCATTTCTATGACATTTTCAGGGGTTTAGGATTAGAATTACATGAAGGGCTAGGGTTAGGGCTAAGGGTTAGGAATAAGACATTTGTTTTATGGGAGTGAAGTGTCGGTCTTCACAAGGATAGTAAAACAAACCTGCACGTGCATGTGTGTGAGTATGTGTGTGTGTGGGTGTGTGTGTGGGTGTGTCTAAAGTCTGGGTCGTGACAAATGATCATTGGGTTATAATAATGATGATGATAGTAATGTGACCAAAACAATATTTATGTTAATGATGTTTTAGATGAGAATATAATTCACACTGGTTAGCAATTAAACACAGCATCAATCAAATGCTAATGTTCAACCAACAAAGACCTTCCTTTAGTGATGGTGATTTGAGAAAGAAGACAAGATGGAGACAGAGGGGGGGAAGCGAGAGAGAGAGAGAGAGAGAGAGAGAGAGAGAGAGAGAGAGAGAGAGAGAAAGAGAGAGAGAAAGAGAGAGAGAGAGAGATTCTATATTCATGTTGTAATGTTCTGTGTCTGTAATGATTTTATTGAATTATATTTCTATGCTTATTTTTTTTACAAGTTTTTAAAGTTCTGGTGTATAAATGTATGTTTCTATGTTCTAAAGGTTCAAGTGAAAACGTGTATAGTTCTGTTTTAAAGCTTCTGGTGTAGAGTTGTATGAATCAATGTTCTAAAGGTTCTGGTGTATATGTATGGTTCTCTGCAGACAGAACTCACGCTGGTCTCTCACAATACATCTCAAATTACAAATGTCTCTCCTTCTCCCCATCTTTCTCCATCTCTCCATCTCTCCCCATCTCTCATCTTTTTTTTATAACCCTTCAGAAGACAGTCTCTCCAGTCTCACTCTGAGGAGCCACTTCAAAGGCCTCGCTCAAATATTGATTGGATGGAAATTAAAATCATCTGATTTTCCTCGCAACCAATTAGTGCCTCAGTCGGAACGCCGCAGCAACATGAACAATGTTATAAACTGACTGCACTGTTACCAGAGCTTGTTCTAACATGTGACTGAAGATACAAGAGCTGTTATAATACTCACAACAATTAAAACTTTCTCATCGAGCAGACGCTTTTATCCAAAGCAATGTACGGGGGGATTTCAACCTGCAACCTCTTGATCTGCACTCAGATGATCTGGCCCCCTGAGCTATAGCCATCCTGAGGAGGGTTTGTGTGAGACTAGACAAGGAGCGGTGGCGTTGACTGAAACTCATTCAGGCGTGGTCAATGTTTCAGCCTAGCTGGCCTTAATGAGCACAAGCTGCATATCTGGACAAACACGTGCATACACACACACACGCACACACACACACACACACACACACACACATACACACACACACACACATACACACACACACACATACACACACACACACACCTAACCAAACACACACGACACTGACAAGCCTGGGACACAGCTTTTAATGGTCTTTTTGTGTGTGTGTGCTGTAAAAGGTAATTGGATAAAGAAAGACAGTGTTCCTGTACACACACACACACACACACAGAGTCACGTGTGGAAGCTAACTTCTCTTTGGAGCAGGGCCTTTTTGATAGGAAACATGGAATGAGGCTTGTGTCTTGAGGCTCCTTGAGAAAATACACCTCATTAATAACAAGCTGATGAATATTTCACTGGCTGCCATTGCAGTCTGATATGCTGTAGACAGAAGTCATTTGATCCAAATGCATGATATTTATCATATACACAACAGCCCTGGGCTTCATAAGAATTCTACTGGACGTGCTTGTGTGTGTATGTGTGTGTTTGTGAGCGAGAGTGACAGAAAGAGAGATACAATGTGTGTGTGTCTGTACAAGTTAGCCTTTGTGTATGTTATGTATGTCTATATTCATTGTTAATGTTTAAATCCATCAAGTCTCCTCTTTACATGTTTTCTAGGTACATGGGTCTAGTCTGTGTGTAGAACAGGAAGCAGAGATGCACTTCATACCCATGACCCCGTGGACTTCCTGGTAAACTGTCCTATCAGCAATCACTATGAAAGCTTTCTCCAATCTTACTGTTTCTGTACAATTACACACACTGACACACTCCCGCTCTTGCTCACATATAGGCTCTCACACACACACACACACACACACACACACACACACACACACACACACACACACACACACACACACACACACACACACACACACACACACACACACACACACACACACACACTTGAGAGAGAGGGATGGACAGAGACAGAGAGAGGCGTTGGCAGTGGTTCAGCAGAGTGTGGAGAGAGATAAGGAGAAGGTTGGAAATTCACAAGGGCGTCAAAAGAAAAGTCCACTCTGAAGCTGACACACACATACACGCACACTCTTGGACCTTCAGGCACATACAGTACACACCAACACAGTAAATCCACTCTTTTTGGTATAATTTTGATTGAAGACAATGAAAAAAGTCACACAGACACACACACATACACACACAGGGTCAGGTTACAAGGCTACTTAATTGAATGTGAGTATTTGTGCTGCTGAGGTAATGTGTAGACCAGTGAAGCATGCAGCTAAACTCTTCTCTCTGAGCACACACACACAACCTCCTTTCCTCCCATCCTCCTCTCCTCTCGTCCCTCCCATCCTCCCCCTCTCCTGTCCTCCCTCACACCCCCCTCTCCGGCTCTCTGCCTCCTCTCTCCATCCCCATGACTTCCCCTCTATCCATCTCTCTACTGCGTTCTAGCTAGGCGCACACAACGCAAAAAGGGACAACAACTGTTTTGATCTTTTCAACATTCCATTTACCACTCGTTGCCCATGTGAATTCCCCCATCCATAGGAGGAAAGAGGAGGAGGAGAGGGTGGGAGTAGAGGAGAGAGGAGGAGAGAGGAGGAGAGGGTGGGAGTAGAGGAGAGAGGAGGAGAGAGGAGGAGAGGGTGGGAGTAGAGGAGAGAGGAGGAGAGAGGAGGAGAGAGGAGGAGAGGGTGGGAGTAGAGGAGAGAGGAGGAGAGAGGAGGAGAGGGTGGGAGTAGAGGAGAGAGGAGGAGAGAGGAGGAGAGGGTGGGAGTAGAGGAGAGAGGAGGAGAGAGGAGGAGAGAGGAGGAGAGGGTGGGAGTAGAGGAGAGAGGAGGAGAGAGGAGGAGAGAGGAGGAGAGGGTGGGAGTAGAGGAGAGAGGAGGAGAGAGGAGGAGAGGGTGGGAGTAGAGGAGAGAGGAGGAGAGAGGAGGAGAGAGGAGGAGAGGGTGGGAGTAGAGGAGAGAGGAGGAGAGAGGAGGAGAGAGGAGGAGAGAGTGGGAGTAGAGGAGAGAGGAGGAGAGAGTGGGAGTAGAGGAGAGAGGAGGAGAGAGGAGGAGAGGGTGGGAGCTGATTAGACACATAAGGAAAGGCTGTCTTAAGGATGCAGTCAAACTGCTCATCCAGCCTGGTCTGTCTGTTGTGGTCTACAGTGTGTCAGTCAATGTGTGTGTGTGTGTGTGTGTGTGTGAGCCAGTGTTACTGTGTGTGAGTGTGTGTCTGTATTTGTGTGTGTGAATGTGCGTGGGAGTGTGTATGTGTGAGAGAGAGTGTGTGCATGTCCTCCACAGTTTTGCTGCAGAGATATTGAGGCTAGGCAGACAGAGCCAGCCGTGAGAGCCTGGGGTTGTTTTGGGCCATATTAGAAAATGTGAATAAATGAATTAATGCGTGTCTGTTGTGCGAGTGTGCATGTGTGTGAGTGTGTATGTGTGCGTCAGTGCATGATTATGTGCGGGTGTGTAAATGTGCATGCGTGTGTGTGTGTGCGCGCGTGTGAGTGAGTGAGTTTACAAGGCCTGAAGGTCTGTCAGTACTTCTATAATCTCTGTGTGTAATTAAACATAGGCATTCCAGAGAACACCAGAAACTACTAGAATCAGAGACGGGTAGAACCTCTAGGAGAACATCAAGAGTATAAAACCTCTAGACATTAGAACCTCTAAAGCAGGGGTTCCCAACCCTGGTCCTCGGGCCTCTCTGCCCTGCATGTTTTAGATGTTTCCTTGTTCCAACACACCTGATTCAAATGAATGGTCGTTAGCAGGTTTCTGCAGAACTAGATAACGACCCATTCATTTGAATCAGGTGTGTTGGAGCAGGGAAACATCTAAAACATGCAGGGCAGGGAGGCCCGAGGACCAGGATTGGGAACCCCTGCTCTAAAGAATAGAAACGTTACAGCTTTTAGAGTATAGAACCTCCAACAGAGTTTTAAACTCCTCTTGGTATTTTATAAATATTATCATGCTGCAAAATAAGAGACAATGTGTGATTTGCGTCATTACATTTTGCAAGAACACATTTCTTGAATGTTGCCAGAACATAATTAATGGTTGGTGTAGGCGGAATTAAGTTAAAAATACATTTTAAAACATTTAAAAGTGATGAACACTAACTAGACAATCTGATCACCATTGGTTTTAAAACTGGAGTTTGTGGGCATGCAGGCGCACTGGAAAACATTTTGAGTTACGCGGGCTCCCATTGCAAAACCACACTTGTAACTTTGAATCAGTTCTTTTAAGTTGCTCATTTTATTATATTTGTTCCAGACGATGATTGAATGTTAAGTGACCAAAGCATTTTCTTGCTTCGTCTCTTGTACTCAGCTCTCTGTCTCAGTCTCTCTCTGTGTGTGTGTGTGTCTCTGTCTGTGTGTGTGTGTCTCTGTGTGTGTGTGTGTGTGTGTCTGTGTGTGTCTCTCTGTGTGTCTCTCTCTCTCACACACACACACACACACACACAACCACACACGCGCAAACATTCTCCTGTGTCTATGAGCAGCAGAAAGCCTCTTGACTAATCACAAGTGTTTAAATGCTCTCGCTACAAGGAAAACTACATTCCCTAGTGGATGCTCTTTATCATTGACCTTTAAGCGGTAAATAAGAAAGGATACGTTAATGGAAAAAAAGTTCAGCCCACATCCAGATGGACAACGGGAAACTGCACCGGCACAACCCTGTTGACTGAAGCAGCTTGTCTGATCATATGGGTGGGTGTGACCCAAAGCCTTAGCCATGGAGTAACATTGGGGGGACAAATTACATTTGTAATGATCATTTTCGATAGCGTGCGTGGATGCCTGTTGTAGCATAGCACATTTATATTTGTATTTATATGTTTATGTCAATGTATTGGGGGGGACATTTTGACCAGATGTGAATATTGGTGTGTGTGTCCCAAGATATATTATGATCCTTGGTGTGACAACATTGATTACTGCACACTAGTCACTTATACACTGTCACTTTCAGCTACTGGTTGCACTATCAGTAACATTGCACTACTGTACCTCACTGTACCTCGCCACCAGGCTCCTGTATGGTCATTGACATAGTCACTGATCTGCAAATTTGCACTATTGTACTGTACTCTAGAATAGGTTATAGGGTTTAAACAGGTTTTTGTGCATTTAGGGTTAGTATACTGTACTATTTATTGTTATCTGTAATTTAGGAAGTTTTAGTATTAGGGTTAGTATAGTCGATATTTATTGCTATCTGTATATTTAGGAAGTTTCACTTATTTAAGCTCAGCATTGATGTAAACTGTGTTCCGTGTACTTATATGTTATGTTATGCCAGGTCCTTGCGTTGTCTTGTCTTAAGAATTTCAGTGCCCAGTCTGACCTTGTGTTGTCCTGTGTACTTGACAAATAAAATACTTGAACTTGAACCACATCGGATAGTTGCAGCTATGCCTGTTAAAAGTTTGGGAACCACTGGTCTCGAGAATAGAACCTCGAGAGTTTAGCACGTCGTCAGACTCGAGAGAGGAGGGGGCTAGCAGGGGCCGCGCAGCACCACGGACAGAGGCACGGCCGCTTGAGCGAGCGCTTCATAGGAGGAGTCCACACGTGCCTTTCCCCACACGATTGGCGAGAGAAGGACGCCGTCGAACGACTCAGCCAGCGAGGGAGCCGGCCAAGGGACACGAGAGGCCAGCTCACACATACCATTCTTTTGCTGTTAATGCTTTTTGTGATCAATAAACCGCACCCCGGTGCGTAAAACTGCCACCGACTAAGTCGTCCGACCTTGATTACATCCGCACTTGCACCGTTGCTCTCCGTGGTTAAAACAACATCAACAGTAGAGCATCTAAAGTCAAAGAATGTTATGAGAGTATAGAACCTCGAAAGATTATAATATCTAAGAGAGTGTAGAACCTCTTATTTAGAACTGTTCTAGAACAGGGGTGCCCACACCTTTTTGGCTTGTGATCTACTTTTAAAATGACCAATTAAAAATGATCTACCACAAAACATAAATAGAGACTATGCATGGCTAAGAAGGTAATGTATAATTAACATAAAAGTTTTATTTCAAGAAGAAAAAAAACAGAACCTGAGGCCAACACAGGGTAAAGGAAACCTCTATGGAGCACATTACATTTTAAAAGTACATTGTCCTGCATGTATTAGATGTTTCCCTGCTCCAGCACACCTGATTCAAATGAATGGGTTGTTATCAAGCTCTGTGGAAGCCGGGTAATGACCATTCATTCGAATCAAGTGTGCTGGAGCAGGGAAACATCTAAAACATGCAGGACAGTGGCTCTCTAGGACCAGGGTTGCCTACCCCTGTCCTAGGCTATATATAATCAGTTTTCCATCTCCTATTCTAGATCCATCAATTCATACTTTGCCTAGCCCTCCTTGTTAACAAGCAGTAGCGTTTAGCAGGGTTTAATCTGGCATTTAGTCTGGTAATTTGCCATATGCTTAGAATTATAAGTAATGATAATAGCAAATAAACATCAAATGTAGAAATGAGCATGCTAGCAACGTGGCTGTCGTGATTGGCTCGCAGCACAGTGATTAGCATGCTAGCAGAGTGGATCCAGTGACAAGCATGCTAGCAACATGGTGATTAGCAATCGAGCAGCGTAGTGTAGCTCGTGTAGACCAGACGGCTCCGTGGGTGTGGATGTCCCACGACGACGCTGCAATTAACAAGTTGTTTAAACACGCCCTGTGGGTCTGTCGCTCGCCGGCCTGGGACAGTGTGTGCTTGTGGGACTGCATGTCCTAGCGCGCGCGCGTGTGTGTGCGTGTACGTGTGTTCTAGAGTAAATGACCACCCCACCCTAACTAAAGATGCACAAATAAGGCGTTTTGATACGTGTGATGTTGCACCGTAGACCTTTCAGTGATGTAAGAGGTGTAATAGTATTGTCCTGGAATTAACCTTGTTTGTGCTACCAAATATACATTGACACTATACACTACATCTTAGTGTGAGTATTGTAGTACATATAAGACTATACAATATATATCCCCGGTATAGTAAGAATATTTTAGTGTATGCAGTACTATTCTCAGGACAGTGTCAGCATAACATGAATATTTTGAAGTATGTAGTTCTATTCTCAATTTGGTAACAACATAGTGTTGGTGTTTCAGAGTATATGGTTCTATTCTCAGTATTGTGCCAGGAGTATGAGTATTTCAAAGTATAAGGTTCTATTCTCAGTACAGTGTAAGTATAGTATGAGTATTTCAAAGTATAAGGTTCTATTCTCAGTATTGTGCCAGGAGTATGAGTATTTCAAAGTATAAGGATCTATTCTCAGTACAGTGTAAGTATAGTATGAGTATTTCAAAGTATAAGGTTCTATTCTCAGTACAGTGTAAGTATAGTATGAGTATTTCAAAGTATAAGGATCTATTCTCAGTACAGTGTAAGTATAGTATGAGTATTTCAGGGAATACAGTTCTATTTTCAGGACAATGTTTAACAGTTTACAGTTGTACTGGCTCCAGTTTGAAACACTTTTCGGGAGTCAACCTGGACACCTTAGTGAGCTCTTACTGCCTTAAGATCTGGATGTTTTCTGTGTGTAGGTGTATGTGTGTGTGTGAGTATGAGTGCGTGTATATGAGAGTGTGTACGAGTGGGTGTGTATGAGAGAGCGTCTGAGAGTGAGTGTGAATGTGTGTGCGTGTGCATGAGAGGGTGTATGAATGTGAATGCGTGTGTGTGAGAGAGAGTGTGAACGTGTGTGTGTGTGTGTGTGTGTGTGAGTGATGGTGCTGGAGAGGATCTGGTAGGGCTTAGCTGAGGGTGTTGCTGACTGTGTGGTTTTGAGCCTGCCGCAGTATGTCCCCTAAGTGAGATTACACGTTCCCTGGGCTCTCGCCCCTGCGTGTGTGTGTGTGTGTGTGTGTCAGTCTGTCTGAGTCTCTGTGTGTGTGTTTGTATCTGTGTGTGTGCGCGCTAGTGTGTGTGTCAATCGAACCGCCATACATAATAGATGTGGAACATGAGCGAGATTGTGGTCCTGCTTCAAAAGACAGATGTGTGTGTGTGTGTGTGTGTGTGTGAGCGCACCATGTCTTGTATGACTGATGGTCTCACAGTATAATGTAATGAGCAGAAGTAAGAGGCAGCATTATCTCGGTTCTGTATCTCAGTTACACACACACACACACACACACACACACAAGCTCAGGCACACACAGAGGGCATGAACCAACTGTTAGCATGGTCGAGTCAGAGGGTTACTGGGGGATTGTGCGTGAGTGTGTGCGTGAGAGTGTGAGTTTGTGTGGGCGTGTGTGTGGTTGAATTTGTGTGTGCGACTCCCCCTGTGGCCATGCCATCCTATCTAATGACTGCTGGGGGGGGATTAACCACGACTCCCTTGAATCATCCTTTGGAATGACACACACAGGTGGCATAGGGCAACACACACACACACACACACACACACACACACACACACACAAGCTGAGGTGTTAAGAGCTTTGAGAAGGGATTTATTCCAGGGGATAGATGTCTTATCTATGAATATGGAGGCCCGGTTAGGACTGACAGCACTAAAATATCCCCCCCCCCCCACACACACACACACATACCCACGCACAGACACACACCGGTGTTTGTCTGTGTGTGTGTTGGGCTGGACAATTCATTTAATTTGAATTTACGATTCTAGCTTCAAACGATCATGGAAACAAGATCATCGAGATTAGAATGATTACTGGGCCACATTGCGTTTTGTTGTGATGCTCTTGTCTTTACAGCGGTGCGTTCTCACCCCTCTTACCAGCCCCAAATCACCCTCAGCCAGGCATGTTTAGTGTTGCTCAGCCAAGATAAGGGGATATTGTGACGAGCATGCAAAACACAGTGTTTGTATGGGTGGTTTTCTTATACTTAGCTAGCACTTTTGTCACAAACGCTAGAGTATGGGGTACGTGACTGCCGTGAGTCTTTCAAAGTGAGGGTGTGCAGGTTCACTAACATGAATTAGCCATCCCCAAACAAGAGGAGAGCTATGTGCTGTTGAATGTGTGTTTCTTTTCTCCCTTGAGCGTGGCAAACTAAAGCAGAGCGTCCCTCTCCCTCTCCCTCTCCCTCCCTCTCTCTCTCTCCCTCCCTCCCTCCCTCCCTCCCTCCCTCCCTCCCTCCCTCTCCCTCTCCCTCTCCCTCTCCCGTCAGGATACCCATTGGTTGAGACGTTGGGAGACGAGCATCTCGATGAGAGACGATTTCCTCACGTCCACTGTATTTCTTTATTTCTTGTTATTATTACCCACCGTAACATCCTCGTTGACTGAAAAGAACCCGACCGCTTTTTATCCCCCCCAGTGAGTTCAATGAATGCGAGATGCTTCCAAAGTCAGTGAGTAATCACTTGAAATAATTGTGATCTCCATATAACTGATCTTTATTCATCTTTGTGCTTATGATTTTTACCATAATCTAGCAGCCTTATTGGACATGTGTGGACTTGTTTAGCTCACATGGTAAAGAGGCCTCTTGGCCCTCACACAGAGTCAGCATTACATGAAGTGTTGGGTTAGGAGTGAGGGTTTTGCCTCAAGATTAGGGTTAAGGTTAGGGAAAACAGGATTTTGAATGGGACTGAATTGTGAGTCCCTACAATAATTTAAAACTTGTGTGTGTGTGTGTTTGTGAGTGTGTGTCTGTATGTGAGTGTGTGTGTGTTATGGGGTGTAATCAGCATAGCTGCACACAGTGCATTCACCACGTACCTGATAGGGGTGTCTGTGTGTGTAGGTGTGAGAGAGAGAGAGAGAGAGAGAGAGAGAGAGAGAGAGAGAGAGAGAGAGAGAGAGAGAGAGAGAGAGAGAGAGAGAGACTGTCTTTGTGTGTGTCTATGTGTGTGTGTCTATGTGTGTGTGTCTATGTGTGTGTGTCTATGTGTGTGTGTCTATGTGTGTGTGTCTATGTGTGTGTCTATCAAGAACATCATCAGAAGCCCCCTCAGGGTCGGAACTAATGTAGATGAGATGAAACTGTTTTCCTGGGGGGTAAACACCACTCTGACGTGCGCAGACACACACACACAAATACACTTTCTCTCTCACACACACACACACACACACACACACCACATACACACACACACCCATTCCTCCACACTGGCAGTGTTGAACATCAAAGGTTTCTGTGTTGTGTTTCACACCTATTAAGGCAGTGTGCAGATCTGACTGGAGAGGAGAAGTGAATTTCACCTCATCTACCTCTGAGGAATCTGGGTCAGTCCAGCTGTGGTGTGTGTGTGTGTGCGATTGTGTGTGTGTGTCTGTAGCGTGCATGTCAGATAGCTGCATGTACAGTGGGAAACCATTACATGCGTGTTTCACAGATGCTAGTTTCACTGTCAACAGGTTTTTTTTTTTTCTGGAAACACACACACAAACACCCACACAATAGCTGATACAGGATTAATTATCCGTCTCATATCAGATAAGATGCATGCGAGAAGGCGTGTGATTGGAGGACCGTTATTATTCACTTCCTGAGTTCGGCAGGAGGCGTGTGATTGGAGGATTGTTATTATTCGCATCCTGTGCTCAGCAGGAGTAGGCATGTGATTGGAGGACTGTTCAGCTGGAGGAGGCATGTGATTGGAGCACTGTTACCATGAAGCTTTTAGTGAAGTGGGCGAACACAGTTTCATGTTCCGATTATGGACGTTACTTGACTAACTTTGATCAAAAGCAGAAGATCAAGACACTCTCTCAACCAGCCTGAGGGTTAGGCAGGAACACTGCTCTACACACACACACACACACACACATTACCGCTCAACCCTCCCCTTCACAGAGTCAAGTCCAGCAAAGCAGCTTAAACAGACATTTCTCTCACAAAGGGACGTAATTACAGGATACAGCCAGCCAGCCAGACTGGGAGGGTGACTGGTGCATACACACACACACACACACGCGCGCACACACACACAGTGTCTATCTCTCCACACACACAAGCACACACATTGTCTCATATACACAGACACAAACACATAAAGATACACAATCTTTCTTTCTCTCTATCTCCCATATACACACACACACACACACACCATGCTGAGACGGTGATGTAGTGGCTGGATCTGTCCACAGAGGCAGCCAATTAGCACCTAGACGAGGCAAGATATTTAAAGACTCTAAAGGGCTTTTCACACCCTTCTGCCCATGGCTAGCTCCATCCTACTCCCTATCACACACCAGCTAGCTCCATCCTAGTACATAACACACACTGGCTAACTAGTTGTGTCCTACCTTTAGCTAGCTAGCCTTGTCTTAACCTCTAAGAAGCTCTATCCTAGTCCCTGACACAAACTAACTAGCTCCACTATAGTCCCTGACACACACTAGCCAACTAGCCCTGTCCTATCCCCTAGCTACAGCCATCCAAGTTCTGGCCTCTAGCTGGTTAGCTAGCCCTGTCCTAACTCATAAATTAGCTAGCAAGCACAGCTTTAGCCCCTATTTAGCTAGCTAACCCTGCAGCCCTTAAGTGATTAGCTATTCTTATTCAAGTCCCTATTTAGCTAGTCTCCTGTTCCAGCACTTATATAACTAGCTACCTAGACTCATCTCATAGCCCCTAGCCAGCCCTCTGAGTTAGACCCTAGGTAGCTTGCTAGCCAGCCCCTTGTACATTTACATTTACATTTAATCATTTTTCCCCCAAGCCCCCAAGGAAATGACCTGAGCCACTGTCCAAGTCCTTAAATAACTATACTATAATATATAATTATAATAACTACTATAATAACTAACTATATTAAATAACTAGTCCCACCCTAGCTAACCCTCCATCTTAGCCCTAGCTAGCTCCTTGATGTAGGGCCTAGCTAGTTGGTCCCCTGTTCTAGTAGCTATCTATCTAGTAAGCCCCTGTAGTTAGTGGGGCAAGATCTGGGCTAGGATAGACTTTAAGATTCTCACTAGAATGCAAATACCCTAGGATTTAGTGCAGTAAACAGAGATGCAGTACACGTAGTCTACCACTAGGTAGCACTGTCAGAGACTGGAGATCCTATCCTCTCCTTTTCTTTCCTTTCCTCTTCTCCCCACCTCTCTTGTTGTGTAGTAGCAAATACACACATAATACTGAAACGCAAGACAGGAAAAGAGTGAAGGATGAAGGAAAGAAGAGAAAAGGAGAGAAAGGGAGAAAAAAGAGGGATGTTGAGAGTAAACAGTCTAAATGACAGCTGAGGAAGAGTGTCTGTTGTACGTGACTGTATGTGTGTATATGTTTGTGTGTATGTTGGGAGGGGGGGGGGGGGGTGGTCTGAGGAATCTAGGCAGGAACAGACAGATGGCAGTTTAGCTTCCAGAACTACTTCACGCCCTAAGAGAACTCCCCCCTCCCCCCTCTCTCCCTCTTCCTCTCCCCCTCCCTCCCTCCCTCCCTCCCTCACTCTCCCTCTTTCCCCCTCTCTCTCCCTCAGATACACACACAGTCCTGCTTTTCGAGTTGTATTGCTTATCAAGCCTGTCTGTCTACTTCCGTGTCTGTCGGTCCGTCCGCCATCTCTGCCTGCCAAAAGAGATCTACATTATTCACAGGTTTAACTGTTTAATTAGGCTCTTTTAAGTCTCCTCCCTACCCTGGAGAGAAGGAGAGGTGAGCGAGAGAGACAGGGAGAGAAGGGGAAAGGGAAGAGAGATGGAGGCAGAGAAAAAGAGGGGGAGAAAGAGAGGGAGAGAGAGAGACAGGGAGAGAAGGGGAAAGGGAAGAGAGATGGAGGCAGAGAAAAAGAGGGGGAGAAAGAGAGGGAGAGAGACAGGATATTGGGAGACAGAGAAAGCGAGAGAGACAGAAAGAGGGAAGAGAGAGAATGAGAGAGAGAGTAAGAGAGAGAGAGAGAGAGAGAGAGAGAGAGAGAGAGAGAGAGAGAGAGAGAGTAAGAGAGAGAGAGAAAGAGAGAGAGGGAGAGGGGGAGGGAGGAAGAAGGAGAAAGATGGGTAGAGAGAAAGAGGGGAGAGAGACGGAGAGGAAGAAAGCGATAAGGAGAGGAAGGGAGAGCGAGGGAGAGGAAGAGGGCAGATAGATGGAGAGGGAGAGGCCAGAGAGAGGGAGAGGGCAGAGAGAGGGAGAGAGAGGGGCATCACTGCAGACTAAGGTATTTCCCTGGTCTGTCTGACTGTTGCATTTCTGAGCAGGATGTTATTTTTAGGCAGTTTGAAGAGCTACAGATGTGTCCAAGTTCCGCATGACAGGGCCCCCCCCTCAGACAAACACACACACACACACACACACACAGGTTTATTTTACCATCCCAGTGAGGACCGACAATTCACTCCCATTCCAAACCGTGTGAGCACCAAGCCTTTACCCTTACCCTCACCTAAAACAAATTTGAACCCTAACACTAATTCTAACCCCCAACCCACTTTACAAATACATTACTGGTGAGGATTTCTAGTCCCCACAAGGGTGGTTAAACATGACCACACATACACACACACATACACCCCCGCACACGCACACACACCATTGTGGCTGTGGTGATTCTGGCTGTAGAGGACACATACACACACACACCATGGTGTCTGTATTGTATTTGAGCAGCTAAACGAGATCAGTCCCTTATGTCCACCTGCTTCAAGAGCAGCTTAAAGGGATATTACACCAGATTTAGAGAGGGCAATATCAGTGGCAGCTCTAATCTTCCCCTCTCCTTCTTTCTCTCTGTCTTTGTCTCCCTATCTCTGTCTCTGTCTTGCACACCCCCACACACACACACACACACCCTGCATGATAACCTGCTCCAGGTACAAAGCTAAGACACGGATCCTGTTCCAGCCCAACACAGTGCCGGAGAGGGCATGTATGTGTGTGTGTGTGTGTGTGTGTCTGGCACATGCTAATCAAGCTGGGAGAGTAATTACAGTAACTCGTTAATAGCCTTGCTCCAGTCTGTAGTCCTAATTACTGAGAAGGATTTCTCCGGAACGTTCTCGTTTGACAACGGATCTGCAGCTGTTTGAACCCTAACCCTAGAGAGTTTTCTCTCTGTCGCGTCTGAGGAGGGGCCGCTCCTCACCTCCCACAGACTACGGAATCGTCCACCAATCAGGTGGTCACATTGGGGCCGGAGGAGGAAGTGACTAATGAGAGCGGCATCTGTGGAAATGTCACCCGTGGAACCTTGTGTCCCGCTCTACTTCCTGTGAAGGGCACGCCGCTCTACACGAAACAGGGAAAGAGAGTGACAGAGAGGGAGGCCGAGAGAGAGCGACAGGATTGCGAGTGAAACATCTCCACAAAGACGTGAGAAAGGAGGGAAGGAAGGTAGAAAATGCTAAATAAATCAAATCCTTTTCCAGGCCTGAGAGCCTGGAAGAACAAACAGCAAGGATGTCGCCCGCCCCTCTCCCCCCTCCCTCTTCCCCCCTCCCTCCCTCTCCCTCCCCCCTCCCTCTCCCCCCCTCCCTCTCTCTCCCCCCTCTCTCTCCACCCCGCTCTCTCCCCCCCTTCTCACCTGGTCCTGAAGTTGGCAGGGTGGGGGTGTCCGTCGTAGAGCGACAGGAAGTCGTACTCTTCCTCGATGGCGAAGGCCTGGAAGAGGACCTGTATCCGGCTGCCCTCCTCGGCGATGATGACCCAGGTGCAGTTGGCACCGTTGGGATAGCCGTACGGGAAACCTGGGCTCTCGATGGTGCCGTTCCTGCCCTTTAACATCCCCCCACACGTATACACGAACCCTGGAGGAGAGGGACGAGGGGAGGAAGAGAAGTTAGAAACATCAAATCCAACAGGGGGAACAACAACTTTTAGCTGGTCTCTGCCAGGTGAGTATATGAGCATATTCTATACCAGGTGAATAGGTGAGGTGAACTCTAACATTCAACACTCTCTCCCCTCTCTCGGTCTATACAGTGTGCATTCCAGGTGCACGTACAATCTACATGACATGTTATTCATTTAGCATTTATTTACTTTAATCCAAAACACGTACTAACTGTGCATACTGTATGGAAAGTACAGTGGAAGATCAAGCATCAGAAATTCATAGTTAGTAGGAGAAGACAAACAGGATGATGTCCTCTAGAGCTGGTCTCTCCCCAGGATGCACACACACACACACACACTCACACACACCCAGGATGGTGTGCTGTAGCTGGTCTCTGGCAGCAGCATGTCCTGTTTGAAGCCCAGCAGGATACACAATCACTCAGCAGGAAGTCACTAAACTATTAGTCACACCGCTACACCCACACACCCAGCCCCCCCCCCCACACACACACACACGCCTCCACATAAAAGACACGCACCTTAAACCCCGCCCCCCCCCACACACACACACACACACGCCTCCACATAAAAGACACGCACCTTAAACCCCCCCCTCCACAAACACACACCTCCACACACAAAAAACACACATCTCCACACACATGTCCACACACACACTTACTCACTCGTGTACAATCAATCCAGGCAGGAGATGGAGGGAGGGATGGAGAGATAGGAAAAGTACATGGGAGGGAGCAATGGATGGACAGAGGGATGGAGAAGAGGTGATGGGGTTAGGGTTGGACACCAAGCATCACGAGACGATACCACCAGCAGCCATGCAGTGTGTGTGTGTGCGTGTGTGCGTGATGTGTGTGTGTGTGCCTGGCCTTCCCCTGTCCAGAGTTAGTAATACACTCCAGATGTAATTTACTAGCAGGCCGTGAGAGGAATATATCAGTCCCTTCTCTGAGCGAGGGGAAGGGGCAGGGGGGAGGGGTTGTGTTGGGTGGAAGGGGGCCGGGGATGAGGGGATGGGAGAGAGGCCGTGACAGAGAATATGGAGAAGGGGAGGGATAGAGAATGGGCCGAGGGGGGGGGGGGGGGGGGGGTAGAGGAATGAGAGAGAGAGAGAGAGGGGGGGGAGGAAAAGGTCTTTTCCATATATTCTCTCTCCTGATCATCCTCCAACTATCTTCTCCTCTCCCCTCCTCCCCAGTTCAGAGCAGAGGTGCGTCTCTGCAGGATTGTTCTCTCTCTCTCGCTCTCTCTCGCTGTCTCTCGCTCTCTCTCGCTCTCTCTCTCAGGGCTGGTATCCTGTCCTGGCTAGTCGGGTTCCCTATAAGGGTGTCATAGACATTTTTGATAGAATAGTAGTATGGACATAAAAACATAGTAGATGGTGTTGGTATTGCAGCTTGCAACTCTCCAAAAAAACAAACCAGCCACAGTCACATGTGTGTGCGTGCATGTCTGTGTGTGGCTTGTGTGTGTGTGGCTTGTGTATGTGCATGTGTGTGATAGAGAGCTTCCCTAAGTGCGGTCACATCACAATTAGACCACCTCCTATCTGCTGGTGGACACTAATTAAGCTTGACCCAACACATCAGACACACACCTGCGGTGAAACATGGAGGTAGCGCGCTTGCTTGCTGTGATTCATGGTAAAACACTGTGGCGAAGCTAGATTCTAGATAACATATAGCTAGTATGCTTGCAGTGCATTATGTATCTAACTAGGGTCGTCGCAAATAAAAGTATACACATGGCCACTCTTCGAAAAAAAAAAATCCAGGACGCGTGGCAACCCTAATAAACTAACGGATAGCTAGCATTATTGTTGTAATTGATGTAGTCAACAGCGAGCTAGCATGCTTTCTGTGAATCATGTAGCTAACAGACGGCATGTCTCTACCTTCACATCCCACCCCCTCCCCATCGCCTGCTGGACTCTCCCTTCTGCTGCCCAGACACCCGGAGGAGGACAATCTCCTCTTGTGCTCTCCAGACACCTTGGGGGAGATCAACCACCAAGCTCAGAAGCCCAGTGGAAACCCTGGGACATCCTCCACATCCAGACTCTCTTGCCTGGATCTCTCTCCCCGTCTTCCTTCATTGATTCATTATTTCGACGATGCCCGTTCTCTGCTGGACTATTCCGTACGTGGAACCAAAAACGTGTTCATGTTCTCCCCCCCCCCTCCTGCTCTTCCACCCCCTTCTCCCCTTTTCCTCCAGCCCTCCTCTTCTTCCTACCACCCCCCCCTCTCCCCTTCTCCTTTCCCCCTCTACTCGAGGTCACTCAGTCTCTCATTTTACTTGATCCAAATAGACACACCTGGGCAATTACCTAGAAACTTCTACACACACACACACACACACGGCACCATGTCTGTGTGATCTTGTCTCGGAGCCGCTGGCAGCAGTGATTTGTGCACCAGAGGGAGCATGCATGTGCTGAAGCACATACAGCCTGTGGAATACTCAACTATGATTACATAAGCTCCAGTTAGCTAATGGTCTGTGACACACACACAGGCAGGCGCAGGCACACACACACAGGCATATGCCATGCTGGTCGGTTGTCTGCCTTTCCTCATTGCTCGTCATCTTGGACCTGATTGGCTGGGAAGGGCTGCCGAGCTCCCGGCTCTAATGGCACCACAGCCTGTCATTGGTCATTACGGATGCCATTCTGACAAATGAGGATAGGAAGACAACACACACACAGTTACCCTAACAGTAATGAGCTGTTGGTGTGTGTGTAAATGACAGCATGTGTGCATATATATATATATATGTTTGTGAATTTGTGTGATCATATGTGTGTGTGTTAAGCATGTGTGTTTATGTATGAATGTTTATTTTTGTGTGTGAGTTTGTGTGTTTGTGAGTGAGACTGTGTGTAGTGAGTGTATGATTATGGAGTGTGTATGTGTGTGTGTGTGTGTGTGTAAATGTCTTTCAGAGCAACATAGATTGTGACAGTTGTTAGCTACAGTCAGTCAGTCAGGCCAATTTTAGGGCCTTCTCCAACCAAGTTGGTCATTAGGCCTACAACCAAGAAGATCTTTAGGACTACAACCAAGGTGCTCATTAGGCCTACAACCAAGAAGATCTTTAGAACTACAACCGAGGTGCTCATTTGGACTACAACCAAGAATGTCCTTAGGACTACAACCAAGATACTCATTAGGACTAAAACCAAACAACACGTTCATAAGGACTACAACCAAGATGGCTGGTCCAACACAACGTACCGGGATAGAACTGCAGAGAGTTTATCAATAGCGTTTTCCTTAAAAACCCAAAAGTTGTGAGAGAGAGAGAGAGAAATAGAACGAGTTAAAGGAGGGAGAGAAAGAGAGAGAGGTTAGTTGCACATGATTGAGTGAAGGCTCCATTGGTTGGATTCAATGAACAGATGACCTCATGTCTGCCAACACAATACACTGTCTGTCTGCTGGCTGGTACTGATAATACACACACACACACATTTGTACCATACATATAGACACACATATACACTGATGCACATCCACATGCACACACATACACACACACACACATACAGACACACAGAGAGACACAAAGACACACACACTGAGATACACACACACAGACACGCAAACATACTGATGCACACATGTACTGAAAGCTATGTGAGTTTATCTGTTCCCCCAAAGGGGTAATTAGTTGAGGTGAGAATAAAGGCTGTTTAAGCCATGCCGTGTGTGTGTGTGTGCTTGAGTATCTGTGTTTTTTGTGTTTGTGTCAGTGTGTGTCTGTCAGTGTGTGTGTCTATGTATATATCTGTGTGCATGTGTATCAGTATGTGTGTGTGTGTGTTGCAAAATGACTCACACAGTGCCCATTAGGGTAAGTGTGAGGTAGGCTCCCAGACAGAGATGACGTGCATCATCACACACACTCCATGGAAGCACACACACACTCCATGGAGGCACAGCTGCAGCATTCTGCCTTCTCTGGCTAAAACATGTCTGCCAGGAAAAGAGGGGGTAGAAGAGAAGAATGGAGGAGAGAGGAGATGAAGAGGAGAGGGGGGGAGAGAGGAGGGGAGATTAGGAGGAGAGGAGGGGAGAGGAGCAGCTCCTCTCACTACTCCTCCATCACTCCAATCTGGCTGCAACAACCCAAAATGCATTGCTCCGCCATCCATAGACTCCTCAAACCCCTGGACGCCATCTGTAACCCCTCACTCCTTCTCCACAAGCAGACGACCCCTGGACGCCATCTGTAACCCCTCACTCCTTCTCCACAAGCAGACGACCCCTGGACACCATCTCTACACCCTCTACCCACCCTTCGTTCTTTTCTCCAAACCAACTTTGACACAATACACAACCAGAAGGCTGCCTCCTCCTGCACCGCCCTCCCTGGCCCTCAGCCCATCACCCCACCCCTGCACCGCCCTCCCTGGTCCTCAGCCCATCACCCCACCCCTGCACCGCCCTCCCTGGCCCTCAGCCCATCACCCCACCCCTGCACCGCCCTCCCTGGCCCTCAGCCCATCACCCCACCCCTGCACCGCCCTCCCTGGCCCTCAGCCCATCACCCCACCCCTGCACCGCCCTCCCTGGCCCTCAGCCCATCACCCCACCCCTGCACCGCCCTCCCTGGCCCTCAGCCCATCACCCCACCCCTGCACCGCCCTCCCTGGCCCTCAGCCCATCACCCCACCCCTGCACCGCCCTCCCTGGCCCTCAGCCCATCACCCCACCCCTGCACCGCCCTCCCTGGCCCTCAGCCCATCACCCCACCCCTGCACCGCCCTCCCTGGCCCTCAGCCCATCACCCCACTCCTGCACCGCCCTCCCTGGCCCTCAGCCCATCACCCCACCCCTGCACCGCCCTCCCTGGCCCTCAGCCCATCACCCCACCCCTGCACCGCCCTCCCTGGCCCTCAGCCCATCACCCCACCCCTGCACCGCCCTCCCTGGCCCTTAGCCCATCACCCCACCCCTGCACCGCTCTCCCCACTGCATCCAAGCATTTACATCCTTCTGACCAATTCCCCATAGGCATTAGCATGAAGTCCTCAACCTGTGCCACTGACCCTATGTCTTCCTTTCCGGTCGAGGCCTTTCTCCCTACTAGAGGTGTAACAAGATGCCATCATCTGGATCTCTACAGCAACATACAGCAGGTGGTCTGAATTAGGATGGACACCAGAAGTTGGCTGAGCCTAACGCGAAACACGTGTCATTCATTGTGTTTAGTGAAACGTTTCTTTTGGGGTCTGTGCTCATTAAAGGGACTACGAATTCAAATGATGAGTACTAATGGACACTTGGCTGTTTTCTGAAATAGCACCATGGTGCTCACCAACAGTGCAAGTACCTGGTCAGCTGACCAGCTCCCTGGCAGGCCGACGGTGAGGGGTGAGGAGTTGTTCTATGCTGATACAACATTTTACACTCAATATTTTTTGCCAGAAAAGCAATCAACATAAGCCAAATTGTTGCAGGTTTCCCCCTCATGCTAGCTAGCAAGAGAAATGGGTGACAGCTTGT
Organism: Hypomesus nipponensis; assembly: GCF_054491055.1. Lineage (NCBI taxonomy): Eukaryota > Metazoa > Chordata > Actinopteri > Osmeriformes > Osmeridae > Hypomesus > Hypomesus nipponensis. The sequence continues at coordinate 3,915,017 of NC_140364.1, forward strand.
ACCTTATAATATGGGTGCACGGATGCATACATCTGCAATGTTGTGTTTATGACACGTGTTAATACCTTTCAAACGGCTCATATACGTGCTCATCCTAATCTTTTTTCCGACTTTGGTTACATCCCTACTCCCCACGCTCTCCCTACTCCCCATGCTCTCCCTACTCCCCACGCTCTCCCCACGCTCTCCCTACTCCCCACGCTCTCCCTACTCCCCATGCTCTCCCTACTCCCCACGCTCTCCCTACTCCCCATGCTCTCCCTAGTCCCCACGCTCTCCCCACGCTCTCCCTACTCCCCACGCTCTCCCTACTCCCCACGCTCTCCCTGCTCCCCACGCTCTCCCTACTCCCCACGCTCTCCCTACTCCCCACGCTCTCCCTACTCCCCACGCTCTCCCTAGTCCCCACGCTCTCCCTACTCCCCACGCTCTCCCTAGTCCCCACGCTCTCCCTACTCCCCACGCTCTCCCTAGTCCCCACGCTCTCCCTAGTCCCCACGCTCTCCCTACTCCCCACGCTCTCCCTACTCCCCATGCTCTCCCTACTCATCACCGATGTAATGAACTCCTCTTGGCACACTTGCCTCATCCCCCCACAATCCAGCTCACCACCACACAAAAAAAAAACCTGGACTTGACCTGGGTCCACCCGACAACTACAGACCCATTTCCAACCTCCCTTTCTGTCCAAAATCCTCCAGCCATTGGCCCGCATCAACTGAAATCCCACCTCCAATCCAATAACCACTACAAACCTTTCCAATCCGGCTTCCTTTCCAAACACAGCACAGAGGCCGCCCCGCTGACGATCATCAATCATACACTTCTCTCTGCTGTCTCTGGCTTCCTCACCATCCTCCTCCGCCATCCTCATCCTCGCCCGCCTTTGATAACGTTGACAGCTCCATCCTCCCTCAGCTCTCCCTCGGCATAACCGGCTCCTTATTTAGCTCCGTTTGGTGGCTGTCAATGAACTCAGACAGCCACCAACACATCTCTATGAATAACTGAATTTTTCACTGCCCCTGTCCCTGTGCTGTCCTCCAGGGTTCAGTCACCATGGTGTCCTCCAGGGTTCAGTACCAGTCACCATAGTGTCCCCCAGGGTTCAGTACCAGTCACCATGGTGTTCTCCAGGGATCAGTACCAGTCACCATAGTGTCCTCCAGGGTTCAGTCACCATGGTGTCCTCCAGGGTTCAGTACCAGTCACCATAGTGTCCCCCACGGTTCAGTACCAGTCACCATGGTGTTCTCCAGGGATCAGTACCAGTCACCATGGTGTTCTCCAGGGTTCAGTCACCATGGTGTTCTCCAGGGATCAGTACCAGTCACCATGGTGTTCTCCAGGGTTCAGTACCAGTCACCATGGTGTTCTCCAGGGTTCAGTCACCATGGTGTCCTCCAGGGTTCAGTACCAGTCACCATAGTGTCCCCCAGGGTTCAGTACCAGTCACCATGGTGTTCTCCAGGGATCAGTACCAGTCACCATGGTGTTCTCCAGGGTTCAGTACCAGTCACCATGGTGTTCTCCAGGGTTCAGTCACCATGGTGTTCTCCAGGGATCAGTACCAGTCACCATGGTGTTCTCCAGGGTTCAGTACCAGTCACCATGGTGTTCTCCAGGGTTCAGTCACCATGGTGTCCTCCAGGGTTCAGTACCAGTCACCATAGTGTCCCCCAGGGTTCAGTACCAGTCACCATGGTGTCCTCCAGGGTTCAGTCACCATGGTGTCCTCCAGGGTTCAGTCACCATGGTGTCCTCCAGGGTTCAGTACCAGTCACCATGGTGTCCTCCAGGGTTCAGTCACCATGGTGTCCTCCAGGGTTCAGTCACCATAGTGTCCCCCAGGGTTCAGTACCAGTCACCATGGTGTCCTCCAGGGTTCAGTCACCATGGTGTCCTCCAGGGTTCAGTACCAGTCACCATGGTGTCCTCCAGGGTTCAGTCACCATGGTGTCCTCCAGGGTTCAGTCACCATAGTGTCCCCCAGGGTTCAGTACCAGTCACCATGGTGTCCTCCAGGGTTCAGTCACCATGGTGTCCTCCAGGGTTCAGTACCAGTCACCATGGTTCAGGGTTCCAGGGTTCAGTGCTTGGTTCCCTCCTCTTCCATCCTGTACATCATTCCTCTTGGACAGTTCATCCGTCGTCATGGCCTCTGTTTCCCCGGCTATGCCGACAGCACTCAACTTAATAGGTTATCAACAATAACCTCCAGCTTTTACATTTCCTTCAACACTATCACCCTCAGCCACTCACTCCAACCTCCATTCGCCTGCCACACAAAAGCATGGATGCAATGGAACTTTCTCCAACGCAACTGCAACAAATCTGCATTCCTTATCATCGGCCCAAGCACATATTCCACCCAGACCTTCTCACTCGACATCGATGGCTGCGTCCTCGACCCCCTCCACCCTGGTCCACAACCTTGGAATCCTCCTTGACCCTACCCTCTCGTTCCTGCCTCACGTCCACCAGGTCACAAAAGAAAGAGCCTTCTTCCACCTCATCACTTCCAGACTCAATTGCTGCAACAGCATCCTCTTTGGCTCGCCTATCAAAATCCCCGACAACATTCAATACATGTAGAAGTCCACTGACCGTAAACTCACCTCCACCCATCACTGAGATCACACCACCGCTGTCCTCCACAACCTCCACTGGCTCCCGGCTGAAGGATTCACTTTGAAATGCTGCTCAGCACCTCCAAAGCCGTGAGTAACATGGCTGACCCACACCGCCATCCGATGCCTCAGGTCTGTGGATGCAGCCACACTAAAACACCGGCAGGACCGGACTCCAGACTTGGGCCAATAGGGCATTCTCAGTAGCAGCACCCTCCTTCTGGAACACCTTCCTCAGCTACATTTGACGGGAAAGGACCCGGTCATCCATGGTTGATAATAAACCAAAAATGTGATCATTACTGGGTAAGCAGTATAATTATTTGTTATAATTATTTTTTAGCAGTAGAATTATATTTACCACTTGTGTGTAACCATTGTTCTTTCCTTTCTACCCATGGTTAAGGATATTTTAACTTAATGCCTTTTTTTAAGGTTGTATAGCTTTTTCACTCTGGCAGGGGGACTGCCAGCAGAAACTAGCCTTTTGGCTATAAGTGGGTGCATTTACATGTTAATGTTCATGAATGTTTACTGTCCCTCTTGATAAAATAAGAAAATTGAATTGAATTCACACAGGGCCTCAACACTCACCTTTTCAATCTTGTGTTTACCAGTTAACCTCCATCCCTTCCCTCCATTTCACAATTCCTCTCGTTGTGAATGAATATATATATATATAACGAGAGGAATTGTGAAATGAAGGGAAGAGGAGGGAAGGGATGGAGGTTAACTGGTAATTATATATATATATATATATATATATATATATATATACACACACCTTTTAAAGACAGAGTAAAATGATTTTAATGGTATATTTACTCTGCCTTTCAAAATGGGATTTAAAAAACACGGTATTGTTATTTTTATTATTGAGAGAGGATGGAGGGAGAAGAGGCAACGTTGAGTTTTGAACATGCGCGCACACTTACACACACACACACACACACACACATAGCTGCAGGACAAATTCAGACACACATTACTTCTCCCTCTGTTTGACACTTCTACTCTCTAACCTGGCTGCACTCGGTACACCATGAAACAAGATTAGACTCTCTCACACACACACAGAATATCTCTCCCTCTCCCTCTCCCTCTCCCTCTCCCTCTCCCTCTCCCTCTCCCTCTCCCTCTCCCTCTCCCTTGTCACAAACTTGTCAGTGTTCCTGAGTAACATCTCACCTACACCTCTGTGTTTTGGGTGAACAGTGGACAACCCACTCCTTAAACACACACACACACTCCCCAAACACACACACACACACTCCCCAAACACACACACACACTCTCCCCAAACATACACACACTCCCCAAACACACACACACTCTCATACACGCACAGACACTCTTTCACAGACACACACACACCGCTCATCTTCCTCTTACCATGGACCAGACGTACACACAATGCTTGGATTGTGACTGACAACGAATCAAATTGATTTTCAGGTTTTTCCCCCTGCCACTTTAGGCAATTTCTCTATGTAGAATCTTCCAGTCTACACACACACCAATGTAGCATCTCCCAGGCAACAGACACACTTACTACAAACACACTATACACACACGCGCTCTCTCTCTCTCTCTCTCTCTCTCTCTCTCTCTCTCTCTCTCTCTCTCTCTCTCTCTCTCTCTCTCTCTCTCTCTCTCTCTCTCTCTCTCTCTCTCTCTCTCTCTCTCTCTCTCTCTCTCTCTCTCTCTCTCTCTCTCTCTCTCTCTCTCTCTCTCTCTCTCTCTCACACTCACACAGACACAGACACAGACACAGACACAGACACAGACACAGACACAGACACAGACACAGACACAGACACACACATTATATCATTGGGGTATCTGTCTCTAATACAGAGCTTTTAAAGACAGGATGATCTAAGAACAGGCTTGGGATTGGAGGACAGGGCAGGTGGTGCTGCTGCTGCATACTGATAGGATGGTGTGATTAGGATTGGGGAGACAGGACGCCAACTAGACAGAGAGAGTAAGAGAGAGAGACAGCGAAACAGAGTAACAGATACATGGAGGGAGAGAGGAAAGGAAAAAGAGGAGAAAGAGAAAGGGGGAGAGAGACGAAGAGAGAGAGAGAGAGAGAGAGAGAGAGAGAGAGAGAGAGAGAGAGAGAGAGAGAGAGAGAGAGAGAGGAGGAAAATCAAGAGAGAGAAGGAGAAAGAGAGAGAAGGGAGAGAGAGAGGTGGAGGAGGAGGATGAGGAAAATAAAGAGAGAGAGAGGAGCTTTCTAGGAGCAGTCGGCTTTATTCTCCACCGGCTCCAGAATTACACATCCCTGAAGAGCAGCAGGCTTAGAGAGGAGAGGAGGGGGGGGGGGGGAGAGAAACACAGCATATATGTGTGTGTCAATGCAAAAGTAGATGCGCATATATATATATGCATATCTGTAAACAGTACAGTGTGTTCCCTTTGGCAATATTCTCTTGACATGTCATGCACAATTTTAATTAAAAATACATAGATTATAACTTATTGTAATCATACATTATATGCAACTTGGCATTCTTATAATTGTTTGTTTCATGATTGATGATGATTTAGTTGTGTTAAGAAGTACTTTGGTAATTCCCTTCACTGTAATCTGCTTTGGTAAAACTGTTTAACCTGAACATTCAGGCTTATAAAGCTTATTTGTTTATTTTGAATTAAGAGAGAGAGAGACAGAAAAAGAGAGACGGACAGATCCAAATATATTCCTCCACAAAGATGGAGCCCAAGCCAGCACTCACAAACAAATACCTTCTCTCCCTCACATTTGCTCCCCCTCCCCCTCCCCAGTCCTATGGTTACAGTAACCCATACTATGGTTACAGTAACCAGTCCTATGATAACATTAACCAGTCCTATGGTTACAGTAACCCATACTATGGTTACAGTAACCAGTCCTATGATAACATTAACCAGTCCTATGGTTACAGTAACCGGTCCTATGATAACAGTAACCAGTCCTATGATAACAGTAACCGGTCCTATGATAACAGTAACCGGTCCTATGATAACATTAACCGGTCCTATGATAACAGTAACCAGTCCTATGATAACAGTAACCAGTCCTATGGTTACAATAACCGGTCCTATGGTTACAGTAACCAGTCTTATGGTTATAGTAACCCGTCCTATGATAACAGTAACCCGTCCTATGGTTACAGTAACCAGTCCTATGGTTACAGTAACCGGTCCTATGGTTACAGTAACCGGTCCTATGGTTACAGTAACCAGTCCTATGATAACAGTAACGAGTCCTATTGTTACAGTAACCGGTCCTATGATAACAGTAACCAGTCCTATGGTTACAGTAACCAGTCTTATGGTTATAGTAACCAGTCCTATGATAACAGTAACCAGTCCTATGGTTACAGTAACCGGTCCTATGATAACATTAACCAGTCCTATGATAACAGTAACCAGTCCTATGGTTACAGTAACCAGTCTTATGGTTATAGTAACCAGTCCTATGATAACAGTAACCAGTCCTATGGTTACAGTAACCGGTCCTATGGTTACAGTAACCGGTCCTATGGTTACAGTAACCGGTCCTATGATAACATTAACCAGTCCTGTGGTTACAGTAACCGGTCGTATGATAACAGTAACCGGTCCTATGGTTACAGTAACCGGTCCTATGGTTACAGTAACCGGTCGTATGATAACAGTAACCGGTCCTATGGTTACAGTAACCGGTCCTATGGTTCCAGTAACCGGTCCTATGGTTACAGTAACCAGTCCTATGGTTACAGTACCCGTACACAATCCCAGTCACCCATACTAAGACATGTAATCATAGTCTTAGTATTGTTTGATACTGATGGAGGCAATCAGAGTTTGTAAACACTGACTGACCCTTGATAGCTGTGACTGTGTGTGGGTGTGCATGTGCGTGTGTGTGTGTGTGTGTGTGTGCGTGTGTGAGTGTGTGTTTGTGTGAGAAGAGAAAGTGTGATGGAGGCTGGCGAGCTGGAACCTGCCTGAGTCCCTTTGGAAAACACACACAGCAACAACACACTAGACACGCTAGGAATAAACATCCACCTAAACACAAACTGAGCATACACGCACACCTAGACACACTCAAACACACCCAGACACACTAACACACCTAGACACACTAACACACTTAAACATAACAACAACACACACACAAACACTCACACTAACATATCAAAAACATCGCCGTCTACATGCCTTAGCACACCTCAGCACACATCACAACACACATACCTACAAAACAGACAAACACACACGCATGCAGCTACAAACTGCTTTCGCTTTGAACAATCACTAGAATACAAAGCAGTCTAGCCCCCCCCCCCCCCCCGACCCAGTCACCCCCCACCCTCTGGGTGTAAAAGGACTTGCATCAAGCCATATGTTATGAGCTCAGTGAACTGTAAAAAAACATCACACACACACACACACACATACCTCAAACCATTCCTATCTGTGTCGGGGTGAATCATGTCTCTATGAATCATATATGTCTACATTCTGTGACACCAGCATGACCCTGCCACCCACCCCCCCTGATGGAAGGAGAGATGGAGGGAGAGAGGAGAGAGAGAGAGAGAGAGAGAGAGAGAGAGAGAGAGAGAGAGAGAGAGAGGGGTGACTCACTGTGTTACCACTGCTGTTAGATTCAGAGTATTTCCTACTCTCCTCAGATGATGAATCAATCAGAGTCACACCTGCCCTTCTCAGTCTTGCACTCCACTGTGGAGCCAATCACCTCCAACTCTGTCTCTCTCACAAGGAGAGACATAGAGAGACAAACAAAGAGAGACAGAGGAACAAAGCAAGACACAGAAAGAGGAACAGGGAGAGATTAAGACAGAGTGAGGGAGAGACCTCAAGATTTGTCATCACACATACATTATCTTCTACTTGGCATCATTATATTTGACCGGACATTTGTTTTATGATTGCTGATGATTAAGTGCTAAGATGGGTTAATAATTGCATGTGTTAGCCTTTCACTGTGGACTGCTTTGGCAACACTGTTTAACCTGAACATTCATGCCCATGAAGCATATTGCATTGGAGGGAAAAAAGAAAGAAACTTAACTTGGAGAGAGCAACCTTGATGCACCACTACGAAGGACCCGGCCACAGAACCACATCCACACACAGAACCACACCCAGACACAGAACCACATCCACACACAGAACCACATCCACACACAGAACCACACCCACACACAGAAGCACATCCACACACAGAAGCACATCCACACACAGAACCACACCCAGACACAGAACCACATCCACACACAGAACCACACCCAGACACAGAACCACATCCACACACAGAACCACATCCACACACAGAACCACACCCAGACACAGAACCACACCCAGACACAGAAGCACATTCACACACAGAAGCGCATCCAGACATAGAAGCAAATTCGCTGCCTGAATGCATAGCAGAGGACTAGCAGAGGACCCAGTCGGAGAGTCAGAATAGCTGCAAAATGACAGCCAGCCAACATGGAAAGGACTCAAAATAAGATGGAGTTTTCCTCTAACACGCCCACGTGCGTTTACCTTAACGTTGCCAAATCTGCAGATTAGTGGCTGCAACAATGTGCTATCCCTGTGTCACACGTTCAGGAACCAACACTCGTGCCTCAGACTGGTTACTGGCAACACAGCCATGTTGGAGAGCTAACATGGGTCAGGCCAGAGAGGTGATCCACACTACCAAGCAGGATTTGGGGGTTAGCGAGGGAACTACAGGTTTAACCCTGGGGTTTCTGTGTCTCAACAGTGGTTCCCTTTTAACCAGGGTACATTGGCACGGCAATGTATGCTCTAGATTTAACCGAACCTGCATGAAAGCATCGCCTACTGACAGCTCAGTTCTCTTGGAAACCATTCCTAGTAGATCCGGTGACCTTTGTGATTGAATAGTGAGTCTCTTAGGAAGGCAAGAGTTTTCAGAGTCTGATAAAAAACCTTTCGATTTCCCTGTTGAGTGTGTGTGTGTGTGTGTTTACCAATATCTGACTCTCCCTATCCCAGCTGGAGATGCCGTGATAAATACTAACACTGACATATACACTTGTTTACAATTCATTTCAAACATATGCACTTACTTCCGTTATCAAGCATTCAAACTCTCCAAGTTCCAGGCCCAATCATCGGTCAAGACGTTTCTACGGTTCATGTATTAAAGATGATTTGCTGCAGCAACGAAATAAAGGAACTCTCCGAAAATCATGCGTACACCTTATGTGTGACCAATTGAAAAACAAAATGAAAGAAATGTCCTTCTTTTCAAAGGTATTATTGGAAACTCCAAAGTGTTACCCCTAGGCTACGCTAGAGGCAAATGAGTTTAACGTAAATGATCACGTCTTCTCCCGCTCCTTCCCTGCGGCGTGAGGTCAGCAGAATGCCAGCAGCTGTCAATCACCATTACGCACACCTGGACTCCATTTCCCTCATCAGTTCCTCCGCTTTAAGTCCGTCTCTGTTCTTTGGTCTTCAGTTGTTAATGTTATGGTTAGCTAATCGAGGGGGTTATTATTGGCCAAACAACCAAAACAAATCCCCCTATGTTGGAAGGACGATGGGTAAACTGAACAGTGTATTAACGGTAACGTTTAGAGGTGGGGGCAGAGTGACACCCAGCCTTACTCTAGTTTAGTGGCTAGCTAGTGTACTTTAGATGAATTTACTGGTTGGCTAGTTTGTGTGTGAAGTGCATGTGGTTACCGTGTGTGTACACTGTCTGTGTGTGTGTGTGTGTGTGTGTGTGTGTGAGACAGTCCTGTGTGTGTTTGTGTGTGTGTCTAGGGGTTCATTAAGGGAATTGGCCTCTAGTAAGATGATGTAGTACAAAGAGCTTGATCAATAATCTGACTCTAATGATTCAATTGAAGCTCCACACCTTTCTAAGCTCTCTCGCTCTCTTCCCCATCGCTTTCTCTCTGTATCTACCCCTGAGAGGGTACTGACAGTGGAGAGAGTTAAGAAGCTTCTGACTGGCTGTAATAATCTGACAATCAATATGACTGTCCTATGACAGTTCCTTTACTGGGGTAGGACAGGCCTACATTCTGCTTTTATTAGAAATGTTACCTTACAAGACACACACATGTACACACACAAACACACACTCATACACAGGAATATCCCTCCCCCTGTGACTTCATTGTTCTCCATGGCAACCCTCCTCTGTCCTACGTACCTTTCTTTCTCATTTCTCTCCAATTCCCTCCTTCCCTCCCTCTCCTTCTTCTCTCCTCTTTACCTCCTTCCCCCCTTCCCTCCTCCCTCTTCTCCTCCCCTCCCTCTCCTCCCTTTCCTCCCCCGTCTCCCCTCTCCCCTCCTCTCTTTTCCAAGAACAGCCTCTCTCTCCCACTCTCAGACTGCTTTTCCCTTCAACGCGTCTGTCACCCTTCGGATCGCCTCCGCCTCTGTTTACTCCCCCTCTCGCTCCTGGCTTCCCTCCTTCCCCTCTTGATCCCCCTCCCCACCCCTCCTCCCGTCTGCACCCCTTCTCCCTCCCTCATCCCCTCCTCTCTTCATATGTTATATGATGATCTCATATGATCACCTATATACCACGTACATTCCAAGGATTTCTGGTCCCCACAAGGGTGGTTAAACAAAGCATCACATACACACACACACACACGCGCACACCCATACACATGTGTCTCCAATCCTCTCACAAACAATCATGTGCTCACACAAACACAGAGAAGCTCCGTCTCATTTGTTTAGCAGCAGCTTTTTTCTGAAGCTGCATTAGAAGGTAGAGCAGGAGATCAGGGAGCAGAAGTACTTCTAAAAGAATTTCAGCGGTTGGAGTCAAAAAGTCAAAGACGTTTGGCATTTCCGAGCCACATCGCAAATCAGACACACGCAGACATGCACGTACACTCGCATACACACACGCACACACACATACTGTGATATGCACACCCTCCACCAGCCAAATACTCTGACACACACACATACACACATACTGACACACACACGCACACACACACGCACAAGCTGCCCAGCACTTGAGCCTCCCATCCTCTTGACCTCAGCCGGACTGTGTGTGTGTGTGTGTGTGTGTGAGCATGCCAGGAGAGGCTTGGTGGTCAGTGCCTGGTCTGAGTCTCATCCAGAGGGCCTTGTCCATCTGTGCTGAAACCATGAACACTCCACAAACCTGGCAAACCATTTTCCATACAAATCTGGCAACCCTGAAAACCCTCTCAACCTAATCTGGCAGCACCAGCCATGGACACCCCAGGCATATCTGGCCTGCAGCTTTCCCAGGAGCTATCATGACCAGCCAGTTAGGTCAGGAGATCTCTCTGGAATGCACCTCTCCATCACTCTCCCCCTCCCCTCCTCTTTTCCGCTCTTTCTTTCTTTCCCTCTCCCGCAACCTATCCCCTCCTCTCTTTTATTCGCCGTTCCTCTCCTCTCTCCTCCACTTCTCCTCTCCTACCCTCTTCCTCCCCTCCCCTCGTCTTTCCATCCTCCCCTCCTCTCCTCCTCCTCTCCTCCTCCCCTCCTCACCCCTTCTCTCCTCTCTTCGCCTTTCCTCTCCTCTCTCCTCCTCCCCTCCCTCCCCCTCTCCTCGAAGGCCAACTTCCTGCTGTGACATCACACGCTGTGACATCACAGCCAGCAGCCTTGGCTGCTCTGCCGGCAGTAACCTAGGTAACAGGCGGAGGAGGGAGTGCAGGGAGCCTGTTAGACAGAAAGTCTGGGAGGAAAACAGAGCAAACTGAGAGGGAGAAACGACCAAAGAGAGAGAGAGAGAGAGAGAGAGAGAGAGAGAGAGAGAGAGACCAAGAGAGAGAGACCGAGAGCGAGAGAGAGAGCGAGGGAACGGAGAGAGAGGGAGGATGGAGAAAAAAGGGGGGTGACAGAAACAAACACTGTCTGTGTTAGTGATACTGTAGGAACTGGAGCAGGAGAAGAAGGGAGGATGGATGGAGGGAGGGAGGGAGGGAGGGAGGGAGGGAGGGAGGGAGGGAGGGAGGGAGGGAGGGAGGGAGGGAGGGAGGGAGGGAGGGAGGGAGGGAGGGAGGGAGGGAGGGAGGGAGGGAGGGAGGGAGGGAGAAGGGAGGGAGGGAGAAGGGAGGGAGGGAGGGCCTCTACCGGAGCCAGGAGGACGACTCACAGAGAGACTGGGAGCTGAGATAGAAGGTGCCAGAGAGTGGAATAGGAACAGAGAAACAGAACAGTAGAAGAGTATTGAGATAATGAGAGGACAGGAGGTGGACGATTGACTGCAGGAGGAGAGCGGGCTATCCTCATTTTCGCAGTTGAAGATAAACTAATTACTGTGGATTTGCAGTGAAACGGAGGAAGAGGGACCCGACACCGCTTCAAAGCTTGTGTAACGCACGCCCTGAACACACCCAACCCATTCCTGATCCTCTGGTCTCTCTATCTCTCTCTCTCACACACACACACTTGGCCGGATGGCCTTCACATACACACACACACACATACCCCCCTCATCCACCCCCTATACCCCACCACCCCTCACCCCCCCTTCAACCCTCTCAAACCCCCACCACCCCTCACCCCCCCATCACCCCCCCATCACCCCCCTCACCCACCACCTTTACCCCACCTCATGTGAATGTGTGTGTGTGTAGATGTGTATGTGTGTGTATGTGTTCAAACCGATTCCTCATAAAACTACAAGGACTGCTAAATCACACACACACACACCATGAAATGGCTGAAATGGGTGGAGGCAGGCTGGTCCTAGATCAGTGCTGCATCTAAAGAGCATCTCTCCCTGGGCTGGATAAGGGCATCATGGGAAATGAAGTCTATTGGATGGTGTTGTGGCCCACTGCTGTCAGCCAAGCTATCAGAAGCACTGACTAGAGGTAATGAACTGCACTGAGCAGTCCCCTGTTGGCCTGCTATACACACACACACACACACATACATACAAACACAGACATACACACCTACTCAAACAGATATGGATACACACACAGGAATACACACATACAAACACACTCATACACAGAAATGCCTACATACACAAACACATACGGATTGATGCACATAGACACATTCACACACACACATATGCACCCAAAATCCACAGGTTGTTTAAACGTCCCTCTGATTAATGATGCTCCTCCTCAGATACCCACACACACACTCACACACCGACACACGTACAACCCCCCCCACACACACACACTAACAAACACGCACCCTCACACACCCATACACAGGCACAGATGTGAGCTTCTTTGTTTACCATTCACCAGCTAATTCAGCGCATAAATTAACACAATTCTCATTCTTTACCCACATGCACACACACCTCAAACACAGAGAACCCCCCCCCCACCCACACACACACACACACACACACACACACACACACACACACACACACACACACACAGGCACAGGCACAGTCCCCAGACAGGGCAGTCTGTTAAAAGGCCAGATCACCACACAGCAGAAAAGCTTTTGTTGTTGTTCTGTCATGGCTGGAGCACAGAGCTACATCAGAGGAATGAATTCTCCTCTAATAGAATTATTGTTGCTATCAGTTGTAGTGGTGGCATTTACTGCCCTGCATTTACTGCCCCTGCACACACAGGCTGTTTTGATGTCCCGGACTGGGCACCCTGCCCACTGCATCCTAAACTAATTAGACTGGCATCCTGCCATCCTCACCAAGATCTGCCTTAACCTTCCACACACACACACACACACACACACACACACACACGCTGGAACTCCCACGCACACAATCTTATTGATGAACACACGCAGTCTCCCTCACAAACACACTTGAAGTCTCTCCCGCACACACAAGCACACGCACACGCCGACGGTTCATTTGTCCTCTTTAATCCAGGTGTACAGGTCTGCTGTGGAGGGCTGGGGGATGGAGGGAAGGGGGAGACAGAGATGGGGGGAGGAGGGAGAAAGAGGTGGAGGGAGGGGAGAGAGAGGGGAATGGGAGAGAGGGACAGATGTGGAGAGAGGGGACTGAAGAGTGGAGAGTGAGATGGAGGGAGAAGAGAGACAGAGAGAGCGAATGATCAAAGGATGAAGATGGAGAGATGGAGGGAGAGAGAGATGGAGACGGAGAGAAGGATGGAGGGAGGAGAGAGAGAGAGACACAGACGCAGAATCAGAGATTTGACGGTTTTCGTCTGCTAAACGAGTAATCAGTGTGGGGGAGGACCTGAGTGAAACCACCCTGGGCTGGCAGAGGGAGACACACACACACACACACACACATACACACATACATACACTCTGGGCCCTGTCCAATTTGGGCTCTGCATGGAGCTCATTCCCTCTGGCAATCCGACCCTATTCACACAGCCCACGCTTACACATGTTTCTCTCACACACACACACACCTCTTCTCTCTTACGTTGGCCATCTAAATTGGATGAGGACGTCCACTGCTGTAGCGGTGAGATCAGGGAAGGCTGAACAGCTCTCTTCATGGTAGCAACCTCCTCTCTCCTGGCTCTCTTCTCCTGTGCAACCAAACTCACACACGCTGTCTATCTCAAAACACTATATATACATACTGCATATGAGTGCAGCATCACCAAAGATATATATATAATTATAATACGGGTGGATGAACTCAAGCATTCTGATTGGTATATATATATATATATATAATATATATATATATATATATATATATATATATATATAAATGTAAATATATATAGGTATATATATTATATATTTTTTATTTTATTTATATTTATATGTATATATATGTTGTCTCCAAAGCTCTACCGCTACCCCAGAGCTTTGTGTAGTGAGATGTTTATATATTTATAGAATATAGTCCCCCGAGCTCTGACCTGAACCTTTACCAAGAACTCAGTCAAGACTAAATACAACACAACTGGGACTGAGTCTGAGTTCTGATGCTCGCTCGCACAAACAGGGACGCAAACACACACTGTGATGCACACACAGACACGCACACTGATGCATACACATACAAACACAAACACAATAACACAAACATCACGTACTAATACACGCACACACAGATGCAGACACGCCAACGTGCACACACACACACACGTCGTCAGGGTCTGAGTGTGTTCACAGGGGAGCAACCAGAGATAGTGTTCAACAGTGTGTCCCCTCTTGTCAGAGAACTGCTTCCCCCTGTCATCCATCCATCTCTCCCTCCTCCACCCCATTCTCCTTCCTCTCACTCCCCCTCCTCCACTCCATCCTCCATGCCTTCTTACTTCACCTCCCTCCCTCCCTTCCACCCCCTCCCCCTCCACTCAACTCACCAATAACTCTTCCCTTCTTCTCCATCTCCCAGTCCCTCGCTCCCTCTCTCCTTGCAGTTTCAAGCCGCTCCGTCCCTCCCTCCGTCTCTCCATTCCCTCCATCCTCTCCTCCTCACCAGAGGACTTAACTAGATCATTTCTAATTGGTTCCGCTGAAGTCTGAAGCCGTGATTATGCGTCTGTGAGAACCAATCAGGTTGGCGTACAGGCCTCTCTGTAACTCAGCACTGGGATTCAATTCAAAACACAATAAACAGTTTATGGAAAAATAAACGGTGGTGTTAAATTTATATTTACTGGGGGGAGGGGGGATGTATATGAGATGAGAAGAGGAGAGAAAATGTGAGGAGAAGATAGGAGAGGAGGAGAGGAGAGGATCCATGCATGTATGACTCAGTGATGGGGTGTGAAGAGTTGTTGTTTGGAATATAATAGATTTGTTTTGTGTGCAAGGATGACGATAGCTGCTGAAGAGAGAAGAAAAGTGAGAAGGAGAGAGGGAACGCGAGAGAGTTGGAGGGCGAGAAGGAGAGTGTGACAGAAGAGAGAGAAAGAGAGAAAGAGAGAGAGAGAGAGAGAGAGAGAGAGAGAGAGAGAGAGAGAGAGAGAGGGAGGGAGGGAGGGAGGGAGGGAGGGAGGGAGGGAGGGAGGGAGGGAGGGAGGGAGGGAGGGAGGGAGGGAGGGAGGGAGGGAGGGAGGGAGGGAGGGAGGGAGAAAGAAAGAAAGAAAGAAAGAAAGGGAAGAGAGAAGAGACAGAGCCGAGAGACCAGAGACCAGAGAAAAGAGATTGTGATGAGCGTGAAGCGAGAGAGAATGGGGGGATTACACGTTAGAGTAATTATCCTGTGTTGTTTGATCTTTTGGAGATTGCATCTGATTGGTTCACTATTCTCTTTGAGGTGATCGGTACAGAAGCTATGCACATGTTTGTGACTACTGATGTACAATACTACTGGGTAGAATACTACTGATCTAGAATACTACTGATGTCAAATACTAGTGACAGAGTACTACTGGGTAGAATACTACTGACAGGTGATACTACTGATGTCGTATACCACTGATACCGTTTTATTTTTATTTTATATATAATACCTCATGCTGATATAGCAGACCACATACAGTATTTATCCACAGGTGCATATAGTATACAGACTTGTAGTCTGTGTAGAAGTACCCAGGCTTTCATGACACCTACAGCTCAGTTCAGCCTCAATGGGACATGTGTTTGTTGTATTGTGACATTTTGAAATATGTCTGTCTGCGTGACTTGACCCCCAGGCTTGTAAGAGGGGCACAAACACACACTTTGAATATGTAGTCCCTTGAGGAGAGTGTGTGTTGCTTTGGATAAAAGTGTCTGCTAAATGAAGACATGTAAATGTGTGTATGTCCTTTAGTGACAGCCTGTCAGCCCAATGCTGCTCTCCTCCCACACCTTGCTTTTATGGCAGGCTCCGGAGTTGGCTACACTAGGCTAACCCACTGGGTTAACCCTTTACGTTACGTAAGTTATCCTGCTAGGCTAACACTCTGGGCCAACCCATAATGGTATGCTAACCCATTAATAAACCATCATGCTAAGCTAGCCCTGACCTCTTCACTGCTAGGCTAGGCTGATAACTAACCCGCTAGGCTAGCAAGCTAAGCTAGGCCGTTTGGCTAGACTGCTTGAGTATGTGCGTGTGTGTGTTCATTAGTCATGAAGACAGAGGGAAATGTCAAAGTTCAGTGAAAAGTTACTGTGACAGTTTGAATCCCAGACAGGCTGTTCAGGACATCTACATCTATACACTCAGAGTAGCGTAGCTTAGCTTAGAATAGCTTATTTTAGCATAGCTTTCTATAACAATATGGCTAAAACACCCTGAGTATCTTATCATAGTTAAACCTAAAACGGCAGTATGATAAACACAATCAGCATAGTTTAGCATAGAAATATGAAAAACATACTGATTTGAGTCGTAGTAGTAGTAGTAGTAGTAGTAGTAGTAGTAGTAGTAGTAGTAGTAGTAGAACTAGCAGTAGTAGTAGTAGTAGTAGTAGTAGTAGTAGTAGTACTAGCAGTAGTAGTAGTAGTAGTAGTAGTAGTAGTAGTAGTAGTAGTAGTAGTAGTAGTAGTAGTAGTAGTGGTAGTAGTGGTAGTGGTAGTGGTAGTAGTAGTAGTAGTAGTAGTAGTAGTAGTAGTAGTAGTAGTAATAATAGTAGTAGTAGGCCTAGTATAGAAGTCTAACACATATTTGATCTTAACAAGTCTCAGTGAATGGCAACGACATAAGATGCAATCAAAAGCAAAGCCTAGTCTGCACTCAACACTGATTTGAAAAGGGATTCATAAATGACTGGCAGAGAGAAGAAAGCAAAAAATAGTAAGAGAGCGAGAGGGGGGATAGAGTGAAATACCATCCTTCCTAAAGCAAACTGGTGATCAAAGACTTTGTTTCTGGAAGTTTGCCAAACTGTTGAAAACTCGTCTTTTTGTTGTGAAGAAACTCCCTAGTCTCAGTCACAACCTGAGGAAACACACAGCACCATACACACACACACACACACACACAGACCTACCTACCTACCTACCTACCAGACTCTCTTCCAGTCTGTCTACCTACACACCATGTCTGCCTGCCTGCCTAACCCTAACCCATCTGTCTGTCTGTCTGTCTGTCTGTCTTTCCTTCCAGGGTTTCCCGCAGCACTTTTCAGTTCCAGTCTGACAGTTCCGTACCACCTTAACTTACACATTTTCTGCAGTAAACCCTGCCATCTGTCAGTGTATAGAACCTTACAGCCTTATGATGAAACACTGAGAAATACAGTCCACTCCTGCTTCCACCTCTACCCCCACCCTAACCCCTGCGCTCACTTACACACACGTGGAGTATTCTATTGTGCAGTAGTACTGTAGGCTAGTGTGTTATACACTGTTCTGTTGTATAACACTGGCTATCTTAAGCTGCAGCTGCCTCCTGTCTCCTCTCCCCTTTCCTTTCCTCTCTTTTCTTCTCTTCTCCCCTACTCTCCTCTCCTCTACCCTCATTCCCTCTCTCCTCCCCTCTCATCTCCACTCTCTTAGTTTAGATTTATAACGGGGAGTCAGCTTCATATTACTGACCTGGATTCTCTGCACCCCTCTCTATGTCCTCCTGTACATCCTTCTCTCTCATCCTCTACATCCCTCTCTCTCCTCCTCTGCATCCCTCTCTCTCTCCTTGACATCCCTCGCTCTCCTCCTCTGCATCCCTCTGTCCCATCACTACCTTGCAGCTTTTTACATCGTATACAGTGATATCTCTTTCTTTCTCTTTACAGTATATCAGACTCTCGTTTGCACTCTCTCTCTCTCTCTTCATCTCTCTCTTCCTCCACCCAGTCATCCGGCCCTCCTCCTCCTCCCCCTGCACTCCTCTGTCTCTTTGCTTTATAAAAAGAAACACAGTTTGAGTACACCTGGCTGTGTGCTTTGTCCCTTTCCTTCTGAGTCTCTATTTCTCTCTCTCCATAGCTCTTTCTCTCCATCTCTTGGTGGCCCTTTCCCTCTCCCTCCTTCTAACTCTCTCTCTCCGTTTCTGTGCTCGTGGCCAGGGTTGGTGATAGATATCACTATAGAGGTGAAGTGACATCACAACCCGATTGAAACAAATGTGCTTTTTATAATGTTTACTCTCTATTGATCCCCAATCGGACCGCTGCCTAACAGTATGACAGATAGGAGTGTGTGTGTGTGTGTGTGTGCGTGTGTGTGTGTGTGCGTGTGTGTGTGGTCAAAGAACAGGCAGTGATTGGACCTCAGCTGGTCAACACAGTCCAGAATGTCTGGCCAGCCATCTACACACCTCACTGGAGTGGAGACAAATGTGGGTGCGTGTGAGTGTGGTTGTGTGAGTGTGTGTGTGTGTGTGTTCAACATTTTGGTTGTAAAACTAGGCTACCTCGGAGCCGGGAGCTAAAACACTGTCAACAACAGAAAATAAGCTTTTCATAACGCACACACACACACACTTCTACAAGCACACATAGCACGAACACAGACCAAGAATATCAGCCTGCCACGATACATCATCCTCATCCTCACCATCATCATCCTCATCAGCATCATCATCCTCATCATCATCATCCTCATCATCATCATCATCATCATCATCCTCACCATCATCATCCTCATCAGCATCATCATCCTCCTCATCATCATCATCATCATCATCATCCTCATCACCATCATCCTCATCAGCATCATCACCATCCTCATTATCACCATCACCATCATCATCATCATCATCCTCATCATCATCCTCATTATCATCACCACCATCATCATCATCATCATCCTCATCATCATCATCCTCATTATCATCACCACCATCATCATCATCATCATCATCCTCATCATCATCATCATCATCCTCATCACCACTATCATCCTGACCAGCATCATCACCCTCATCACCACCATCATCATCACCATCCTCACCATCATCATTGTAGTAGCCTTATCCTGTTCCTTTTGCTCCTACTGGTAGCTGGATGTAATGATTGACGCGTGCTGTTGTATCGATGAGGACCATTTATTGTTGTTACAGATAGAAAACTTGTAAACTTCAGAATTGTAGCAAACGGCTTGTCACACCCTCTGCTGTGGCTTCCTGGGTTTTAAGGCCTTTCCCCTTGGGCTCCGCCTTCAGCCTCCCAACCGTCCTTTAGGTGGGCGTGGACAGACCTGTACATACTCACTCTCTCTCACACACACACACACATACACACACACTCACTGCTATTCACAGAAAGAAACATAAAACAACCCAACAGCCCAACAACCCAATATGGCTCCTACAATCATCCTCATCATCATGCTCATCACCATCATCATCATGATCATCATCATCGTTGGACCACCGTTGGATCTAGTCACAAAAGTGGACGTCAGTCTCCTATGATGGACCACACAGAGTTCCTGGTCCCTTCCTGTCTGCATACTGTACCTGGCTGTCCTGTGATGCTGTCCTGTGATGCTGTCCTGTGGTGCTGTCCTGTGATGCTGTCCTGTGATGCTGTCCTGTGATGCTGTCCTGTGATGCTGTCCTGTGATGCTGTCCTGTGGTGCTGCCCTGTGATTATGTCCTGTGATGCTGTCCTGTGGTGCTGCCCTGTGATTATGTCCTGTGATGCTGTCCTGTGGTGCTGCCCTGTGATTATGTCCTGTGATGCTGTCCTGTGATGCTGTCCTGTGGTGCTGTCCTGTGGTACGGTCCTGTGGTGCTGTCCTGTGATGCTGTCCTGTGGTGCTGTCCTGTGGTACGGTCCTGTGGTGCTGTCCTGTGATGCTGTCCTGTGGTGCTGTCCTATGATGCTGTCCTGTGATGCTGTCCTGTGATGCTGTCCTGTGATGCTGTCCTGTGATGCTGTCCTGTGATGCTGTCCTATGATGCTGTCCTGTGGTGCTGTCCTGTGATGCTGTCCTGTGGTGCTGTCCTGTGATGCTGTCCTGTGATGCTGTCCTATGATGCTGTCCTGTGATGCTGTCCTGTGATGCTGTCCTGTGATGCTGTCCTGTGGTGCTGTCCTGTGATGCTGTCCTGTGGTGCTGTCCTGTGGTGCTGTCCTGTGGTGCTGTCCTGTGATGCTGTCCTGTGATGCTGTCCTATGATGCTGTCCTGTGATGCTGTCATGTGGTGCCGTCCTGACCCTGTGCTTGCCAACTCTGTGTCTGACCACTGCCTGGACGGAAAGGCCCCCATGCAGAGCGCTGCGGATGCTCTTATGATTCAGATCTCCGATATCTGTGATTCACAATCCATTGGCACATTTGTATTTTTAGCTCTGTTCTTCACTGCATAATTGTGTTCAGCCTGTGGTCTGCACTTCCCTGCATGAACATCTGTCTCTGGTGGAGGATATCCCACCCTGAGCTGCTGCTCTCAAGGTTTCTAACAGTTCTTCTATGAGTTTTTCCTGGTCTTCTTTGATGAGTTTAGGTTAGTTAGGGGGTGAGTCTAGGGTTTAGCCACCACCATCATCACCACCATCATCATCATCATCACCACCATCGTCATCATTACCACCACCATCATCACCACCACCACCACCATCATCATCATCATCATCATCATCACCACTATCATCATCATTACCACCACCATCATCACCACCACCACCACCATCATCATCATCATCATCACCACCATCATCATCATTACCACCACCATCATCACCACCACCACCACCATCATCATCATCATCACCACCACCATCATCATCATTACCACCACCATCATCATCATTACCACCACCATCATCACCACCACCACCATCATCATTACCATCATTCTCATCATCCCCATCATCATCGTCACCACCATCATCATCCTCATCGCCATCATCATCACCAGCATTCTCAGACAGATGTATCCTTGGCGACAGAGCCGTATCATGGAGACTAAGGTACATTGTATTCTCAAGGTAACCATGGATACCTACACAAAAAGCTTAAGGGAGGTCTTAGCGTTTGTAACCGTGGAGACTAAGCTTCCAGTGTTACCTTGAACTTCAGGGACATGCACATACATGGGTGTGTTAGGCTTCATTGTTTATGGAGAACAAAGCATAAAGGGATAAAAATAAACAGTTATTAAAGCAGCTTCATCACCAATGTGCGTCACTGTGTGTCCGTGTGTGTGTGTTTGCCCGCCTCTGTGTATGTGTCTGAGAATGTGTGTGTGAGTGTGTTTGAGCATGTTTGTGTGTGTGCGAGCCGCTTAGGGTGGGGGGTGGGCTCCTAAACATTGTCAGAAAAGCATGTCAGCATGTCTGCCACTTAGGAAACACAGTTTCACTATTAGCTAACCCCCTCCTCCTCTCTCCTCCCCATGTCTAGTCCCCCTCTCTCTTCCCATATCTCCACCCTCTCTCTCTCCTCCCCTCTTTCCCACCTCTCCTCGCCCTCCTTTCTACCTCCCCCTCTCTCTTCCCCTCCTCTTCTTTCCTCTCTCTCTCCCCCCCCCCCCCCCATCTTTCCTCCCCTATAAACATAATAAACACATATCTCCTCTACAGAGAGAGAGAGATGTGTTTATTTGGTTTCTCTGTGCTGGTGTACAGTATCTCAGCTCCCCCTTAACCCGCCCAGCCCGGACTGAGCGTGCTCAGAGAGGACTTGGCGAGAGGCAGCAGGACTTGCGTGTCACCTCTGCTGCCTCGTTATGAAATAAACATCAGAAACTGGCGCCGCCACAAATCTCTTGCTATGCAAGTTCTGAGACAGAGGAGGGGGGGGGGGGGATGAGAGAGGAGGAAGGAGGAGAGAGAGGGTTGAGAGAGATAGAGAGATGGGGAGAGAGAAAGAGAGAGCAAGAGAGACTTCAAGTGAGACGGAGACAGAGATAGAGAGAGAAAAACGTAGAGAAAAATAGAAAGGGAGAGATGGAGAGATGCAGAAATAGAGAGGGTGAGGGAAGGAGATTAGAGAGAGAGAGAGAGAGAGAGAGAGAGAGAGAGAGAGAGAGAGAGGGCAAGGTCTAATTGTTACGCTCGGTCTAACACTACTTCATGCTTCATGTTCATGCTGCCTGGTTGGGGGCTCTTGTGGGACTTTAACCCAGGTCACCTGGCACTCCCAGACATCTCCTTTAAGACCAAGAGGCTTGATCTAACCCAAATGTTTATCTACCTGCATGCCTTCTACCACTGTGCTGTAGCGAAACAACGAGTGTGTGTGTGTGTTTGAGAAGGGGTGTGTGTCTGTGTGTTTGAGTAGGGGTGTGTGTGTGTTTAACGAGGGGTGTGAGTGTGTACGTGTGTTTGACGAGGGGGGTATGTGTGTTTGACGAGGGTGTGTGTGTGTTGGGGGCACAACAAGGGGTAATGGAGTGAGAAGGAAAGGTGTTGTCTAACATGAGAGCAACACAGCGTGACACAGTCATTAACAGACCAAGAGGATCAATACTGTCGCCCCAGGAGGGGGGGGCATCGCTCCCCCAGCACAGCCCCTGGAGAGGGGGTGGGGGGGTGGCGAT
Source organism: Hypomesus nipponensis (assembly GCF_054491055.1). Lineage (NCBI taxonomy): Eukaryota > Metazoa > Chordata > Actinopteri > Osmeriformes > Osmeridae > Hypomesus > Hypomesus nipponensis. The sequence continues at coordinate 3,937,952 of NC_140364.1, forward strand.
GGGGGGGGGGGGGGGGGGGTGAGAGGACAGAGACAGCAAAAGAGAGAAAGTGGTAAAAGAGGATTTTGTGCGTGTCTGTAGCTGTTTGTGTGTGCCTGTGTGTGTGTGTTTGTGCGTCTTTGCCTGTGTGTGTGGGTGTGTGTGTGTGCGTCTTTGCGTGTGTGTGTGTGCTCCAGAGAGACCCTGAAACACTTGACATTTTAAAAGGAGTTGGAGCGTCCCCGGTGTGTCTGTATCCTTCATTACCAGATTGCCCGCAGATGTACCATCACACCCACACACACACACCTTAATATCCTGGCTTTCCCAGAACCCCCCCGCCTCCACACACACTGGGTATAGTGTACATAGTGTACAGTGATATGTCATGACATTAACAAAGTAGTTCCCCTTTCCTTCACCTATTCTTTAACTTTTTAATTCATATTTCATTTGTGGTCGCGCACGCAGAGTAGGAGGTGCCTGGTTTGAGTCAAGGTGTTTTTTATGTACTATATGAGATTTGAGAACAACTATGGCTGAAAAAGATTGCTTAAGCATTTGTCAGACAAAATGCAGTATATTTTCCCATATGTTTTCTTTATCAAATTCAAGAATTCCATAACATTTTTGAGGTAGGGATTAAACCATGCAAAACAATGCCTAACTACACAAAACATTGCATATTTTACTTTTCTTTGTATACATGAAAATATATTTTGTCTCGTAAAAATTCCCAAATCAAATACATGACTAAAACGAATGAAAATATCTTCAAATAAACAACCTAAGGCTTTGACTGTGTTCTTAACTTTTTTGCCTTGTCAATCTTGAAATCTTCACCTGTGGCCGCCATGTAGTTAGCCACATAGCTATCCACACCGCGAGCCACCTAGCTACCCACACACCTAACCACCTAGCCACACACAGTAAGCCGTCAAGCTATCCACACGGCTAGTATCCTAGCTATGTACACAGTTACCCACATAGCTATGTGCACAGGCAGAATAGCTCTTAACACATTTGGCCACCTACCCATCTACACAGCTAGCCACCTAGCTTTCGTGAGACGAGGTGGCAAGGTGAGCCACTGACAAGCCATGTGTGTGGTGAGATGATATGAGCTGATTGGTTCTGAGCACACGGCGAACTGCTGGGCTGCCAGCCATCACCACGAAAACTTTTGAAACAGAGGTCAGAGGTCATTCTTGTCCAGAGCAGCCTCCAGCTGGGGCTACACATACACACATACACTCACACACACTCTCTCTCACACACACACACACACACACACACATACACAAGCATACACACAGTACAAGCAATGCAATCTCTGAAGACAGGATACAACAGAGTACAGTATCTGGTCACACAGATCTCTCCCTCTCTCTCCCTTTCTTCTCTACCTTTCTCTCTCACTCCCCCCCTCCCTCCCCTCGGTCTCTCTCTCTCTCTTCCTCTCTCTCCCTCTCCGTCCTTCCGTCTCTCTCCCTCTCCTCCCTCTCTGACAGGTGGAGTGGTAGGAGGATGCTCAGGGAGTGTGTGTTTCCACCTCAGCAGTGTGGACAGGTAAGCCCATGTGACCAAACACAGCCAGGCTCAGCTGTCAGGAGTAGTCACACACACTCTGGTCACAGGGTCACATACAAACACACATACACACACGCACTTACACACACACACAGCTCTCTCCTCTGCTTGGTCATCGGGTCACACACACACACTTGCACACAGAGACACTTTTGCAGATACGCACACACAAACACGCAGCAGATGGTCCCAGATTGAGATTGATAGTGATAGTCCATTTGTTCCACTCGTAAAGTGTGAGAGTATGCATGTGTGTGAATGTTTATGTGTGTACATTTGAGTGAGTGTGTAAGACTCACACACACACACAGCCGTCATGTGCACAACACAAACATAGCAATACCTACTGCACACATACACACTCTCTGGGGCCAGTTCACACACAATCACACACACGTTTCCATTCTAAGTAAGGGAATTCCGAACTGTGTGCGTGTGTGTATTAGGGATGCACGATAATATCTGCACGACATCGGTATCGGCAGATAAAAGCTTCAGAACTTAATTATCGACATCTGCAGATATGAAACTAAGGTGACGTGCAAATTATGCACACGTGAAGCAAATGTTTCATTAAGCAATAAGCCCGTTGCATCGCTTTTCTAAAACTGTTACTACAAATATTTGATATGGTTTCATAAATAAAGACAATTACATTGAAGAAACAAAATAGTTTAATAATAAACCGTCATTTTTCCGCCACTACAAAGTATAGTTCTTACATAAATCGTTGCCACGCAACTGATTGAAAACAGTGGACGGCCCATGTCGTCTTTATAGTGCTGGCTTTATTCCTTGCCTTTGCCAACACTTCGATTTTAACACTTCTTCTCTGCATGCCTGGTCTTTTTAAACTCTTTCTCCTGCATTCTGTCAATAGTTTCCCACCACTCGTCAAATATCAGCCCACCCAGCAAATCAAAATTCACAACAATTTCTGCCATTCTCTTTACAACTAGATTGTTTGCTACTGTGTATTTTATTTTATTTTAAATATTCAATGCGCAGTAATATGGAATGTTATGTTATGAGGACAACTTGAAAGGTTATGCTGGATTTTACAACGGCATGGAACGCGATACAGCCAATTTCAATTAAGGATTGGAACAATCCTGTAAAGTGTCAGTGATGCGATACATTTTAAGTTTACAGAGTTACATCTGCATTTCTGTGCATGTGACAAGAATGTGCCATTGTCAACAACACAGTTTTAAGGAAACTTCAAGGAGGTACTATTCAGGTATGAAAATTGTGATGTGAAAATATAAAAAAATCTGCCATATTTGAAATCATTTCAATAGTTTTCATGAATGAATGTCTATTTCTAAAATGATACAAATCAAGTTTTTAATGTCCCGTATTTACAGCAAGTACCCCATCAAAAAAGCGGATTAATTCTAGTACAGGAGAGACTTTTCAATAATTAAAAAGCAGAGGTGTATATATCGGTATCGGCATCGGCAATCGGCCAAAATGAGCTTGTAAATATCGGCATATCGAATATCGGCTAAAATTCAATATTGTGCATCCCTAGTGTGTATACGTGTGTGTGTGTGTGTGTGAGAGAGAGAGAGAGAGACAGAGTGAATGAGTGTGTGTGTGTGTAAATATGTGTGTGGATGTGTACGTTGGTGTGTGAGTGTGTGTATGTATGTGTTTTTAATGTGTGTAAGTGTGTGAGTGTGTATGTGTGTGTGTGTGTATGTGTGTGTGTGTATGTGTGTGTGTGTGAGAGAGGCTCAGCTTTCTACAGGCAGATGAAAGAGTTGTTTGAATCTAACCAGAGTCAATGTTGCTGAGGCAGGCAGGTGCATTACTTCCTCACACGTACACATACTCACACACACACACACACACACATGCACAAACACGTATACACGTACACACACACAAGCCCAAACACATATACACGTGCACACTTGGGAGGGGAAGGCAGGGCGAAAGAGAGGGGACAGAGAGAGAGAGGTATACATTCGTGTATGTGTGTGTCTGTGTGTCATGATGGACAGTGTGTGTGTCATGGTGGACAGTGTGTGTGCCATGGTGGAGAGTGTGTGTGTGTGTTTTGTTGGAGAGCGTTGCTACACATAATTTGTCATATTTCTTCAGTAACACAGTTCCTGGGAACACATCTGGTCCAGTCTCACTGCAATCTCCTACAAGGTCTCCTGCACAATATCTCTTCTCCTGCACATCTCCCACTTTCCTCTAAAGCCTTGTGAACGCAGACTTCACACACAGACACACACACACACAGTCAAGATTTTCATACAGGCTTTTTGGCTTTTTTTTATATTGATTATATTTTCTCATACATGTTTTTTGTTTGTTTTGTATTTCATCTAAAATAGTCATTACAATGATTCACAAAGTTGTAAAGGTTTCTAGGAAACAGGAGAGTGGCAGATTTAACAGTACTAGTGTCTCATCAGACTCCATGATGCTGTTTGATGTACTTCAGATATGACGTTGCTGTTGCTGAACTGTGCGATACTGTGGTTGAGATGTTATTGTTGTCCTTTGCCATGTATTACTGTGGTTGAGAAATTACTATTGCACCATGCCTGGGAGCTGAAAAGTGGCTCCTTTGATTTGTGCCTGGTAAATACCAACCAATCCTTGACTCTGACCACTGTAATACTGTTAGAACTACACACCTCTGATCCTTGATTACCTGCTGTGCTTCCTATATAGCCTTTTCGAGCGTTGCCTTTGCATCAAGGTGTCGGCTGAATGAAATGTAACATGCAAATGACATTCCAGTGTACCTGCACTTGCGGTTAAACGCCTGTCAAACTGTAACATGAAAGCCCAGTAGAACAGGAGGCCAGGAGAGGTTCCTAAACGGCCGGTCAGGGTTTTACCCCGGACAGACAACCAGGTACCCAGCTTACACAATCTCACTGCTTGAGCATGCCTATGGCTTCGTAGCGGAGGGAGAGAGGGGGGGGGAGATAGGGAGGGGGGGGCAGGGAGAGAGGGCGGGAGGCAGAGAGAGAGAGATGGAGACGGCAGGGGGGCAGGGAGAGAGAGGCAGGGAAGTGGAGATGGGAGGCAAAAAGAGGGATGGAGGTAGAGAGAGAGGGAGGAAGGAAGAAATTCTAGGAATGGATTCATTTCCAAATCGACTCCCACTGCCACCACACAACTGGTTATCAGCTTCTGTGGGCCTATAGGCATCGAGGAAGGACGTGTCTCTGCTTCTCATTCTTCTCTGTCTCTTTCCTTCTCCCTCTATAGCTTTCTTCGGACATATTTCTCTTTCTCTATATCTCTGTCTCTCTTCCTCTATTGCATTCTCTCTCTGCAGCTTGCAGACTTAAATGGTCTGGTGTCTCAATAAAAACGCCATGGTTCTCCCGAGAGCTGTTGTGCTTGAGTTGTTTCCCCTAAACTGTCCTCATAACGGAGTTTAACAGCGGCCTTGGGCTCGCGGGGCTATGATCCATTCCCGCGGGCTGGAGGGACCGAGGGCCGCGGGGGATGCGAGGCGCGAGGCGCGCAGCGGCATATTAATTAGCAGCGTCGCTCAAAACGCTGAGTGGGCCAACAACATCGGGCCGTGTAATGGGGCAGGCGCGGAAGACGGCGGTGCGACTTTGAAAGAAAAGATCACGTCCAAAGAATGAGCCTAATGTGTTTATTCAGTGCTCTTGAGGTAAAGTGTGGGAGGTGCGATGACACCTAGATTGATGCAACCTAAGTTCCGGCCACTCGCGAGAACGTGTGTTTTCCACGCCAGAACCGAATACAGACTGCCCCAATCTGGACCAACGTGTCATCAATTACGTCAACTTCTCAACACTCGAAGCACGAAAAAAAAAGAAATGTATTCTGCGCATAAACAAAATAAAAAAAATAGCCTACATTCTGCTGTATTGTCTACCGGAGAGTGCAGGTGCGTATACTCGCCCTCTCCGCAACACTGGCTGAGAACAGAGAGATGCCTCGAGTATTCATGTTTAATTCCGAGGGCAGTCTTCTGTTTCAACCGTAAAATACACCCGTGTCGGTGGGGCGTGTTAAAGGCGCGCAACAGTTAAACGGTTGAAATCAGAGTCGGGCGTTCAGCCGACCCGAGGAGCGAGACAAATAAGCTCGAGCTTGAAACCTTTACATGAGCGGGGAAACAGCCCAAGATGAAAACCTGTTTCATATTCCAGAATCACCGAGAACCTCTCGGTCTGTGATCTAAGCATTGTGTAACGGCACCGACCTAAAGATAAAGCGTGTTAACGTAGGTGTGTGTGTGACTGTGCTTCTTGCAGCGTGCTCTCTCAGAGCGCCGGTTATCAGACAGGACAGAATTCGTCTCCCCTCGCTTCTCGCTCCGTGCATCCTACATGGCACCTCGCATCTCCGTGTGTCGCGTCTCCGACCCCCGCCCCCCCCCCCCTCTCTCTCTTTTTCTCTCCCCCTCTTTCTAGCCGTCGGTCATTTGATTACAGAGAAAACGTCCATAGACTTATGAACAGCCAACAACCTCATCAGTCTTATCAACATCTAGAAATGATATTAGAAATCATATTTCCGGACCAGAGGGACACTTGGTTGAGCGGAGCCCTAACCCACAGATTAAAGATGAAGATTCTGGTGCGGTATCTTGCTGGGGTTCACACACACAAGCAACTCACGTATCCGCTCGAGCATACTGCAAGAATATTTATTGAGCTCGCGCTCAATGCCTGCATTGAACGGTTAGGCTGGCGGGGGAAGCGTCTCCGGGACCGGACTGTTATCATGCCTCGCAGCTCTCCCCGATTACACAAAAACACAGCCCCGTCCTCGGGAAATTAAACAAGCACACGCTAATTACCGAACACCGCACATCCTAGGTTCATCCTTACCTTCAAGACACGTGACCGTCATCAAGAATACCAGATTCCAAAATAGAATCCCAGTTTTAATCCGCATCTTTTTGGCTTGGAAAAAGTACCCCGTTCTGTGTTTAACACATCCTGTCTTTAGCGGGGATAGGGAATCCGTCGTCGAGGCGATGCGCGAGCCCTCTATATCACCCGTTTTCATGGTCACATGAAGCTCGTCTTTCTTTTCGATCTCCCGTTCCTCTGCCGGTAGCGGTGCGTCTGCCGTTGTGGCTGGCGCGCGGTCACAGCTCGAAGTGAACGGCTCTGCTTAGCTCCCACACCAACCTTCACGCGGACTCAACCATCTCTCCAACGGGGGCAAAGCGCGCAGCTCGATTCCTCGCAAGCGGGTGCGTTGGTTAATATCGAGCCTTTTTACCGACAGACGCGGAGTTCCCAGTCCTGATACGTACTCAACTAGAGAGGGAAAAGGCTCGGGCCACAGGGGAGTTTATCATCCACACCAACCATCCATCACACGAGCACAGTACATCAAATAATCACATAAGTCTTTAACGCGCCAGACTCAGGGATGTGGAGTGTTTTATATCCGTTTTCCCAGCCGCCAGTATCCGTTCAAATCTAAATCCCCGAATTCGCCTGGTGACTTGTCACAACGACATGACGGACATGAGACCGTATCTCTGAGGTGGAGGTGGACCAGAGGACTCGAGGTGAACCGAGAATCACTATTCACAAAGCCCGTGTTGCTGTTTGTCCGTTCAGTGCCAGGGGCAGTGAGCTAAGTTAAGTCCGTCATTAAGAGCACAAGCTCGCACCGTAATGATTTTAACCTAATCTTAATGTAAGTCCGCTAACAGTGACACCACCCAATTACAGGCTCGTGACGCCTCCTAAGCAGCATCTCCTCGCCCCTCCCGCTGGTTTCACCGCAGTTGAATGTGAATAAAAGCACTGTCTACATCGCATCCCACTGAATTCTCCGCTCCGGTCGCAACTTTCCTGCTGTTTTCAGAGTTTGTGCGCGGTATTGAAGGACGCTTCTGCCCTCTACAGGCGGTTTTATCCGAAGCTTTCTAGTCCACCCTCTCTCAGTTTGTATGTGCGTTGGTGTGTGTCTGTGTGTGTGTGGTACTAAGCGCGGACGATAGAGAAAAACAACGTCCGCCAGCCCTGTTGATAAGTAATGGAATTCTGTTTGAAAAGCGAGTTTCAGCCCGTGTGATCGGTGAATACCTTCAGCCTATAACCTTCAACATATGCTTCTTTCCGTTTTCATCTCGTTTATCACGGCACGGCTATAGGACGTGTTCCGTACTGGTGGCCGTTCAAACCGTGACGCATAATTGCATGGGGCTCGTGAAGCTCCTGCGGCGCGCGCTCGGAGAACTCTCCAAGGTGCTGAAGCCCAGCCGCGTTGCGCGAGCTGCATATTCTACCGGCAAATCAATACCCTCGTGGCACGCGGCTCATATTCGACACGGGATAAAAGAGGAAATGAACAAAATGCAAAACGTTGCACTTTCGACAGTTCTCATGCTGTTCTCAAGGCCCGTGGCTGGAGGGATATCAAGAGTTTTTATGTCGGAACTCGAGCTTAACGTCATCATGTCTGTACAGTATTCCTCGTGCAGCAGGGCAAAATATGTTATGACCCAGTAAGTCGGTGTAGCCTACATTCGTATATTTAATGCACGGTTCATATTTGGGGGGGCCCTCGAGGCGTTTGTGTCTGTGGACAAAAATTGCCTTGTCTAGCGGACCTGGCAGGGCTCCTTGCGCTCCGTTGCATGCGCACACATGGGTGAACGTGCTTGCTCATCAAGACGTGTCCTCGCGGCGCGGAGCGCGGGAATGTGTCTGGTCCTGATAGATTGAATTCGGACGAGATTCACATCGATCAAACTGACCTCCAGTTCACGTCGTCCTGTCACGAGCCTAATACAATACTGTAATACCTTGAGTATAATACTACTGTAGTTGGAAATATTACTGTGGTACTGTTGGGTAATACTACTGTAGTACTGAGGTGTAATGGTACTTTAGCACTGACGTGTAATACTGCTTTAGTACTGGTGGTGATACCACTTTACTGCTGGGGGGGGGGGGTAATACTACTGTAGTACTGGGGTATATACACATACACTCCCTCACACATACCCACACATGGTACACACACATAAACTCACAGATAGTCACAGTAGGGTTATTCAGATTCTGTCTTCTGATAATTGCTTTAGCCACGCCCCCTCAGTACAATGGAAAGGAACTCAGGAACATGTGACCTTTCAGCATCACTCTCTCCTTCACTGTCTTTCTCCATTCCTACCTCCATCTATCCTTCCTTCTCTTTCTCCATTCCTCCCTCCATCTCTCCTTGCCTCACTCCCACATTGCTCCCTCCCTCCCTCCCTCTTTTCCCCTTCTCTCTCACCCCTCCTCCCTCTCTATCTCTCCCCTCTCTCCTCAGTGTGCTGGTCAAGATGAATCACACCTGCACCCATGATACAGGACTGAAGGTCAGCAAGACCCCAGTATCCAGACACACACTCCAATACACACACGCATGCACATGCACAGTTACACACGCTCAAAACAAACTCGCACCCATGCACACCTGTACATGCAACCACACACACACACGCCGAAGGGACATGGCCAGAAGTCTTCTTGACCTACTCTGTAAAATTCAGAACTCACTCACCATGTTCATTAACCTCTCCACTCTTCTCGTCCCCTTTTCTCTCCTGGAGGGATGGAGAGAGGGATGGAGCGAGGGATGGAAGGAGGGATGGAGCGAGGGGTAGGAGGAGGCATGGAAGGAGGGATGGAGCGAGGGGTAGGAGGAGGCATGGAAGGAGGGATAGAGCGAGGGGTAGGAGGAGGCATGGAAGGAGGGATGGAGCGAGGGGTAGGAGGAGGCATGGAAGGAGGGATGGAGCGAGGGGTAGGAGGAGGCATGGAAGGAGGGATGGAGCGAGGGGTAGGAGGAGGCATGGAAGGAGGGATGGAGCGAGGGGTAGGAGGAGGCATGGAAGGAGGGATGGAGCGAGGGGTAGGAGGAGGCATGGAAGGAGGGATGGAGCGAGGGGTAGGAGGAGGCATGGAAGGAGGGATGGAGCGAGGGGTAGGAGGAGGCATGGAAGGAGGGATGGAGCGAGGGGTAGGAGGAGGCATGGAAGGAGGGATGGAGCGAGGGGTAGGAGGAGGCATGGAAGGAGGGATGGAGCGAGGGGTAGGAGGAGGCATGGAAGGAGGGATGGAGCGAGGGGTAGGAGGGAGTCTGTTGAGATCAAAGCTCCCACACCAGCAGATCAACAGGATTTGTTAGGTTGTATGACAGGTGATGTTCACTGAGACAGGGCTGGGAGAGGGGGGAGTGAGAGAAAGAGAGTGGGGGGGGGAGGGGGGAGGGGAGAGGAGGGGGGAGTAAAGAAGACAAAGGGAGAGAAGGAAGAAGAGAGATAGGGAGAACGGGAAGGGAGGGAGAGGGGGAGAGAAGGGATTCAGGAGGAGGGGTCGAGAGAGGGGGACAGCGAAAGAAAGAGAGAAGGGAGGGAAGAAAGAGGGGGGAGAAAGGGGAGGAGGAGGAATGAGAAATAGAGAATGACAAATGAGATGGAGACATTTAGTCACAGAGAATGAATAGCCAGAGGGAAGATGACAGGATAGAAAGAGTGGGAGAGAAGGAGAAAGGGGTAGAGAAGGGGAACTGTGTAGCCTGGGGTTTGAGCTCACACACCCATGACACACACCTACACACACACACATTCACTCGCACAAAAGGTTACATTGAGACAGCCGGCCAAAATTCTGATTAGCTTTGGTAATATGGTATATCATACAGTACATCATGAAAGCCCAAATCACATGTAATCAGATTTTTTCAATTCGGATTTCTTCCACTTTCATATGTGATCCTAAGTCGGATTCCAGTCTTGATTTTTCACTATGTAACCTCAGTCTGATCCCTCAAGTCAGAACTAATGCGACTTTGAGATCACTGTAGATCAACATTTGTCGCAATTCCGTGCTGGTAGGAGTGACTGGGTGGATATAAACATGGAGGACTGGAGGAGAACTGTGATGGAGTCAGTGGAGAGAGAGTGAGGTGTTAGGCTTCAGAAGTATCTATAGTGACATTTCTGCACAATCCAAACTTGAGGAGTCATATGCTAACCAGTTTGGGTTTGAGACAATGTCGCAAACATATGGCCGAAAGGGGGGACAGACAAATCTAACTGCTGTGTCAGCGAAAAGGGAGGAGCCTTGAAGCAGAGTTTTAACATGTTCATTTGCTGGCTTATAAAGGTATCATCAACTTATAAAGGTAACCGTGAATGCTGACTTCAGGGGCTTTCATGGTTGCTTCTGTAGGAGGGAGAGAGGAGGACAGAAGAGGGGAAGAGAGGGGAGGGGAGGAGATGGAGTGGGTGAGAGTAAAGATAGAGGTAGAGACACACACAGAGAGAGAGAGAGAGAGAGAGAGAGAGAGAGAGAGACAGAGAGAGGGAGGGAGGGAGGGAGAGTGGGTGATAAATAGTCCTAATCCCTGCTGAGCTGTCAGCATAAGAATGCAATTACAGAATACCTGTACCACACAGACAGAGGGAGGAGGGAGAGAGAGAGAGAGAGAGAGAGAGAGAGAGAGAGAGAGAGAGAGAGGAGAGGGAGAGAGTGAGAAAGAGAGAGAGAGAGAGAGAGAGAGAGAGAGAGAGAGAGAGAGAGAGAGAGAGAGAGAGAGAGAGAGAGAGGAGGAACAGAGGTGTGTTTGTATGACGCCAGACCAGGATAGCGGGTTTAACAAACTGTGAACCTAACCCTGAACTCTGAGTTGATGGACTCTATAATGGGAAACCTCGACTTTTCGGTTCCAGAAAAGCTGATATGAATGACTTAAATCAACTCGGAGTGTGTCCACTCTGAGTCAAGCGCGGGCATGAGAACTATTAAAAGCCAACATCAGTGGAACTCCAATACTAGGATCCACCATGGCACCGGGTGACAAAAAAGGTTCACCACACTTCAGATAGAAGTGTTCACACGTGTTCATGGTGAATCTGAGCACATATTCCGCCAAAAAGCAACAAGGCTGTAGCAGAGAGGCAATTGGTGTGGGAGACGATTGCTGGCCGAGTCAATGTGTCCATTTGAATGTAGTAGGCAGTCCATACATTGAACATTCAACCACACTGTCCGTTGATTTTACTGGTGAAATAGTGGTGGACTTAAAATACAATAAATAATAAAATAGCATGTTAAATGTTAAATTACATTTAAATACATACTACGAACAGGCAAAACATATTTTGGTTAGGCCTATAAGCTTGTGAATGTAGCCTATACATCACCTTGGTTTTTTACCATATTTGACATGATACAAAGTAAATATCAGTCGGTGCCTATTTCAACTTGTAGAAGCAGTTACCTCCAACAGAATGCCTTTCATCACAGGATGATGATGATTAAGATGATGAAGAGACGTTGACTGCTGCCACAGAGATGGATGCAGAGATGCCTAAGTATGGTAGCTTCTGGTAGTTCTCTCCCCATGTGGCCTACTTTTGGCTTGTGTGGAATCTTCAGTTACACTGAAATGACGAAAACAATGAATAAAAAAACAATTTGCACATTCTGATCTGGTTGAACAGAACATTGATGCTGTACACAGTGAGATGACATTTAATGGCAGATGAATTCTGAATGAGGAACTGTGGAATTTAATGTAATCTCATGTATTCCCAGTTACCATTAAAGGAGTTGTGCAAACGGCATCTCGTGAAGCAAGTGCCAAAAACTGACCAAGAGATGGTGTACCAAGAGACGGGAGTCAGGTGGCTGAGTGGTTAGGGAATCGGGCTAGTAATCAGAAGCCGGTTCGGTTCCGGGCTGTGCAAAATGACCCTTCACCCTACTTCCCTTGGGGGAATGTCCCTGTACTTACTGTAAGTCGCTCTGGATAAGAGCGTCTGCTAAATGACTTAATGTAACTGTAATGTAAATGTAATGTAAATATAATGCAAATATAATGTAAATGTAATGTACATGTAATGTTCTTAGGGCAGAAGATTAAAGGATGATCTTGTAAGGCTGGGTGTCAACCTGCCCCCACCTCTCATATACTAATATCTGGAGTTACTGGACAGAGTCTCAACTTGATGGCTCTCACACCTCATTGTGTAACTTACTGTAGCATTGCTAGTCATATGTTGATAAGTAAGGGCCAAGATTGGTTGATCTTGGGTATAAAAAGAATTGTGAAGGATTGTTCTGTGGATTCTTGATCTCTTGAGACATTCTCCTCAGCTCTGGCTTGTCATACTCCTCCTTCCTCACCTCCTGCTTTCTCTCTCTGGTTTACAATAATCATTTTTTAGCATGTTTGCCTTGTAATTGATTTCATTTTATGTAACCTTACTTTGACCATTCTTGCTCTGATTTAACACATAACTGTAATACCGTTGGTAATGGCATTATTTGGTTGATTTAAATACACTGTTCAGTTTCCAATCTTCCTTCAAACCATAGGGGAATTAGTTTCGGTTGTTTGGCCAATATTAACCCCCTACAATCTCAAAATTGATTTGCTGGAACACCAGTTACAGGAGGGTTCATGGTCACATTTGAATTATGTAAATTATAGGAACTATAACTAATACAAATACTTATTGTTGGATTTCTATTTGTAGGCAATGAAGAAGACCAAATACAATTTCAATGATTTGTCTTTATTTCAGTGCCAAAAAGCATTTGGTCGGTTCTGAGTGCACATCCACAGGAAAGGACACCCCTTGTCTGCCAACGCTATCAGGCTCAGAAAGTGGGAGGGGACAGGTAGCAACGCAAAGTTTGTCATGGAAAACATGCTAGCGAGTAGGTAAGGTTCACAGAGTAAGTTACCATGGACACTGACCAAAAGTTTGCGTTACCTCTCTTCCTGGAACGGAGAACCCAGAGTAATTCCTCATTTAAGGGCAGTGCCGCCGCTTGCCATTTTGGTGCCCTACGCATAATTCCTTTATGATGCCCCCCCCCCCCCCCCCCAGCATAAACAAAATATGTAAAATAAACAACCGTTTTTCAATTGGTAAAACCTAATTGTCTAGTGAAGGTGATGTATTTTTGTCTCTTAATTTTTCAGCTCCACCCTTTCGTTTCTTAGCTTGGTTTTCCAAATTAATTATAAACATGTAAAACTGAAAGCATGCAGCCAAGGAGCTCTCCACCTTTATTACTCATTTAAAAACTATTTGATCAATCGAATATAAAAGCATCATAAAATGTACAATAAAGTAACATCTAGCTGGCGTCAGTTATTTCAAATGCATAGATAACATATTTGAGTGTGCTAAAATTAGCAATAACGTCAGCTAGTTCGAGGTGTATGCATAGGCTAAGTTAGCAGCACATTTCCCGTATTAAACAATAATTAAACATGGACTTACCTGAAAGTGATGCACGGGCATCATTTCGCAGTTTATTTCTTTTTTTGCCCCTGACTCCTGTTGTCTTTTTGAGGCCATTTTCGAAAATTGTACCTAGCCTACTGTCAAAATTCGTCAGGCCACTGAGGTAGGAAAGGGCACCCACGGCGAGCTTGGTAAGTTGAGTGTATTTGTTTTTTTTTGTGGGGTGGGGGGGGCACCGTCGTAACGTTTTTTGAGCAATTAAATATATCTCTTGTTTTGCCTGTTTTGTGATTTACATGCCTAAAAGGTGCGTAATATTTTTATAGGCCTACTGAAATAATATCGGCATTATAATTATAATAACTATGTCTATGATAATTTTTCAGTTGGCAATTTTTTGGTGCCCCCTCAGACCTTGGTGCCCTACGCACAGCGTGTAGTATGCGTTATGGGAGCGGTGGCACTGTTTAAGGGTAACCTAACTCAGGGTTTTCACTAAACCCACTTTCTGGGATACCTTCCAGGTGTGTGTATGTGTGTGTGTGTGTGGGTAAGACCACACCAGATGTGTGTCACCTCTAGTGTCTGTGGGGTCATGCTCTCTGACTTCTGTGTGATGCGTCGAGACACTGATGACATCTCAACACAGAGGTTTGGATTTCAGGAGAACAACCACAACTCGTCACCTGTAACAGAAACCAGAAGGAGCTCAAAGCTGCATAATATATCCAATTTATCATAGCATATCATTCATAATGGGACTCCAGAGTCATAACTATGCTAAACATTTGCTCAACTAAGCAAAACCTTTGCTAAAAGCAGTAACGCGGAAGAACGAGAGATGAAATAGGGAGGAGAGAGGGATGAAAAAGGGAGAGAGAGAGAGATGAAAAAGGGATACATACACGCACACACACTCTTTCACACACACACACACACACCCCAACAAACACACACACTGTGGGGAGCCTGTCTGGCAGTGATTGCCGTGGTAACAGGTTATTTGGATGCAGCTTCATCTCCTCTTGTATGTGCTCATCTGTTTGCCTCCTTCTGGTGTGTAAGTGTGTGTGTGTTGTGTGTGTGTGTGTTTTGAGTGTGTGTGTGTGTGTTGTGTGAGTGCCAGGTACAAGGCAGGAAGGACTCAGCTACTGGCCAAAAACAGGAAGTGAGGGTTTAATAATTCACACAGCAAACAGGTGCAAAAATGGCCGCTTGGAATCTAATGACAGGCAAGAGTTCATAAACCAAATACTGAATCCAAATGAATAAATTCAGGGTCTAAAACCATGCAGCGGTCTGAACAGGATTCCAACCTGTAAACACTGAAAAGACCCACGAAAAAATACTGGCACGCTCTGTAGGGAAGCACAGCAGAAAGCAAAGCATATAGCAGAGTCGCTGGCATATCACCGGGTATGTAACAAGTGTGTATGTGTATGTGTCTGAGTGTGTTTGAGTGTGTGTGTGTGTGTGTGCGCATTTGTCTTCCAGCCAGCCGTTGTGGGGCTGCCTGTTTTTTTCTTCAAATGATTGGTTGAGCCAGGGGTGATTAGTCATCCAACCACAGCCAAGGATGAGAGTTTATAATATTCATGAAGCAGGTTGTTATGGCATTGTCCCCTTGTTTAACAGGCAAATCAGTGTCCAGTAGCGAGATTGTGATGGGGGGCAGGAGAGAAATGGAGGGGTGAGGAGAGAGGGATGAAAAGGAAATTTGGCAATTAGGAATCTGAAGATCTAAATAAACATTGAATTAAAAAAGATTTTGATACTTTGAGCAAATGAGAGAATAGAACAGAAAGACACAATTGTGTCCTTCCTGTGTTTATTCCACCGCACAGCTACCACAGCTGCTACAGCGCTGCATAATAACGCTGTCCTTTCCTTTCTTTTGAGGCTTTTCACAAACCCCTAATTGAGCACATACTACGTTTCTAAAGTTCATTCTTGTCCGAGTCATATGAAAACATGAGTGTGAATCCTTGCAGTGAGACCCAGACCGACGGGTTCCCTGCCTCAGCGGAAACGTAGCCGCGTCGGTTAAGGGGAATTGTCTTTTTGGTCTGATGGTAGATGGTGACCTGGGTTCGCAGATGGGACTCAGGTAGGACTCTGTAGCCAACACAAACACCTGATGAAGAGTCACCCTCCACACCCTCACCATGAGAGAGAGAGGGAGGGAGGGAGGGATGGAGGCAGAGAGAGAGGGAGAGCGAGGGGGAGAGGGAGGGAGGCAGAGAGAGAGGGAGAGGAGAGTGTAGGTGTTAGGTTTGTCTCACTATTGATCCAGAGTCTCACATCAAGATTGGTTTTCTTCACGCCACATGTATCCATGCGTTGCCGTGGGATACGGATAGAGGGATAGACAGACGGAGAGGGGTCTCCTGAGGGAACTCCTTCCTTCTCTTCTCCTCTTCTCGCTTATTCTTCTCCCCCTTCCTCTCCTCTCTTCTCCTCCCCCTTCCTCTTCTCTCCTCTCCTGTCCTCCCCCTTCCTCTTCTCTCCTCTCCTCTCCTGTCCTCCCTTTCCTCTCCTCTCCTCCCCTTTTGTCCTCTCCCCTACTGTCGAAGGGCACAGAGACTGACTCGGGGGGACAGCCGCAGATAATAGGAATAGGGTGATGGAAGGAGGGGGATGGAGGGGAGAGAGGGTGTTGGAGGAGAGAGAGATGGAAGGAAGGGGGTGGAGGGGAGGGGAGAGAAGAGGATGGAAGGGGGGATGGAAAGAGGCTGTATTGATTAGAGGTCAAACCAAGGGGTATAGAGCAACTAAGACAGGGAGAAGGAAGGTTTTAGAGGCCTATAAAGATGCTGGTCTTGCTCTCTTAAAGGGATGAGATAGGCCCGGCTCTCTTAAAGGGATGAGATAGGCCCGGCTCTCTTAAAGGGATGAGGGTATTGACTCTGATCCAATCTGCTGCTGAGTTCTTGCACTTAGCAGGGAGAGTGACCGTGTGTTTCAGAGTGTGTAGGGGTGTACAAGAGAGTGTTTCTGAATGTGTGTGAAAGTGTGAGTGAAAGAATCTGTGCGAGCAAGAGTGTTTGTGTGTGTGTGTGTGTGAGAGAGAGAGAGAGAGCAAGTATGTATGTGCATCAGTGAATTTGAGCATGCGGGTGTGGGTGTGGGTGTGTGTGTCTGTGAACGAGTGCATGTGTGTGTGTGAAAAAGTTTGTGCTTGAGAAACTAAGTGTAAGCGTGTGAGAGAGTTTAAGTGTGTTTGTGTGTGTTTGTGTGAGAGAGAGTCGAGGTGTGTGAGAGAGTGTGTGAGAGTTTATGTGCGTGGGTGAAAGTGTGAGTGTGCGTGTGCGTGTGAGACAGGCTAAGTGTGTGTGAGAAAGTTTAAGGGTGTGTGTGTGAGACAAAGAGTGTGAAAGAGTTCAAATGAGTGTGTGTGTGTGCGCGCCTACACTTACACACACACATTCACACACACACACACACACTCTCTCACACTCTTTGTGAGAAAGTAATAAGAGAGTGAGAAAGGTAGAGGGCTGGAATGGTGGTCTGAACAAGCTCTTCTATTGTGTGGTATATTTTAGGCACTGTTCTTGTGACACACACACACACAAACAACCACAGTCATCAGAGTTGTTGAACATTAGGCTTGACTATACGTGCAACATCTTGTACACATGCCTTCTATACACATCTTATATAGACACCCGTGTATTTTATATACAGCACATACATACCGTACATATATCACAATGTCAGACAAAAAATTATAGAGCAAACTGCTGTTGTATTTAGCTTGGGCTTGGACCCCTCTTTTGTCTAAAGCTTCTCTCATCTGTGGAATCCTAAACCCAGGATTTGTGTTTGAACATCGATGACGCGAGTCGAAATGGGTTTCACCTTGGGGAAATACAAAGCAGCTAAATAAATCTTCTCTCTTACCCCAGATCTGAAACCTGTTATTTGCAATTATTTATTTCATTGAACCAGTATTTGTTGAATCCCTTTGATAGTCACAAAATATACCCTGTCACTCTTACTGTAGTATTGTACAATATAGTACAACACAGCATACTTTAATACAATTCAATAGGATACAACTGAACAGTATAATAATAAAATAATCTATCACTAAACTAGGAACTATCTCTAAACAGATTCCATCGGCAGAATCCAGTCTTTCTATTGCATTCCAAAGTTATGTAATAATCTGTACCCTCTGAGGTAAATGTGAACGTCCATTAAGGCCCCTCAAGGCTTCCGTGACCGTGTAGAAAGAACGAAGCATGCGTGCGTGCTTTTTAAATGACTGCAGTATGTGGGTGTCTTTATCATTTACAAGTATATATAAGTAAGCTGTGGGTGTCTAATATGTAAATATATCCGTACTGTTTATATATTCAAGAAATAGCTTGTGACAGGCGGTGGAAATGGTTGTTACATCACAGCTGAGGGTGGCTCTTTGGCCTGACATGAAGCTTGTTGCAGAACAGCCACGTGGCACACATGCCAACATGAAAGTACGAGACACGCTCCAATCGAAATCGTTTTTATGAATAAACAATCGTCTCAATCAAAGCAACCCTAACCCTGACCTCGGACGCCTGCACACGGTGCGAGGAGGTTTCTATGCAACGCACAAGCTAGCAGCTAGCGAAGTTGTCTTTATTTTAGTTTCAGTACATGGGCGCCTGTATAATATATGTATTTAGTTAGTGGGTGTCTGTGTAATACGTACATAATACAGTGTATGGGTGTCTGGGGGGATGAGAAAATTAAAAATTCTATTCTGTTCTATTTTCAAAGAAAATGGATTCATGCTATGTACTAATTGCGCCATAGAAATATCTTCATGTAGCTGAATGTTTCCTGCTGAGCACAGGCTGCAGCTGCAGAGATACATCCACAATGTTTCTAATCTTGTTCAAGTGGACCACTTCTGAGAGTAAATAATAAAGGATCTCAATAATAAAGGTAATTAGAGTCGACATGGTGGGCGAGGCCCTGTACTGGCCGGTAGTTCAATATAATAGAGACTATATAATATGTGTATGTGAGTTAGAATATGATCATAGTGATTAAGCGCCCACACCCCCTGCCCCCAGCGCTCCAGACTCAGAATAAAACTACAGCATGGTTCCTTGGCCTCTTGACAGCCCTTCCTGACATGGAGGAGAACCCGGGTTCAAGCTCGGCTTGCTGCCATAGGTTTGATCCCACTCACCAAACCACCCCCTCTACACTTGCCGTGCTGTAGTGGGCGCAGTTTGGTCTTTGCTATTGCCACCCCATTAGGGGATTGAACCTGGGTTATCGCTCCCCAAACCATTCCTTCTCTGCTGGCCGCAGTGCACTGGAGTGTGTGTGTGTGTGTGTCTGGAGAGAGCAGATGGCGAGGACTGGAGTGTGTGCGAAGAGGCGTGTGTATCATTTTGGTACAATTATCTCAGCTTCTGTTACGGCACTGAGGCGTTGAGAGCACTGGAGCCCTGTGCACACACACACACACACCATCACACACACATACACACACACACACACACACCATCACACACACATACACTCCATCACACACACACACACACACACCATCACACCTACACACACACACACACACCATCACACACCATCACACACACATACACACACACACCATCACACATACACACACACACCATCACACACGTACACACACACACAATAACATACTCATGCATGCTCACACACACGCACAAATACATACACACAAGCGCATACACAGCCATACTGTATGACACACAAGTGATGACACGTACACGCACACACTTGCAGACGTGAACACAGACTCTCTTTGTCTGTCTTTGTCTCGCTGCATATTAAACATATAAAACATGTATATAAAGTACGTACTGTACATGTATATGTACACAATACAAATGTATATACAGCTACATGTAAGAGAGAGAGATGGGGAAAGAAGGAAAGAGCTCTTCTCCTCTTCTCTCCTCTCTTCTCCTCTCCTCTTCTCTTGTCTTCTCCTTTATTCTGTCCTCTTCTCTTCTCTCCTCCTTCTCTTCTCTTCTCTCTTCTATTCGATTCTCTCCTCCCCTCCCCTCTTCGCTTCTCTTCTCCTCTCCTTCTCTCCTTCTTTCCTCTCCTCCTCTCCTCTCCTCCTCTTCTCTCCTTTCCTCCTCTCCTCTCCTCCTCTCCTCTCCTCCTCTTCTCTCCTCTCCTCCTCTTCTCTCCTCTCCTCCTCTCCTCTCCTCCTCTTCTCTCCTTTCCTCCTCTCCTCTCCTCCTCTTCTCTCCTCTCCTCCTCTTCTTTCCTCTCCTCCTCTCCTCTCCTCCTCTTCTCTCCTTTCCTCCTCTCCTCTCCTCCTCTTCTCTCCTCCCCTTCTCTTCTCCTCTCCTCTCCACTCTGTTCCTCTCCTCTAAACACTGTGCCTTCCACGACAACACGCACCCCTGCAATCACCTTGTCACACACACACTCAACCACACCTTCGAAACCCAGAACATATTCATAACCACATTAGGATGTCAGGAAATGGTAAATCTCTCTGACATTTCCTGGTAATTCCTCTTGTCGTCATGGCAGCAAGAAAGCTGGCATTTGAGAAGTGCTCAGGTAAGCATGTCTAGAGGAGCACAAGGAGGAGGAGAGGGTAGAGGAGGAAGAGGTGGAAAAGAGTGAGGAGAGGACGGAAGAGGAGTGGGACGTGGGGGAAGAGGAGGAGGAGGGAAGGAAGAGTGGGAGGTGGGGGAAGAGGAGGAGGAGGGAAGACGCGGCGGATGGACGTTTTTCTCTGGACAGTGTCAACAACTGTCACAAATCACACACTCACTCACACAGCTGTGTTCGCTTGGATCTCTGACAGAAGCTGAGTCTAATGGAAGTTCAGGGTTAAACAGCATGAGGTGCTAGTTAGACAGGACACACGCACACGCACTTCCACACATGCACGAGGGGCACGGAGGTGGAGAGGGAGAAAGAAAGAGAGACAAAGACAGAGAGAGGGACATGAAGAAGAGGAAAGGTGGAAGGATGGAGAGGAGTGGGAGAGGAATTCAGAGGAGAGGAGGAGAAGAGGAGACGAGGAGAGAGCAGAGGAGAATAGAGGTCGAATGATCAGCCACATTTTCAGTGGAATCTTCTGTGTGTGCGTGTGTGTATGTGTCACAAACCCAGCCCTAAGGCTTCCTATCGGCCTCCTCCCCCTGTCTGCCCTCCTCACTGCTTGTCTCTGCTCTCTTGCTGCAGGATGGAGGGCAGGTGAGGAGGTCGTTACTGTGATGGAATGCACCTGGGCTCCGTGCGCCTCTTCAGCGCTGGTCGCACACGTTTGGGGAAAGCGCTCTACAAATGGTCTTTTGGACCCTTTTTGTTTTTACACCCTTCCACAACTTCACACTTTGACTTCACACACCCACTCACTTACAGCCCTGATGTTGTGACTGACACCCCTCAACGTGTTTTCACAGGTTCCAGGTCCAGCTGCACACTGACAGATGGGCCTCCCTGAGGGAGAGCACCTTTTAAAGGGGAGGAGCCCTCCCTGGTGCAGGTGTACCAGATCAACAGTACAGACCTCCTCACCTCCTCACCTCTGACCTCCTCACCTCCTCACCTCTGACCTTCTCACCTCCTCACCTCCTCACCCCCTCACCTCTGACCTCCTCACCTCCTCACCTCTGACCTTCTCACCTCCTCACCTCCTCACCCCCTCACCTCTGACCTCCTCACCTCCTCACCTCCCCACCTCCTCACCTCCTCACCCCCTCACCTCTGACCTCCTCACCTCCTCACCTCCTCACCTCCTCACCCCCTCAACTCTGACCTCCTCACCTCTGACCTCCTCACCCCTAACGTTTTCACCTCCTCCCTTTCATACTTCTGACCTCCTCACCTCTGACCTCCTAACCTCTTCACTTCCTCACCTCTGACCTCCTCACCTCCTCACTTCCTCACCTCTGACCCATTCACCTCTGACCTCCTCACCTCTGATCTTCTCACCACCTCACTTCCCCTCCCCTGACCTCCTCTCTTCTGACCTCAAAGGACGGAGGAGGCAGGCACAGTGTGTGTGTGAGAGTGTGTGAGTGTGTGTGCATGTGAGTGTGTATGTGTGTGTGCCCGGTGGACTGAACAAGAAAGAACATGTTTGCTTGTTTTTGCAGAGTTGTTCTCTGTCCTCTGAGAAGTTTGGAACAATAGAAGAGCTTGTTTACCCCTCTCCTCATCTTCTCATCTTCTTGTCTTCTCATCTCCACTTCTCTCCTCCTCCCTCTACTCTCCTCTCCTCCTTTTCTCTCTCTCTCTCTCTCTCTCTCTCTCTCTCTCTCTCTCTCTCTCTCTCTCTCTCTCTCTCTCTCTCTCTCTCTTCCTCTCCTGCCCACCCTACTCCGCTCCACGCCCCCCTCCCCTCTCCCTCTCTCTCTCCTCTAGCCCCCACTCTGACGGGGAGGTTGTATCAGTGCCAAGTGTGTGTGTGTGTGTGTGTCTGTTCTGGCAGTCTTTGTAGCAGAGTGCCAGGTTTCTTCATCCGCCCTGAGTCATATGAGGACGCTGGTCTGAAACTTCAAGCCACACACACACACGCTCACTAAAAGCTAACGCTAATGAACTGTCGCTCGTCAAAACAAAGAAAGTATGCAAACAATTTGTAACAAAAATCTCTTGAATCCAATGAAATTCTACAGAATGACAAATATGCTGACATAAATCCCCTCAGAGGTCAGGTATAGATGATTTGGCCATCCTCCACAATAGTCTGTTAGCCTTAGCTGGTCCCGTGACCTATGAACGCAAAAGATCCTGGGTAATCAATGGACGTGTCTCATCCTAGGGACACGCAGTCCCCTCACTACCCTCCTGGGGCACCATGTCCCAACCAATCAGAAGGCTGCACCACGACCTGTGGGCTTAAGCTCCAATCACGCACTGCCAGCATCTCTCTATCCAATCACACGCTGCCAGGATCCTGCCACCCAATCACCCACTGCCAGGATGCAGCCATTTCTTATTAAGTCATCTGACTAATTTATGTATTGATGCCATCTGCCTTCCTCACAGAGGGAGGAGGAGAGAACGGGGAGGGTGCGGGGGGAGGGGGGGGGGGCGTGGAGGAGGTGGGAGCGGGTGAGGGAGGGAGGCAGGGAGAGAGGGCTGTGGGGGCAAAGGGAGATGGAGGGAGGATGAAGGAGGGAGGGAGGGATGGGTGGACAGAGGGAGGGAGATTCTGGATGAACAGTCAAATAGAGGGCAAAGGCATATGCAGTATATCTGCACTTCACTCTGGATCACATCATCTGCCGGATGATTAAAATGTACTGTAAAAGGGGGGGGGGGCGGGGGAGAGGGGAAGAGAGAGGGAGAGGCAGAGTGAGGAAGATAGATAGCAGGGTGTGTGTACGAGGGAGAGACCCTCATCACCAACCCCATCCTCACCGTCGGAATGAGAATCATCACCATGGTCATCATCGCCATCATCATCACCCTCGTCACCATCATCATCACTGCCACTGGCCTCTGACCTTCGTCTCTGACAACTGTATCAACAGTGAAGGGAATCAGAACTTGTGTACGTGTGTGCGTGGAGTGTGTATGTGTATGTGTAGATGAGAGTGTGTGTTTGTGAGGGTGTGTGTGTGCAGATGAGAGTGCCTCAGTGTGTGTGTAGATGAGCGTGTGTATGAGGGAGTGTGTATGAGGTTTTTCGTGACAGTTTGACGACTAGCACACATCTCTTGCTCCATCGCTACAAGCTAGTGCATTTGCTCAGCTATTCAGTGCTAAGCCAAACAATGCTAAATATTAAAATATGTTGAAGTGCTACATTACAGTGCTGGGCAAGCCTATGTTAATTAGCACGAAAGTAGACAGTGCTAGGCTATGTTGGGTAGGACTACGCTGGTGGGCTAGGCGGTGCAAGGCTAGACTATGTTGGTTAATGATGATAAGCAAGACAGTACTAGACTATGGATAGCACCAGGCTAATCTCGCCAGTGCCTAATTATAATGTTACTGTATTTTGAGCTACACTAGTTGCATGACTAATGCTAAAACATGAGTCAGACCTCTGATTCAACAGAGGCTCGTTGTCTCATTGAAGAGGAACTACAATGTAATGAGATGCACTTCTTGATTGTGCATTAGGCTAGACTTTGTTGATTAGCGCTAGGCTAGACAAGGCAGTACAGGGCTAAGTTGGTTAGCGCTAGACAGTGCAAGGCTACATTGTGAAGAGATTCAGTCCTGGTTTGTGCATAGGGGCAGGGATGAAGTTCACACAGCACTCAGAACAAGGTTGGCCTATTAGCATTCGCAATAAGGAAAGCAAAGTCTTAGATATCAGAATAAGAACTTTAGATAATGGCCGTTTTGTTGTTTTAATGCGAATATTTAAAATAACACATACATAATAATAAGCACATCTGTTGTTGTGGTAACTGGGGATCAGAGGAAGTATATCTTTGATGAAGTCTTCCCCGTGGTTACGGTACCCATGACGACACCTCTCCCTAGTCCCAAACCTCATTAGTTCCTGGTTAGATGTCCTTAGGTCTTCAATCTAGATTTAAGCAACACAATAAAATAAGATATATCATGTATGCTAAAATAGGAAAAACAAAAATGGTATGTGTTGTGTGCTCGGTGTGTGAAAAGTCTCAAATGAAAGGAGATTCCATCGACCACCACAGCCCTAACCCTACCGATGCACAGACACGGTGGAGGGTGATGTATGTAGTAGACCTACAGGGGCTTCAACAGGTGTAATAGCTGTACAAAAAGAAACTTTGTTTGGAGTGCTGCAGCCGTGTCCGTTATAATAAATAGGTAGTGAGATGGTCTCTGATGGAGAGTGGATCTCGGGAAAAGCGGATGTGACCTTTAGTAACAAAAATGAACTCATCTGATTTGTCTCCCAAGGGGCTCCCCTCCCATCTCCTCTCCCTCCTCCCCTCCCTCCTCCCCTCCCTCCTCCTCTCCCTCCTCCCCTCCCTCCTCCCCTCCCTCCTCTCCTTCCTCCCCCTCCTCCTCTCCCTCCCTCCTCCCCTCCCTCCTCCTCTCCCTCCTCCCCTCTACTCATCTCGTCTTCTTTCCTCCTCTCCTCTCCTCCCTGCCACAGGAGACTCCTTTCACCTCCCCCTGCCCCCCTGCCCCCCTGCCCCCACCCCCCATCTCCCCCTGTCTGAGTCTCTGGGGGAGGGGGGAGGGGGGGAAGCAGCCGTCTCTCTCATTGAGACTTGTGGATGTTTGTGTGTGTGTGTGCTTAAGTGTGCGTGGAACAGGTGTTTAGATGGCTTCTCGTGTTGAAAGAGTGTTTGTTTGTCAGCATTCTGGTACTCTGCTGAAGCTGTACTGCTATGTAGGAGTAAAGGTGAAGAGGGACAGGTGTACAGAGGTACAGGGGTACAGAGGTACAGAGGTACAGGGGTACAGGGGTACAGGGGTACAGAGGTACAGATGTACAGAGGTACAGGGGTACAGGGGTACAGGGGTACAGGGGTACAGGGGTACAGGGGTACAAAGGTACAGGTGTACAGAGGTACAGGTGTACAGAGGTACAGGGGTACAGAGGCACAGGGGTATAGGGGTACAGGGGTACAGAGGTACAGATGTACAGAGGTACAGGGGTACAGGGGTACAGGGGTACAGGGGTACAGGGGTACAGGGGTACAGGGGTACAAAGGTACAGGTGTACAGAGGTACAGGTGTACAGAGGTACAGGGGTACAGAGGTACAGGGGTATAGGGGTACAGAGGTACAGGGGTACAGAGGTACAGGGGTATAGGGGTACAGGGGTACAGGGGTATAGGGGTACAGAGGTACAGAGGTACAGGTGTACAGAGGTACAGGGGTACAGGTGTACAGAGGTACAGGGGTATAGGGGTACAGAGGTACAGAGGTACAGAGGTACAGGTGTACAGAGGTACAGGTGTACAGAGGTACAGAGGTACAGGTGTACAGAGGTACAGGGGTACAGGTGTACAGAGGTACAGGTGTACAGAGGTACAGGTGTACAGAGGTACAGGGGTACAGGTGTACAGAGGTACAGGTGTACAGAGGTACAGGTGTACAGAGGTACAGGGGTACAGGTGTACAGAGGTACAGAGGTACAGAGGTACAGGTGTACAGAGGTACAGGGGTACAGGTGTACAGAGGTACAGAGGTACAGGTGTACAGAGGTACAGGTGTACAGAGGTACAGGTGTACAGAGGTACAGAGGTACAGGTGTACAGAGGTACAGGGGTACAGGTGTACAGAGGTACAGAGGTACAGGTGTACAGAGGTACAGGTGTACAGAGGTACAGGGGTACAGAGGTACAGGTGTACAGAGGTACAGAGGTACAGGTGTACAGAGGTACAGGGGTACAGGTGTACAGAGGTACAGAGGTACAGGTGTACAGAGGTACAGGTGTACAGAGGTACAGGGGTACAGGTGTACAGAGGTACAGGTGTACAGAGGTACAGGGGTACAGGTGTACAGAGGTACAGGTGTACAGAGGTACAGGTGTACAGAGGTACAGGGGTACAGGTGTACAGAGGTACAGGTGTACAGAGGTACAGAGGTACAGAGGTACAGGTGTACAGAGGTACAGAGGTACAGGTGTACAGAGGTACAGGTGTACAGAGGTACAGGGGTACAGGGGTACAGGTGTACAGAGGTACAGGTGTACAGAGGTACAGGGGTACAGAGGTACAGGTGTACAGAGGTACAGGGGTACAGAGGTACAGGTGTACAGAGGTACAGGGGTACAGTTGTACAGAGGTACAGGTGTACAGAGGTACAGGGGTACAGAGGTACAGGTGTACAGAGGTACAGAGGTACAGGTGTACAGAGGTACAGGTGTACAGAGGTACAGGTGTACAGTGGTACAGGGGTACAGGTGTACAGAGGTACAGGGGTACAGGTGTACAGAGGTACAGGTGTACAGAGGTACAGGGGTACAGGTGTACAGAGGTACAGGGGTACAGGTGTACAGAGGTACAGGGGTACAGAGGTACAGGTGTACAGAGGTACAGAGGTACAGGTGTACAGAGGTACAGGGGTACAGGTGTACAGAGGTATAGGGGTACAGGTGTACAGAGGTACAGGGGTACAGGTGTACAGAGGTACAGAGGTACAGGTGTACAGAGGTACAGAGGTACAGGTGTACAGAGGTACAGGTGTACAGAGGTACAGAGGTACAGGTGTACAGAGGTACAGGTGTACAGAGGTACAGGTGTACAGAGGTACAGAGGTACAGGGGTACAGAGGTACAGGGGTACAGGTGTACTGCACTCCTCAGAAGGACCCATGTATATCATCATCCCAGAGTACCATGTTAATATCTATACAATCACTTGTATGAAACCTTTGGAAACATCACCATAGTCTGGTCCATGTATCGTGTGTAAGGATGTGTGTGTGTGTTTTTGTAGATGTGTGTGCATTTGAGTGTGTGTGTTATTTAGATATGTGCGTGTGGCAGTATCTATCAACCGAATGTAATCACCAGTTATGCCAATGAGCAGTTTTGATTTGCAGAGCTCCAGCCAGGCCATTGGCAGACCGCAGCCTGGTGTCACGCCACTGGATGGATGCCCTGGAAGTGTGATAAGCAGCCAATCGGGAGTTGCTCTCCCCAACAAGGAGCCAATTAGAGGGTGTGTTGGTGGAGGAACCATGGTTGCAGCTCAGAGGTATTATCCTGGTGCTCCTCTCATAACACAGAAAGCTGCATTCTCTCTCATACATAAAAACATCTTCAAAGGGGAAATTCACAAGGCCGCCACATTCACAAGTCTACCGATGCACAAAGAAGGTTTTCAGAAGTGAGATAAAGTACAGTTGACTAATGGAGCTACATTTCTGTAACAGGGATAATAGTTGTATCCAGGAATAAACCTTGTTTGTGAGCTATGTCCAAGGCTGTAAATAATAACATGTTTTTTCAATAATGATTATGCATAAAATATGTTTAATAATCCAGGCCAGCCACCGATTGCTCATCAATGCACTTTCAAACTGATGAATGGGCATGCAGCCATGTCGATGCGACAGGATGCAAAATCTACGGTTGGTTAATTTAATCGTTCATCCATCTATCCATCCATTCATCCATCTATCCATCCATTCATCCATCTTCTCCTCCTTCTCCCTGTGGCTAGCCTGGACAACACTCCTCCATCGTTACAGGCCTGATTAGACGATCGCAGAGGGATGAGTGTCAGGATGGCTCATCTGTAACAGGAGTGTGCCCGCTTCAGACGCACACTGCTCCATCTCTCTTCCATCACTGCCTAAATCGCTCCATATCTCCATCCCTAAGTCTCACCATCTCTCCATCCTGAAATCTCCATTGCTCCGTGCCTAAATATGTCCATCTCTCTCTCCCTCCATCTCTCCAATGCTAATTTCTCTAGCTCTCCATCCCTAAATCTCTCCATTCCTACCTACATCTCTTCATCCCTCCACCTCTCCATCCCTCCACCTCTCCATCCGTCTGTCCTTCCGTTCCTGCATCTCTCCATCAATCCATCCCTCCACCTCTCTATCTCTCCTTCTATCACCTTTCCACTTCTCAATCCCTCCATGGGTAGGAAGATGAGAAGAGAGAGAGGAGGGGAGTTAGGGACAGACCGAGAGGAGAGAGATGGGAGAGCGAGGGGGGATGGAGAGGAGAGGGACGGTTCGAGCGCGAGAGAGAGAGAGAGAGAGAGAGAGAGAGAGAGAGAGAGAGAGAGAGAGAGAGAGAGATTGAGAGAGAGAGAGAGAGAGAGAGAGAGAGAGAGAGAGAGAGAGAGAGAGAGAGAGAGAGAGAGAGAGAGAGAGATTGTGTTATGGTCAGTGATCTGACAAGGTATTCGCATGACCTTTTCTTAGCTCTGTCACTGTCACTCTATTAGACCATGAAGTTCCTCTCTCCTATTCTCCCCTCCTCCTCCCCTCCTCCTCGTTGTTATATCTCTACCTAACTCCAACTGTCCTTTTCCCTCCCCCTCTCTCTCCTTCTCTCCCTCCTTCACTGTCTTCCTCTCATTGCCTCCCCTCTACGCTTCACTGTAATGCCACCCTCACATTTCACTCACGACGTCAATGCGCTGCTTGCGTAGATGTTGAAAAATGATCCTCTCTCCGTCCATCTTTCCATCCCTCTCTCTCCCCCTAGCCTCTTCATCCCTCACTTTCTCCTCTCCTCTGTTCATCCCCCTCTCTCTTTCTCCTCCAGAAGTGATGGTAAAGTGTGTCAGTGCTAAAGGATTTCTCATGCTCTGTGATTGTACAAGAGTGTGTGTTTCCCCTGCTAGGCCCCTCTGAGGTATTGCATACATGAGGACATCTGCTCAACTTCAAGAGGAATTTTGGATAACACAAAGCTTTAAAGACAGTCTTCAGGGCTTTCTCCCTGCTGGACCACAGGAAGTGTAGTTTGTGTGTGTGTGTGTGTGTGTGTGTGTGTAGCTAGAGCTCAAAATGATGTGTGTGTGTGTGTATGTGGGATGGGGGATTTTGTGTTTATGTTCATGTGCATCTTCAGGGCTCCTCCTGTGTGCGTGTCAGCGTATGAGTGTGTTTGTGCAGCTTGAACATGAGGAGTATATGTGTTGTGTGGTCAAACACTGAGCCCCATGTGTAACACCATCCCAGACATCCTCCTGACTGGAATATAAACCCGGCTGCTTTGAACAAGCTGGCTGGACTGAGGGTGCAGGCCCGCGGGAGGGTGCCGAGGTGGTTTGAAACCAGGCCGCGGAAGTGCGGATAGATACACATATTTGGTCTAAAGGTTGGCTTGGTATCACAAACCAGCTCTACCCAGTGTGCCAGTGTGCGTCAGTCGGTCCATTATCTTGAGAACCAGACACAAACGTTGCTCGGTGTATTGCTCAAGACTCAAATACGTGCAGTATAAATTTGAAATGCATCTTTGGTTTCAATGCTTATTGTTCCTTAGTTCCGGTCAAGCCACCACCCACATGCCTGGTAGTATGTTTACTGTAAGTTTACTACTTTAGCAGATGCTAATTATTACTAAATACCAAGTTAATATTTAATGACCGGTACTACAACAAACGTATCGATGCTGGTAAGACCATCGGCAATGGAAATCTAAGAGACTCATTCATCTTGGAGTACATGTATGATGGAAAGGAAACAATGTCGTCTACAGAATTCACAACACCATAGTCTGCCATGAAACCAAACCAGATGGCCATGGTGCTGGATGGAACCAGGCAGATATCTAGAAATGTTCTGATGTTCTCTCTCTCTGATAAAGCTCTAGTCTCCAGCATTCCCCTCCACCTTCCACCGTCTTTCCTCCTCTCTCCCTCCTCCTCTTTCCTCCCACCCTCCCCTCATTCCTCCTCTCCTCCCCGGCTCCCCCCATCCTGAACAGTGATATTCTTCCATCTGCAATGCTCCCGAAATCTCCCCTTCAACAAAGACACTGGGGTCACTCATTACAACTGTAGCCCTGCCAGAGACATATATTAGGGCACATCAGTCTAGGGGCCATTGGGGGTGAAGCACACACGCATACACACACAGACACACACACAGAGACACACACACACAGTGAGCAGAGGACATGGGCCCTTCTGCTGGGTTGAGTGGGTTAATTGATTGTCATCTGTGTTAAATTGATAGATGGTTACATGGCTGACCACTGGCCAAAACACATAACCTCTACTAGAGGGGAGGACAGGAGAGGATAAGGGTGGAGAGGCAGACAGGCAAGCAGAGAGACAGACAGACAGACAGACAGACAGACAGACAGACTGACAGGTAGGTGGGCAGTCAGACAGACAGACAGACAGACAGACAGACAGACAGACAGACAGACAGACAGACAGACTGACTGACTGACAGGTAGGTGGGTAGTCAGACAGACAGACAGGCAGGTAGGCAGGCAGGCCTATCCTATTTCTAGTGACAGACGGGTGAAATATTTTGATTTTAAGAGTTTAATTAGCTGAGGTAACGTGGTCTTTATGGAGAGATGCACACAGCCAGCCTTCTCTGGTGAAAGAGCCTAAATAAACTTTTTGTTGTTGTTGTGGGGCCTGCATCAATACGATAAGGCCATCATTAGTAAAGTTAAATCCAATTAAGTTGCGATATCCTCCAGTTCTGTGTTCATTTATTTTGCCACCATGACGTCAGCGTGGCCCTCTGCCCCCCGTCACATGACATTGTCACATGACATTGTTTGTATTCTCACGCCGGTGCACTGCGAGTGAAGCAGGGAAAACCCTTCCACTTCCACCTGACTTTTTGAAGTCATGGAGATAATGACAAATGCGTTGTGAAGGGTGAAAAAAATATATATATATCCACTTGAGCAGCATCATGCACACCCACAAACGCACACACACTCGCATACACACACATCCATGTACACGCAAGCACATTCACATACACACAAACATAATGCACAGAAGTCTTTCATTCTGAACTAAACTCTCTGACAACTCTGTCAGTGGTCTGTGGTTGTGCATGTGATCATGTGCTTCTGTGTGTTTGTGTGCGCGCTATGTGTGTGTGTGTGTGTGTGTGTGTGTGGATACCTGCAGGCTAGGGAGTCACAGCACACTGAGATCAAATTGCTAAACACATTTACCCACCCCTCCTCTTCTCCCTTCTTCTCCTCTCCTCTCACTTCCTCCTCTTCTCCATTGCTCTCCTTTCCTCATCCCCTCTGCTGTCCCTTCCTCTCCTCTCATCTCGTCTCCCTTATTCACCTCTCCCCTCCCTTCCTCATCTGCTCTTCTGTTCTCCTTCCCTCTAATTTCCTCTCCTTTCCTTGTCATTGCTCCTTTCCTTTCCTCTCATCTCCTCTCCTTTTACCTGTGTTTCTCAAGTCTCCTTGAGCAGACAGATATGAGGACACTCCATCTGAACACTCATCTTACGTAAAAACTCCACTTCCTGTATGAGCTGAGAGCTTCCTGTGTTTGTTTTGTCTCCAGGAAGTACTTACCATGTCAACATTAGAACTCCTTCAACAAGCTCAGACTACACTAAACCCGTCTAAACTACTCTGAAGCACAGACACATTCTTTTACTTCAGCTTTATTTCACCATACACATCTCAAGCATAGAAGGTTCTTCACTGGCGATGAGAAAGAATCTTAAAAACTCCAGAATCCAGAGAGGAGCAGCTCTCTCTTTCCCTCCCTCCAGGTCGCTTTCTCTTCTTCCATCTCTCTTTCTCTTTCCCTCCACTCATCTCTCTCTATCGCTCTCTCTCTCTCTCCCTCCCTCCATATCTCTGTCTGTCTGTCTGCCTCTCTCTCTTTCTTCCTCTCTCTGCCTGTTTTTTTCCTCTGTGTGTGTATTGATCAGACAGCTTCTTCAACCAACCTTAGAGAGAGAAAACACTGCACACACCGCATACACTGCACAAACACACACACACACAAAACAAACAATAGCTTACTGAGTGTTTTGCTCAGGTCAGACCCTGTCTCACAGTCAGCACCATGAGTGTGTGTCTGAGCAGGTGTGTGTGTGTGTCGCCAGGAGAGGCAGGAGAGTTAATTGGATGGGGATGAGAGAGGAGGCAGCCTATTCTAAAAGAGAACAATAGAACCAGACTGTCCTGGGCTTTACCCTGCATGCATTCACACACACATACACACATACACACGTGCCCTAAGACACACACACGCACTCTCTCAGACACACACACACACACATAAACACACAAATACTCTTGTGTGTAGGAATGCCTTTTGGTACAAACAAAGCGTGTATATTGTTTTGGACAAAAGGTGATTTAAATAAATGTTCTCTCTAAATACAATTTGAAGCTCAAAGGCTTATGTTGCTAAATATATTTACAGTAACCAAGGTAACCGAGACTAAAAATTATATTTCAATTTGTACCTGTGTGTCAGAGCAGTGTGTATGTTTGTGTGTAGGTGTGCATGTGTGTGTGTGTGTGTGTGTGTGTGTGAGAGAGAGAGACAGAGAGAGAGATATTATTGAAGTGATGTTGACGAGCGTCTGGCATCTGGTCTCCATGGAGACAGGGTAGGTCACATCCATGATGACTTGATTGACAGAGAACACCAAATATATTGATCCTCTCCCTCCATCACAGTCTCTCTCTCTCATCCTTCCCTCTTTTCTCCCTGTCCTTCCCTAACTGTCTCTGTGGTTCTCTCGATGATCTAGATGAGGGAGGGAGGGAGGGAGGGAGGGAGGGAGGGAGGGAGGGAGGGAGGGAGGGAGGGAGGGAGGGAGGGAGGGAGGGAGGGAGGGAGGGATGGAGGTAGGGGTGAGGGGTGGAGGGAGGGAGGATGGAGGTAGGGGTGAGGGAGGGAGGGAGGGAGGGAGGGAGGGAGGGAGGGAGGGAGGGAGGGAGGGAGGGAGGGAGGGAGGGAGGGAGGGAGGGAGGGAGGGAGGGAGGGAGGGAGGGAGGGAGGGAGGGAGGGAGGGAGGGAGGGAGGGAGGAGGGGGGGAGGGAGGGAGGGAGGGAGGAGGGGGGGGGGAGGGGGGGAGGGAGGGAGGGAGGAGGGAGGGAGGGAGGGAGGGAGGGAGGAGGGGAGGGAGGGAGGGAGGGAGGGAGGGAGGGAGGGAGGGAGGGAGGGAGGGAGGGAGGGAGGGAGGGAGGGAGGGAGGGAGGGAGGGAGGGGTGAAGGGTGTAGGGAGGGGTGGAAAGGGGAACAAGGGATGGAGAGAGGAAGAATGGAGGGAAGATAGAAGGATGGAAGGGGGTGGAGTCAGGGATGGAGGGAGGAGGTATATAGGGTAGGAAGAATAGATGGAGGGAGGGAGAGAGAGAAGGAGTGATGGAGAGATGGAGACATAGAGAGAGATGGAGTAAGAGGTGTAGAAGGAAGGAAAGAGGGAAAGAGAGAGGAGGGAGGGAGAGGAGGAGATGAAAGGAAAAGAGGGATAGAGAGAAGTGGAGAGAGGGAGATGAGAGGGGGCGAGGAAAGAGTGAAAGGAGAGAAGGAGAGGAGAGAGGGAGATGAGGGGGCAACGAAAGAATGAAAGGAGAGAAGAGAGAAAGGGATAAGAGAGAGGGGGTGAGGAGTGAATGAATGAGAGGGAGGGGAGAGAGCAGAGAGAGAGGGAGAAGAGAGGGGGTGAGGAGAGAGGGAGGGGAGAGAGCAGAGAGAGAGGGAGAAGAGAGGGGGTGAGGAGAGAGGGAGAGGAGAGATGGACTGCATCCTGATGAGTCTGGCTGGCAGGGTTACTGTCGCCGTGTGAACGAGTGACATTTTCATGACCTTCAGACCAGCAGAGATGGAGGGATGAGGAGGAGGAGTGATGATGGGAGGGAGGAGGGAGGGTTGGAAGATGGGAGGAGGGAGAATGAAGGAGGGAGGAGGGGAGTATAGGGCATGGGAGGGTGGAGGGGAGGGAGGATGGGAGGAGAGAGGAAGGGGGAAGGATCGAAGGGGGAAGAGGAGAGAGGACTGAAGGAGGAGGAGGAAGAAGTACAAGATGCAGCTATTGTTTAGATCTGCCAGCTGATCCATCTTCATTACCCAGGAAACACAAACACACACGCACACACACACACTCGCACACACACTCGCACACACACACACATCCATGCATGGAGACATTCCATTACCATTCACTTGAAAGGCAAGCTCAGTGTTCTCCTTCTCATTCTCTCATCTCATTTTCTATTTTTCCCTCTCTCCCCCGCTCTTTCCCCCCTGCCTCTCTCTCTCTCTCTCTCTCTCTCTCTCTCTCTGTCATTCTTTCTCTCTCACTTTCTCTCTCATTCAAAGCTGTGACGACATGCCTGCCAACAAGGGTTGACACATAAGCCAGGCCAAGATGGAGAGGAGGAGAGGAAGGCGAGGGGAGAGGACAGTACACCATACCATAGGTCTGTGGTTTTTAACAACCGCCAGGACCTTTTTCGAAACTCAAGTCACACTTTTAACGGGTTTCCCACAGGGAGCACAATATTACATGACATTTATGTATTCATTTAGCAGACACTTTTATCCACAGCGACTGCCAAGAGAGTTTACAAAAGTGCATAGGTCATAGCAACGAGACATTGCGGGTAGCCAAAACACGTGAAAAACCACATAAGTGCCAAATGGAAGAACCATTAGAGCGTGTAGTTAAACAAGTTACAATTAAATAACATTAACCTCAAAAAGTTCAAGAGTGTACCTGTAGAAAAGCAAGCAACAGTAAATATGTCACAGTGAATTGAAAAATCTGTTACAAATAACCACCAGGAGCAACACGTCTCTCAATAAGCAATCCGCTGTTGTGACAACCAGTAGCGGATCTAAAACATTTTACATATGGTGGCAGAGGAGGGGCAAGAGATCTTGGCAGGTTGGCATGGGTAAACGGTACGTGGCAATCCCTATATATGAATGGCTTTAACAAAACAAACACAAAAATTATTTTAAACTACCGTAGTTATTGTTTAATAACACACGACAAGCGTTTTTAATTCACAACGGGAATAAGCCCAGTCAGGGCCGGACTGGGACCCATTTTCAGCCCGGGAGTGTAACGGCCAAAACCAGCCCATTCCCACCAGGGGCCGAGCCATACGTTGAACATCCGGGTTTAACCTGAACCTATAGGACATAGTTACGGTTTTTACGTGAGCTGAAATAATGTAGCCTAAGCGTGCGCGCAACAACATTTTTTGCATTCATCTCAGGGCAAAATAGTTTTTTTTTAGCTTAATGTAATATAGGCCTAAACATTACTGACTTAAAATATTTGTCATTGAATCGTTAATTCAGGAGATTTGTAAAAAAAAAAAGGTTGATTCAGCCATGAAACCAAAGAGTTCTTTGACGAAACAAATGAAGTATTTGAATGAGTAATTGAACCGTTCATTCAAACCAATTTTTCAAAATCATTCAGATTAATTAAACATTTTAAATAGACTTCAACAATAATATATATTATGTTATTTTGTTTAGTTGTTTGTGCAGAATCGTGATCTCTATTCTATTCTCAATGTATCCAGAATCGTGTAGCTCTAATACATAGCTTGTGTTTGTATCATTTTGTTCTAGTCATGTAGGGCCTATAAAAGGTAGGGCCCGAAAAGCCTAGGGACCCCACCGCCCTAAGTCCTGCCCTGGTTGTAACGTAACGTCGGCGAAATAGCGACCATCAGTAAACGTTATGGATCCAAACACGATTTTATATTTTATATTAAGCTGTTCCTGTATTTACTAAAATCAAAACCAATCAAAGGGCAGAGTGCTCTTACAAATCACGAGGGAGAGATTTTGACTTTTGGCTAACGTAATAGACTCGCTGTTTTTGCTGATGCTGAATCGGTTTTAGCATACATTAGCCTACATTCATTACAAATGTAACTAAGTTAAAGTGTTTAAACTTCACCTGGGGAAACTGACTTCACCTTCAGAGGCTCAGGAGCAGCTCATTCGCTCCAGTCTTTGCCGGGATGCAGTGCCACCGCACCGCAGCAGACTCTCTGTGTGCCAGCCAGACTGCGTGAACGCCGCTCTGCACGTTTGATGCAAGGACGTAGTTAAGGATTTGAGGGGCAGGGGCTAAGAATACATTTAAAATAAAATAAATACATTGTTCACTTTCGGTAAATGTATTGTTCAGTTCAATGTTTTGAGAAGCTTGTGGACAAAGTGGTGTTTTGTTTTTACAAATACAGTTCTTGGATCACCAAAGTTAGGGGGCAGCTGGGCGGGCAAGGCTCTAGAGTTGGGGGCAACTGCCCCCCAGCTGTCCCCCTGTAGATATGCCCATGATTGACAACACCTTTCAAATCATGTGACTTATTTTCTCAATCAGACACAACAAAACTGTATACACCCACAAGTCCATTTGCTCATGTTTACTCTTTTCAAAACCCGAAGTCCCCAACCTAACATAACAACATATGAAAAAGACAGCAATTTGCTATTTGCAATTCCTTTGTGTATTTTCCTAAGATGTGATGTTGAGAACCTTTGGCCAAATGCAGAATACATGGTTGCCGAGCACTGCTACTGTATCAGTGGATGGCGCACTTATTACTGTACGACTTTGGAATCACTTATGAAAGAAGATGAAATAAAACATTTTGACGCACATCCTGTCTGATTCTTGTAAGATATACTGCAGTGACATCAAAACAGTTGTTCTTGTTCTATAAAGACATTTGACAAAAGATAACATTGTGTAATGCTACCTGTTGTTAATGTTTTTTAGGTGGGTGTTTTATGAGTGACAAAGTGTGCTTGTAGGGTGACAACCTTTGCTAGTGTTATGGAAGAATAAGTTGATATGAGACATGGATGGGAAAATATCTGCTGTACCAAGATGAAAGTTAGCTAAGAGAACAGTATGAACAGTTTATAAAATGTGATCCAAGTATTAAAAATAGGCTGAGTGATTGTAAAAAAACGTAGTACGGAATAATTACATTGCGTAATAGTTTCTCACCTATCTGCTCTGGGTAGTGTGAGAGGATCCAATTAGCATGAAAATGAGGAGAGAATTCTCTCACCTCTGTGAGTGAATATGATATGTGAATATATATCTATACAGTAAGTGTGTGTTTTGGTGTGAGAGCGTGCGTGTGTCTGTGTGAAAATGACTGCATGCGTGTGTGTATGAGTGTGTTTATGTGTTTTGTTGTTGCCAGGGAATCACTCCATCTTGACAGGGTCAGCTCAGGCTTTACCTTCACCATGGCAACTCAACAACAGAGCACCCAACTATTCTACTGGGTTGTCATGTGTGTGAGTGTGTGTAAGGGTGTGTAGTTGAGGGTGTGTGTGGCCAAGTGATTGAGCGTGTTTAAGAGATAGAAAGCTTCCAAGTACACATACAGTACATTCAACATTCATTTGATGCATTCACTTAAACCTTGAAGGGTATTACTGTCATACAATCTGTCTCTTGCATTAGATAGAGTAAAAATGCGGAGACAGCTTCCTTTGTGTTTGGTAGTAGAAGAGAGGAGGGGAGAGAGAGGAGAGGAGAGGGGGAGGAGAGAAAGGAAGATGAGGAGAGATGAAGTGTGGAGGAGAGAGGAAGAAAACGGGAAGGAGAAAAGGAGGAGAGAGACCGAGAAAGGGAAGAGAAAAGAGAGGGAGAGAGAAGACGGAGGAGAGAGATGTGGAGGGCGCGAGAGGAAGAACGTTTGGTAGCACCAGAGTTTAGAGGAAGGTGAGATTATGGTCAGGTCGTGGTTGTGGTCAGGTGATGGTTGACCACAGATTTCGCTACAAACAAGCAGTCCCCATGGAAACAAGGAGTGGTCTGTTTGTTGTGGTTAAAAAGACCTGAAAGGGCTGTTAAATGGTACACTTATACACACACAGACTCAGTGACACACACACACACACACACATTCACAATCACATACACACAGGACTGTGTACGGATCAGTAGCAGCTGGAGGCCTCAGCACCAGAAGCCTGTCAGAGACAGTTACACTCCAACATGCCTGTCACAGTCACACCCTGGGTGTGTGTGTGTGTGTGATGAGTGAAGAGCTGACTGCTGCTCCTCTCTCCCACGGGTTTCAGGCTATAGTTGTCCCTTTATCAAGACGTCCTATGTGTCAGTACTATGAGTCTGTATGTGTGTGTGTGTCTGTGTGGTGGACAATGTGTTTGTATGTGTGTAGTGGAGGGTGTGTGCGTGGGATAATGTGTGTATACGTGTACTGGAGGGTGTGTGTAGTGGACTGTGTAGAGGGTATGTGTGTATATATGTGTGTGTGTGTGTGTGTGTGTGGATTACTCCCAGCTCAGTGCTCCAGGTTGTAATCCTCCTAAAGAGAGCAAGAGGCAGCCAGGTAGTACTGATCTGATACACACACACGCACACACACACACACACACACACCCTCCACCACACACACACACACACAGAAACACACCCTCCACTACGCACACACAGAGACACAAGAAAGACAAAGAAAAATTATGAGAGAAAGCAAAGAAAAAAGATGAGGAGAGAATAGAAGTGCATAGAAGAAGAGAGGAGGAGAGGAGGGAGAGAGGAAAGAGAGGACAGAGGAGAGAAGAGAGAGAGAGGACAGGAAAGAAGAGAGAGAGAGAGAGAGAGAGAGAGAGAGAGAGAGAGAGAGAAAGAAGAGGAGAGAGAGACAGAGAGAGAGAGAGCAAGAGAGAGAGCAAGAGAGAGAGAGAGAGAGGGTGGAGAGAGAGATAAAAAAGAGGAGAGAGGAGAGAGGAGAGGAGACCATAGGAGAGAAAGAGAGAGTGGAGAGAGAGAGAGAGAGACAGGGTGGAGAGAGACATAAAAAAGAGGAGAGAGGAGAGGAGTTCTATTTTGCAGAGGAACATGTTGACATGCAGGCTGTGGTACAGGAGGGATCAGAGACGACGTCCCAGACGTCAGAGTGTTTCATCCTGGGAGACAGGAGCTGCTGTCTGACCTGGTCACCAGGACTACCTCCCTCTCTCCTTCTGTCTCTCTCTCTCATCTCTCTCCTTCTGTCTCTCTCTCTTCGTCTCCCTATTTCTTTTCTCATCTGTCTCTGAGCCCAATTGAAAGGGATAGGGTTAGTTGCTTTTTCCTAATTGCATTTATTAAAATCTTGAAGAAGCTTCCTGTTTGAAGTTCAGGCCTCGCCCGTGTGAGAGGACAGAGCCTGTTAGCCATGTTAGCCTAGCTTGCGAGCGGTAGCCCCTCCCAGCGGAGGAGGGCTCAGAGGTGAGGAGGCTGCTTTGGTTTGTTAGAGCGACGGAGTGGGAGCAATTAGGAGCCAACACAGTTTATCAACCCTCATTGTCCTCCCCACACACGCAAACCCTCACAAGCCTGCCTGTTAGAGACATTCAGACAAAAAACAGATCGCCAACTACACAGTCTACGTCCCTTTGTCAGCTTTACTTTGTCAAAATGCTCAAACCAGGACCTTGCGGACCTCTTCAAACAGACATGTTCCGACTGCTATGTTCCTGCCAGCGCGGAGCAATTTCTGTATATTTATGGATTTGAGTTTTGATAACTATTGCTCTCTCTCTCCCTCTCTCCCTCTCTCTCTCTCTCTCTCTCTCTCTCTCTCTCTCTCTCGCTCTCTCTCTCTCTCTCTAACACACACTGTGTATTATGGTATGAATCAGTGTAATCATGTTGTTCCTGTTATGTCCATGTTGCTATAACTGGTGGGTTTCTGGCAGAGCCTGTTAAAAATGCTTTTAGAAATCTAAAATCTCTCTCCGGCTCTGCCTCACGCTCCCTTCCTCCATTTCTCTCTGCCTCTCTCAGTTCTGGTCAATGTGCTTTACTGTAAGGGCATGAATGTTCAGGTTAAGACATTTTGACAAAGCAGTCCATAGTGAAGGGACAACATGTCATTATTAACACGTCACAGAACTTCATCATCATCAATCATGAAACATCCCTACAACTGTAAGAATACAAAGTCACATATATTGTCTGAGTGTGTGTCATTTCTGTCTCTCTCCTGTTGAATTCTTACATTATCATCTGGTAAGAGAGGTGGAATAGTTCATTGCTGTGTGGAGAGGGATGCTTTGTCCCTTGTCACAGGGAAAAGGCTCTCTATGGTTGTCTAATATCTCATGTCAGTGTAATCAAGTGAGTTTGCTAATGTTCATAATGGTATGAATGGCAGTTCTGACTCCTTAATAAAAGCTTTCAGAAATCACTCTGATGCTTTTTCTCGCCCTCTCCCTTTCTCCCTCTCTCTATCACTGTCTCTCCCCCTATTCTCTCCCTCTAACCTCAATTCTATGTTCCACTGAGTCCTGAGCTCAGTTACACAGGAACCCTCATACACAGGAACCTCCAGAGGAACCCTCAAATACACAGGAAGTTGAGGACCAATTGAAGGTGACGGTTTCAGATATCTGCCAAACCTAAAATAGGTCATAACTTTGTTATTCTGTTTGTCACATTGGATCCTGTGGGGAAAATATACCAACACACACACACACATATACACACACGTGTACATATGCACACACACACGTGTGTGTATACATACACAAACACGTGCATACCCACAAACGCACACATACACACACATATACATACATGCACATACACACGTGTTTACGCACACACACACGCTCAGTAACATGGATGCCAGCCTGGCAGGGTTGTGTGTTGAGCATGTCACATCGTGTCGGAGAGGGTCCAGCTGATGGGACACGCGGGGTTAACAGAGCTCACGGTGACATTCTACTGGAACGTTCCAGCAAGGCCTCCAGCCTGTTCCAGAACTAGCAGAACAGGAAGTCAGACCAGCTTCACAGGAAACACAGACTGGCCGTACCAAAAGCCCAGACCAACTGAAAAGGAACTCCAGAGTCTTTTAACAGGTAATCCAGACTAACTGAGCAGGAAGTCAGACCCGCTAGACAGGAAGTCCAGTCTGTCTGTCTGTCTGTCTGTCAGTCAGTCTGTCAGTCTCCAATACTATGCACTTTTCCATCACATCATTTTAGTTTGTGGACCTCCAGATAAGATGATATATTTGGTGACAGTTCTACATACAGGGTTACCAACTCTCATACTTCTGGCATGTGACACACACTTTTCCCTTCAGCAACATCCTCTCACGCTGCCCCAACATTTCTCATGCCTACACTTTGCGAAAACCACAGAGATGAACAGGCAAACCTACTACGGTCAAAGTCTTTCCGGTAATATTGTAGTCGTGGTTACACCAAGAAGATAGCGCAGCATTCCAAAACAGGGGTGTTACATAGGGGTCTTTCCATGGAGTTGCATCCCAAATCCCTGTCTGATCGGTGAGCCATGGTTATCTCTATGTTGATTGGACAGCTGCTTCACAGCCGGGAGTCCAGAAGGTGTACAAGCAAGCTGATGGTGATTCGAGCCCAGATATGTGCATGTGATGAAGATGGAATCAGAAATGGCTCTCCAGTCAGGTACTCAGAGTTAGCAACACTGTCATGTATACTGTACCTACAAGCACTGGGGGGGGGGGTTGCTTTTAAGGAAATAAATGGGTACATTTATTCAAAATGGTCAGGACATTACAGATGCGATGTAACATAAACAGCACCATCACAATTATAAAAAGTCATTTTTGATCAAATCTAGACAGGCCCCATTTCCAGCAGTCATCACTTCAACACCTTATCCTTGAGTAATCATGCTAAAGTGCTCATTTGGAACAAGAAAATCACTTTCCGTGACCTCAGACCCAATCCAAAGATAATTGGTTCATTAAATGAAGCTTAACATTGTCTTTGTGTTTGTTTGAGTTCCCACAGCCTGCAATACACGGGCACATCTTCAGGTCAATAGTAGGTCAATCATGACTAAAAAAGAAACAGCGTTCTCTAGAAACTCATCAGTCAATAATTGTTTGAGGAAATGAAGGCTACACAATGCTTGAAATTGGAAAAACTTGATTTGCAAAAAATGTCATGAAAAGGTGGGCAGCACTGTTTTTAAAGACAAAAGACTGCTGGCTCTAACAAGGACATCATGTACAGGGCCCAGATGTACAACGAAACGAGGAAAGGTACGTCAGTGTCTCTAGTTTGAGAACTAGAAGCCTCACATTTCCCTGTGCTGAGAGATTCATTGAATTCTACCCACTCACCATCAGTTTCATGTACAACAGTAGACAGAAGAGTCAGGGGTGAACGCCTTATGGGAAACACTTCTAATTAAAAAGCCACTTTGGAAACCGAAAAAAAAACGAAAAGAAAAGGTTAGAGTGGGCAAAGAAGCTGGCACTGTCAGGAGTACAGTACAGATGGTGATGGACTGGCTGACACTGTCGCCTGAGGTGAGCCTCATTGAGCTGTTCTGGGATCAGTTCGACTGGAACTTAAATGAGAAGTTCCCATCAAGCCAGCCACATGAGGCAAGTGCTCCAGGAAGCATAGGGTGAAGGGTCACCTAAGGATCTGGACAGCCTGACAGCTAGAATGCCAAGCATCTCCAAAGATGTCATTTATGTACTTGGAAGATAGTTTGAGAAGTTCAAGTTTTCTAATGACTGGGATTGAATAACTATTATGTACATCTACACAACATATGCACAACCAGTCCCTAAATACTTGTTTAGGTCCTTAATGTCCTTACTATACATTGTGTTCAGTTCAATGCCAATTTGGTGTATAAATGTAAGGTCAAAGGTAAAGCTAAAACTGCAATCTTTCATTTAAATAAGTATTCAGACTATTTGCTGTTTGTTCTTTAAATTGTGGTCAGGTGCATCCTGTTTGTCATTTGTCTTTGAGATGTTTCTAGAACTTGATTGGAGACCACCTGTGGCACATTGAATTGATTGGACATACTGTAGTTTACAAAGACACACCAGTGTATATACTGTAAGGACCCACACTGCATGTCACCACAAGAACTAAGCCATGAAGTCCACTAAACTGTCTATAGACCTTCTCCAATAATAGTGGCGAGGCACAGATCAGGACAAGAGCACGAACTGTTTCAAAAGGTTTAGAGTGTTCAGGGAACGCAGAGGCCTGAACAAATGTGGAAAAAAAGACATGTGGAACCACAGGGACCCTTCCTTGAGTAAGAGACAAGAAAGGGCCTTGGTCAGGGAGGTGACTAAGAAGCCAGCAGACACCCTGAGTTTCTGCAGAGACGGGGATCCTGCTGGAAAGACGACAGTGTCAGCAGCCCTCTGTCACTCAGGCCTGTGTGGGAGAGTGACCTCTCTACTTCTAAG
Organism: Hypomesus nipponensis; assembly: GCF_054491055.1. Lineage (NCBI taxonomy): Eukaryota > Metazoa > Chordata > Actinopteri > Osmeriformes > Osmeridae > Hypomesus > Hypomesus nipponensis. The sequence continues at coordinate 3,981,341 of NC_140364.1, forward strand.
TCTTTCTCTTGGTGTGTTTGTAACCAGGCTTAGGGGGAGGGGAGGGGATCCATCTATCATTCTGTCTATCTGTCTATTTGTCTATATTACATGAAAGCATGTGCTAAAAAATGCATTATACATTACTTACATGACAGTACTATAAATGAATTGCATAATAAAGTATGTGTTTGTGGTATATGTGTGGTGTGTGTGTGTGGGTGTGTGTTTGTTTGTGGTATGTGACTAGTGGGTGTGTTTTAATGTGTGTATGTTTGTGGTAAATGTGTGGTGTGTGTGTTTGTGGTATACATGTGGTGTGTGTGTTTGTGTGTTAGTATGTCAGACAGCGACACATTAGGCAGGTGTGGATGCTGAAAACTGACAAGGTTCAGGAAGGTTCTGGAACATCACTGGGTATTCCTGACAGGGGGAGACAAGGGAGGGTGTTGTGTAGACCTGCATCACCTCTTCACATTCTTATCTCTACACAACCAGCCGTCTACATCTACACAACATCTACACAACCAGCCCTCTATATCTACTCAACATCTAGACAACATCTACACAACCATCCCTCTACATCTACACAACATCAACACAACCAGCCCTCTATATCTACTCAACATCTAGACAACATCTACACAACCATCCCTCTACATCTACACAACATCAACACAACCAGCCCTCTACATCTACACAACATCTACACAACCAGCCCTCTACATCTACACAACATCTACACAACCAGCCCTCTACATCTACACAACATCTACACAACCAGCTCTCTACATCTACACGACATCTACACAACCAGCCCTCTACATCTACACAACATCTACACAACCAGCCCTCTACATCTACACAACATCTACACAACCAGCTCTCTACATCTACACCATATCTACACAACCAGACCTCTACATCTACACAACATCTACACAACATCTACACAACCAGCCATCTACATCTACACAACATCTACACAGCCAGCTCTCTACATCAATGCTATCAACACAAGCTGGAGTACAAACAGTTCTGCTGGGTGGAAATGTACCAGAGTTCAGTGCTCAGCATCACGCCTCACTTCCTCCCAGAGCTGATGTCACTTCCCCTAGGGAGGTCCAGAGCGTGTGTTGGCTGTCAGTCTGCAGGTGTGACGGACGAGAGGGCAGGACAGGTGAGAGGAGTGACGGACTCACCCCTGACCAGCTGTCTCTCTCCCCCAGCCCTCCCACCTCTCCACCCCAGCCCCCACTCACCCTTCCTCCCTCCTCCTGTGTGTCAGAGGTGTGGGTGAGTCTGTTCCAGGCGGCGGACAGGAAGCAGATGCTCCATCTGTTTGGGTGACAGAGCAACAGCAGGGCACACGTGGACATTAGCCCTACGCATTAGCAATGCTAACTCATTAGCATTGCAGCAATGCTAAACAATCAGCATGTTGATGATGCTACCTTATTAACATAATGCTCATGCATGCTATTTAGCATAGCGCTGCTAACTGTTTAGCATATTGGCAATGCAACTGAGATTTGTAACAAATTGACTATGTTGCTCGTAGGAATTGGCATATTTGCGACCAAATCAAGATGATTGGCATAGTATAAAAAAGAATGAGGTGATCAGCCTGTTAGCATCAGGACTGAGGTGTTTAGTGTGTTAGAATTGGTACATAGACTTAGGGTTAGCTTGTTTGCCACTAGGCTGAGATTTGGGGTTAGCATGTTAGCATCAGGGCTGAGAGTTATGGTTAGCATGTTAGCATGCTATACCACCTCAGAGTCGTGGTCAGTTGTACTGTCTAGTCTACTTGACTGTTGTCTGTTTGGTGTTTGGATGGGAGATGGCCTAAGAATAACAGAAGTTGTGTGCTTTTATCATCACTGCAAGAGAGAGAGAAAGAGAGAAATGTTGTGCTTCATTTTGCTGTGCTTCATTCATCGGGGAAATCACAAAATCACGACATCCTTAATCTAGTTTTTCGTTTCATTCTTTATTTCCACAGTAAAGTGTTCTGAGGATAGGGGAAAAACTTTGCTACTGTTTCCCATTGCGTCAGGAGTGTATTCAGAGTGTGTGTGTGTGTGTGGGGGGGGGGGGAAGTGGTAAACTCTCTCTTTCTTTCCAACTCTTTGTCTTCCCCCTCGCCTCATTACTGTGACTCAGTCAGTCAGCACAGTTCAAATAGCATTATGTAAAGCAAACATATACTTATGGTATTACCAAGTACATTTATGGTAATTTTAATATGTACAGAATGCTATTTAATTGAGTAGGGATGAAAGGCAGTCATGTGTGTGTATGTATATGTGTGTGCCTGGTGTTACTGAGTGCGTTAGAGGCAGAAATGTCTATGTTGTAGACTTCCAAAAACTTCTTATGCACAACCTAGAATTAGGATGATGTAACACCATCACAGCAGTCAGGAGAGAGCCATCAGACTCTTACAGGATCAAGTGGGAAGGGGAGGGGAGGAAGGCAAGAGAAGGGAGGGAGGCAGGAGAGGGCTGGAGGGAGGAGTGAGGGAGGTGACGGACATGAGAGAGAAAAGGAGGGAAGAGGAGGGGTGAAGTGTAGGGTGAATCTGTCTCTCTCCTCCTGCTCCTCATCGCTCCTCCTCATGGCCTTTTCCTCGTCTCTCCGCCAGGTCTTTGTCTCTCCCCCCCTGGTCTCTTATCCTACTAGTCTCTTTGCAAGGCTGGGTCTGTGTGTGTTGGGCTTCTGTATTCATGCCAGTGTCTCCTCTGTACCTAGGGAGACCCTCCCTCCTTCCCTCCCTCCTTCCCTCCCTCCCTCCTTCCCTCCCTCCCTCCCTCCCTCCCTCCCTCCCTCCCTCCCTCCCTCCCTCCCTCCCTCCCTCCCTCCCTCCCTCCCTCCCTCCCTCCCTCCCTCCCTCCCTCCTTCCTTCCCTCCCACCTTCCCTCCCTCCTTCCCTCCCTCCCTCCCTCCCTCCCTCCCTCCCTCCCTCCCTCCCTCCCTCCCTCCCTCCCTCCCTCCCTCCCTCCCTCCTTCCTTCCTTCCTTCCTTCCTTCCCTCCCTCCCTCCCTCCCTCCCTCCCTCCCTCCCTCCCTCCCTCCTTCCCTCCCTCCAGTCCTTCATCACCTCTGAACGTGAGACAGACCACTGCTTCCTCAAGCTCTCAACCTACCGAGACAGAATAACAAGCGCTCCATCTCTCTCTCTCGCTTTCATTCATTCATTCTGTCTGTCTTCAGCTCTAGGAGCAGCAGGTGGCTGGCGTCGTTTTAGCCGGAACTTCCCAACCTTTGTGGACGGCTGAGGGTGGGTTTGCTTTGGACAGTGTTGTGGCTCCTGTTGCTCTCCTGATTCTGATCAACCTTCCAAGCTTGAGGTAGATGCCAGCGCTAGTGGTGCTGGTAGAGTGTCCATCATCCTGTCTGCTACTTAAAAGAAGGTCGGTCAGGTTTTTGAGTAGATCTACCAAACCGAGATTTGCCTTGCTTGTTTGCTCAGCAACACTCCTAGGTATAAGTTGGTTCCAGTGTGCTGCCAATGATTGCATAAACAGAACTTTCATCAACCCTTTTCCTTCAGTGTCCAATCAAAATCAACTGATGCTTGTCACTACTAGCTCAAACGTTGGTTAAAAAATGACCTTGAGATCCTTACTGATCATGTATTGGCAGATGCCCTGTTTCGTGTCTGAATGTATTTTGTTTGTATGTAAACCCCTGTGTATCATCCTTTTGTTCATTTGCTATTGGTCGGTCTGAACGTCACTCATTATCCTTCTGTGTCCCTCCTCCAATCAGATGGTCTTTCTTTTTCAAAAACCTGTTGTTCTGGTACTACTCTCAAGGGAAAGCTCCCTCCCTCTCCCCACTCCCCTCTCCCTCCCCTCTCCCCCTCCCTCACTCCTCCTGTCCGCGGCTCTGGCAGGGTGAAAGTTCACCTCTTCCTGACTGGGGTCACTCACTGGGGGTCACATCTACTCACTTTAAGCTGATCTCAAACAAGGTCATCACACTCCAATGCCTGCTTTAATAGAACCGTGTGGCTTGGCTGAGGAGAGGAGGGGAGGAGGAGAGGAGGAGGAGGAGAGGAGGAGAGGATAGGAGGTGAGGAGTAGGAGAGGAGGAGGAGGAGGCGAGGATGAGGAGAGGATAGGAGGAGGCGAGGAGGAGGAGAGGAGGAGGAGAGGAGAGGAGGAGGCGAGGAGGAGGAGAGGAGGAGGAGAGGATAGGAGGAGGAGAGGAGGGGAGGAGGAGAGGAGGAGGAGAGGAGGAGATGATAGGAGGAGGTGAGGAGTTGGAGAGGAGGAGGAGGAGGTGAGGATGAGGAGATGATAGGAGGAGAGGAGGAGGAGAGGAGAGGAAGAGGCGAGGAGGAGGAGAGGATAGAAGGAGGCGAGGAGGAGGAGAAGAGAGCATTTCTAATAAGTCAGGTTATCCTCCAGAGTCTGGCTCCTTACACTCCGGTGGCTGTAGCTTCCCAGAGAGGGAATGATGGGGTGAGGGAGGAGGGAGGGGGGGAGGGACAGCAGAGAGACGAGTAGAATAGACTAGAGGGACGAGAGACAGGTAGGAGTTAGAGGTAGAGGAGGAGGTGAGACAGCTGTCTGTCAGCTGTTTGTTCGGACGACTAGGATTCCTTGCCTGCTGGTTTTTTCCTCTTCACATCCTAACCATGTGCTGCTCTGGAGGGAGTGACCACAGTGTTATTGGCCACTAGAGCTTGAGTGTCTGCTCTGATTGGTCCGGTTCAGCAGCCGCGTCCGATCTGATTGGTCCAGTTCAGCAGGCGCGTCCGCTTTGATTGGTCTTGCATCTCAAGAGGAGAGCAGGCACAAAGATTCGCATCCAAGTAACAGGCAGCAAATAGTAACAGTCAGTAAACAGCAGGGTATTTATTGATGTGCGTGATTGCACCACTTACGGAAGATGAACCCCCACCTCCTCCCAACATGACCCCTTCCCTCTTCTCCGCCGCCTGCCCCCTTCTCCCTGCCAGTCCTCCCTCCTCCCCCTCCTCCCACCCCTTCCCCTCTCATCCCCCTCCTCCCTGCCAGTCCTCCCTCCTCCTCCTCCTCCCACCCCCTCCCCTCTCATCCCCCTCCTCCCTGCCAGTCCTCCCTCCTCCTCCTCCTCCCACCCCCTCCCCTCTCATCCCCCTTCTCCCTGCCAGTCCTCCCTCCTCCTCCTCCTCCCACCCCCTCCCCTCTCATCCCCCTCCTCCCTGCCAGTCCTCCCTCCTCCTCCTCCTCCTCCTCCCACCCCCTCCCCTCTCATCCCCCTCCTCCCTGCCAGTCCTCCCTCCTCCTCCTCCCCCTCCTCCCCTCTCATCCCCTTCTCCCTGCCAGTCGTCCAGACCTGGTTAGCTCCTCAATCTCGTTGCAGCGGCAGGCAGCCATCACTCACAGCCCTGCCGTGTGGACCATCAATCTCCATTTGGGACGAGGTGGTGACAGGTCAATACGCTTCCTCCCCCCACGTCCTCCCCCCCTCCACCCCCCTCCTCCCCCCTCACTATCCCCTCACCGGCGATGATTGATGCATCACCGACTAACCGTTTCCAATTAGGAGTGAGAAATGAGAGGTGCGATCACCAGACAATTAAGCGTTAATTAATTAACGAGGAGAGATAGCCTAATGGACCCCTGCTGTCAAGGAGCTCCCTGGGGCGGATGCTGGGTTTCCATGGAGACGATTGCCGTGCCTGGCCTCGGCAACAGGCGCCAGGGCTGAGCGTCCTCGTCGCCGGCGAGCCGACTGCGTTGCGGTGGTCAGCCTTGTCCCTGCCTTGTTAGCTATCACTTCCCTTCAGCTGGAGTGCTGTCTCCTTCCTGGCATGGGAGGTGCTGCGATGAAGCCTCCTGGCTGGGGCAGTCCTGGAGGTGATTAGAGCAGCGTGAGTGAGCAGGGCTACAGGAGGAGGGCCTCTCCGAGTCGTGGCAGTCGTTCCCTCCTTTCTCCAGGGCCGGGGGGAGACGGTTAGGAACTTCGGAGAACTTCCCCGAGTTTTGCTCCATTACTCTCTCTTACCCGACTTCTGTCGATACCCCCCCCCCCTCTCTCTCTCTCTCTCTCTCTCTCTCTCTTTCGCTCTCTCTCTGTCTCTATGGGACTCTATCAACGTGCACGTCACGTCACAGCCCTGAGATTGTCAGCCCTGTCCTCCCAGCTGTCCACCAATTTCTTCATGTCTCACACACACGCTCGCGCGCGCGCACACACACTCACACATAGCCGTCATCGTGACAAGGGTGTTATTAGGGAACAGAGAGGTATTACAAACAAGCCCTCTGGCAGGCCTGTGCGGCATATGATATCTCTATCAGTCCTCAACGACTGAGCATGGCTGGAGAGCACTGTCTCTTCCTCTCTCTGTCACTCCCTCTCTCTGTCTCTCTCCCCCTTCATCTCTCCATCCTTCTCTCTCCCTCTGAGTACATGTCTGGTCTAATGTTGCCCTGTGATAAAGGCTGTCAGCAGTGACAGCAGTAACACACACAGGAAGGTCGGGTCATATATCTGTGCCACCTCACCTCCTCCCCCACACACACACCTCACCTGCTCACACACACACACCCTCACCTCCCCTCACACACACACACCCTCACCTCCCCTCACACACACACACCCTCACCTCCCCTCACACACAGCACCACAGCTGCTTTTACACACCTCCACGTACACCCACCTCACCTCCTCCCCCACACACAACTTCACCTCCTCCCCCACACACACACCTCACCTCCCCTCACACACACACACCCTCACCTCCCCTCACACACAGCACCACAGCTGCTTTTACACACCTCCACGTACACACACCTCACCTCCTCCCCCACACACAACCTCACCTGCTCACACACACACACACACCTCACCTGCTCACACACACACACCTCACCTGCTCACACACACACACACACACACCTCACTTGCTCACACACACACACACACACCTCACCTGCTCACACACACACACCTCACCTGCTCAAACACACACACACCTCACCTGCTCACACACACACACACACCTCACTTGCTCACACACACACACACCTCACCTGCTCACACACACACACACCCCTCCTCCTCTCACATACACACAAACACACTTCCCCCCACACACACACCACCACAGCACACCTCCTCCCATACACACTTTACCTCCTCACACACACACCTCACCTCAACCTCCTTACACACACACACACACATACCTCACTTCCCCACACACACACCTCCCCACACACTGTTGTGAGCTACCATTCGTTCGGCTGCCATCCTAAAATACGTTGAAGCACGCAATTAGCTGAGGCGGAGTTGACGTAATTTGGTGCGACGATAATGTCCAAAACTTTATCACGCCCACCAATTTGAGCTCAACGATTCATTTTTAAGAGAACTCCCCAAGAGTGTCAATAAATTGGATTTAAAGGCTTGTTATATTTACTGAAGAGCTGACCGAGTCCTCCTAATAGTGTCTCTCAGCTGTAATAACGTTTTCGGCTCGCTGCAGTCACGACTGCACTCCACCAATCAGGAAGAGCCACGATGAGGAACCCTTTGTGGAGCGGAAAATATTAGACTGATAAAACGAGTTACTCTCATTATTTCTTAGTCAAATTATATTGTGCCTGAACATTACCCCCCCCCCCCCCCCCCACAAAATGAAGCTGTTGCTGGTACTACTTCTATATCTGGTTATATATCTACATCTGATACTGGTAGCAATATGTCTAGTACTGGGACTACATCTACAGCTATACCTGGTATTGGTCATATATTTATAATGGGTATTGTATTGGTTAACTATTTTTGACAGGCTGATGAGCATATCGGATGATTACTCACAATGATCAGCAAGGAGTGGATTCCTCTCTCATCCTTGTGGTCAAACATCCTGCCCCTCCATTCTGCCCACTAACAACAGACCTACAGGCTCCAAGACAGTCTATTATCTCCACTAACGGCAGAATAGGAGTCTGATTGAATGTAATCAAATCAAACCATTTCACAGTTTCAATTTGAATCACTTCAGCGTCGACAGAGATGTAAAGTCTGCTGGACAGCCACAGAGCTGACTGGTGTGTTCAATACCCAGGTCTACATGACACGTCCAATACCCAGGTATACATAACACAGTATATACAATACCCAGGTTTATACCATGGTCTGGGTGAATGCTCGATTCTGATTGGCTGCAGGGGTGTCCAGTTGTTCCAGCTAAACTGTCTGTTCACCGTTCTAAATTATTGCGCTGGCTACATAGTATGAGCCTGAATAAAGTGTCTGAAATAAGTAACCATAACAACAGGGCCACAGTCAAAGCCACCATTTACACTTTTGAAAGATTTAACAAGTTAACATGTAATTACAACAATGAGTGACATCAATATTTCTTTTAACCTATTTGAAAAAAAAAAAAAAATCTGAATTTACCGTGTCATAGTATGGAAGTTTATTACACTCTTTATTCAAATGGCAATGCATTTTTCAAATCGCAATTTAATGTGCAAAGTGGCAATAGGGAGTCAGGTGGCTGAGTGGTAAGGGAACTAGGCTAGTAATCAGAAGGTTGCAAAAAAAGTGCAAAATGAAGTTGTGTCCTTGGGCAAGGCACGTCACCCTAATTGCCTCAGGGGAATGTCCCTGTGCTTAAGGCCGATTTATACTTCTGCGTCTCCGTTAACGGACAGACTGTACTGCACTGTTTAGCTGAAATAAGAGTTGTAAAAACTTACAACAATGGCGGTCAAAGGATTCTGTTCTCTTGTTGGTCACGGCAACCCCGCCCCCACCCCTGACGCAAGCGGTTCTTAATACGGACCAATCATAGCCAAGGGGTATCCGTAAAAAGACGCACGGACAGACGGACAGTCAGGAAAATCAGAAAGCGCACGCAGAGCTCTGCGAGGGCTCTGCGAAGACACGCAGAGGGCGTTTCTTGAAGGGAACGGGCGTTCCCCGTGTGCGTGTGCGTAAAAACGCAGAAGTATAAATTGGCCTTTACCTTGGCTATAATTGGTCCGTATTGCGTCAGGGGTGGGGGGCGGGGTTGCCGTGACCAACAAGAGAACAGAATCCTTTGACCGCCATTGTTGTATGTTTTTACAACTCTTATTTCAGCTAAACAGTACATGTATATCAGCATCTGAATTAAAATGTGACGAGAAAAGGACAGTGTAGTTGCTGAAAATTTGCTTATTTTATTGATGAAATGGTTCATTTGTAAATTTGCTCCGACTTTTCGATAACCTAGCTAGCATCGCAGTGCAGCGTCATCTACTGGTCTGGCTGTGAATTGCTTTCAGCACGCAGAACCGTCGGAGTAGTATAAATTCAACCAGTCCGTCCGACTCCGTCCGACTCCGTCTGTCCGTTAACAGAGACGCAGGAGTATAAATCGGCCTTAAGTCGCTCTGGATAAGAGCGTCTGCTGAATGACTAAATGTAAATGTATAAATGTAAATGCAATACAATTCGCAATTCAAATTTCAGGTTTATGTAATATGTACAATATTAGGTGTATGTGCAATACCACCTAACACATATTCACACACCGATCACACAACCCTGAACACACACTGATCACACACCCCAGAACACACTAACACAACCCTAAACACACACACACACACCACTGAACACACCTCTGAAAACACAAACCAATCAAGCCTGTCATGTAATGACCTCATCAACATGCGCCACCACAGAAACAGAGTTGGTTCATTTAGAGTTATGTGAAATTAAATAAAAAACACATTGTGTAACTTCGAAACTAGCTGCTGCAATGTTACCCTTTATCACCCTGGGCTCATCCTTTGATGTCATAGCAATTATTACTGAATTAGTTACTAAATTAGTTGTGGTCGTGCACAAAAAATAGAGTCAGGCAGACTACTAAATATTTGAATGGATTCCTAATCTATTTCGAAAACTACCCAACAGAGCTTTACGTGCCAGTGGCGAGGTATTGCCATTGCAAGTTGATGTGCCCAAGTGCTGTCAGATCAGTTGTGAAACTGCTGAAATCTTCGCAATCATTTTTGAGGACTTTCAATGGCGCCGACGGAACAATAACAATGTAACCATTTACTGTTTCCAAGCCTCCTCCTCGCCTCGACGCAAGGCTACGTAATGTCCCTTTAAACAGACACGGCTGTGATGGGTTATGAAGATGTTGGTGGAGGAGCAGGAGGCACTTTTGTGTGTGTGTGTGTGTGTGTGTGCGGGCAGGCATCTGTATGTTGCTCACGTTCACCCAGATTGGTGGTCGAAGGGGAAATGGTGAGAATTGTTTTCGACGGCGTCTCCAGACTACATATTGTCAAACACGTTCTGTGATCACCGAGCTGCGTTCTGGTGCTTGATGTTATTTAATGTCTGTTTTTTGACATCAACGTGCGAGGCTGCGCCCTGATTGGTGAACGAGTTGCTTCTGAAAGCAGCTGAGTGGTCATTTGACCAGCAGAACCTCTCTCTCCTGCTGCAGCGCACACACAAACACACCATAACGCAACACATTTGGAACACATGCTAAGTAATCAGGCCTCTTTTATGCCTGGCTATGTCCACACTGATTGCTCTGGAAATCTCATCGATAAGGAATTAGTATGCAAATAGCAGTGGAGGAAGGAGGACGAGCTGGTGTGTGTGTGAGTGTGTCTGTTTGTGTGTGTGTGGGTGTGAGTAAGTGTGTCTGTGTGTGTGTGTGTGTGTCTGTGTGTGATTCTCTCTGTGTGTGAGTGTGTCTGTGTGTGTGTGTGCTCACAAGGCTAGAGAGCAGAGTGATCTATGTGGAACTGTATTACAGGAGAGATAATCAAGACGGCTGCAATAACAGACTCATTATAAGACACCATTACAGAGGCCAGGCTGGCACAGCTACACTCCTCCATCAGCACACACACAAACACACACACACACACACACACAGACACACATGCACACACTTATTATTTGTACACAGAATACAGAACAGGCTTGTACAACAGTGGCAGCCTTAGATTATTGAATTATCTGTGTGTGTTTGAGTGTGTTTGTGTTTGTGTGTGTGTGTTTTGAGGCATTGAGTGTATGTGTCACAGTATGTGAGAGTCTTTGTATGTATATTTGTGAGAGTGGCCTTGTTTAACTACCATTGTGGGGACCAAATGTCCCCACTAGTATAGTGAAACATGAAAAAGCTTGACCTTGTTGGGCATTTTTGCTGGTCCCATAACTTCAGATGCTTTAGAGGGGGTTTTAGGGTTAGAATTAAAGTGAGGGTTGAAATGATATTTAGGGTTAAGTTTGGGGTTAGAGACAACACTATTTTGAATGAGAGTGAAGGGTCTGGCCCTATTAGGATAGAAACACAAACCACTGTGTGTATGTGTGTGTGTGTTAACCCAGGGACTAAACCCAACAATATCCTCAGGCTTGAGACTTGACTGAACAACAACCTGGATTTTCTGGGGAGCTGACTAATAACACCATACCCTGACTGCTTCTCACAAAACACCCTCGTTCTCAAAGGGGAGCAGCATCGCGAGGATTAAGCTAATACTTTAATACAACGAGGCTTAAGTGTTGCAATTTCTGCATGAGACTTTCCTCTACCTGATCCTGAGACCAGAGGGGCGTGGCTACAATCCTCCCTCCCTCTCTCCCTCTATCTCTCTCTCACCCCTCTCCTCTCCAAAGCTAAAGAAAGAAAATGGAGAAAGATGAGTTAGAAAGAGAGAGATTAAGAGATCCAGTTGAGAACCAGTTCTCCCATAGTAGCAGGATGCTCCTAAAGTAGTACCACCCAGCCAGCCTCACCACCCACCCAGCCTCACAACCCAGCCAGCCTCACCACCCAGCCAGCCTCACAACCCAGCCAGCCTCACCACCCAGCCAGCCTCACCACCCAGCCTCACCACCCACCCAGCCTCACCACCCACCCAGCCTCACAACCCAGCCAGCCTCACCACCCACCCAGCCTCACCACCCACCCAGCCTCACAACCCAGCCAGCCTCACCACCCACCCAGCCTCACCACCCAGCCACACCACCCACCCAGCCTCACCACCCAGCCTCACCAGCCAGCCTCACCACCCAGCCTCACCACCCACCCAGCCAGCCCCAGCCTCACCACCCACCCAGCTTCACCACCCAGCCTCACCACCCAGCCAGCCCCAGCCTCACCCCCCACCCACCCAGCCAGCCAGCCTCACCTAGTTCTGCTCACACACATTACAGGACATGTTGTTGAGCGACCTGGCAGGGTTCCTCTTGAATAAAACATTCCAGCTCTGCTCAGGATGGAGATCATAGCTCCCACACAGCAGAAATCCTTCACAGTTTGTCCAGCAGCCTTCAAATAGGTTAGAGCCAGGGTTAGGGTCAGGTTAGATTCAGGGTTAGGGTCAGGTTAGAGCCAGGGTTGGGGTCAGCTTGGAGCCAGGGTTAGGGTCAGGTTAGATCCTCTTCCCTTTTGTCCTGCGGAGAGAATTTTTCTCTGTGGAACACAGAGGCTAAAGATCGTGATGTCTGACACTCCAGTACTGTTGTTGACAGCTAGCTACCTGCCTAGTTATCACAGCCTTGCTATCACAAGCGAACTATGACAGGCTAGCTATTATGGGATAGCTAGGTTATCTACGCCAGGTTAGAGCCAGGGTTAGTGTCACGACCGGCTCAGGCCATGACAAAAGGGAGTCGACACAAGAGAGTTTCAGAAGGGAAAACAAAAGAATTTCCTCAACCAAGGCTAACCAAACATACAAAACATGGAGCGTGTCCGTCGGAGAATCAGTTGTGTTGAGAGTGCGAGACGTGCCATGTGTAGGCGTGTGCGAAGGTGCCACAGACAAAGCCCCCCGTTCAAAAAAACCCCAACAGCCGCTGCAGACAGGTCGTGTGCTGGAAGAGCCAGAGAGCGTGAGAGGAGTGGGCTGCCCTAAGAGGGGTGAGCCTAAACAGGGCCTCCGCCCGGGTGCAGGTAATCAGGTCGACGGCCTCCGAGGCCCCTCCAATTAGAGGGCCCGCAAAAGACAGGGCGCAGAGCAACGCAGCACCACTAGGGGGGTCGTCACACGAGCAATGCCAGACTCGGCGCCACAGGCAGGCTGCTGCACTTTCGTTGCACTTCCGTGTACCTCCAGCTTGGGAGGAGCAGCGATAGGGACACACGACGTGTTTCATGCATGCAAGTGCTGGGAGGTTTGTATGTGTTGATTTGTATGGGCCCCTGTGTTCGTGTCGGTCTTCATGCTGTGGGCTGGACAGTGTGTCACTCTGCAAACGGAACAGCCCCGTGTCTTACATTGTCCCGTGCATGGGAAAGTGTGTGTGTGTGTAGGATCTGCGTGCGTGTGTGTGAGCAGCTGAGTCCCAGGGTGGGAGCGAGGGCTTGTGGGCACGTGTGTGTGTGTGAGAGTCTGTGTGTGTCATTGTCATTCCTTGATTATGTACATATGTTGTTTTATGCACATCACACCATATACAGTGAGCTCTTTGGCCTGTGTAAATACCTGCGACCCAGTGCCGGAGCGTTCTGGAGCCTGTTCGTGCCTAGCCCGACGAGGTTCGTCACGTAAATCTCCTTAATAAACGCGGTGGGTCTAAGTGGACATATTTAGCGACAGTTGCACTCTCTCTGCTAATGTTGTAATGTTGTAAAAACCTTCATAATGAATGAGAGGAGAGGAACCATCTGGGGCTTCTCTCCGAGTTTATGTGTGTGTGTGTGTTCGTTTTGTTTGTGTGTGTTTGCACGCGTTTCTGTGAATGTGTGAGTGTGCTTGTGTGTCAATTTGCATGCATGTGGGTGTGTGTAAGTGTGAATTTGTATGCACGTGTGTGTGTGTGTGTGTGTCTCAAGAATCGGTGACCTACATAGGAAAGTGTATGGGGTAATCCTTGAAGCGAGCCACACACTAGTGGTCCAGTGTCTTCTGCTACCGCACACACACACACACACACAAACACACACACATACAGAGCAGTCCTGTGAAGCCGGCTGGCACAGGCTTACATTTACGCTGTCATTGCAGATCACTCAGACCCCCTGTGTGTGTGTGTGTGTGTGTGTGTGACCAGTAAGCAGTGAGAGCCATTTCACCATGGAGACAGAGCTAGATTTGGGGCAGGGGCAGGGTGAACAGAGATTCAGAGCTAAATCAGAATTGTATGTACCTTTACGATAAGGGTTTGGTGGGCAACACAAAACCATTAACTGGTCCCCCTATGGAAACCCCACACATGCACACACACACTTTCTCACACACAGACTCACTCACAAACACACACACACACACACACACACACACATACATACATGCACACATCCTCACATGCAAACACACACAGACAGCCTGTTGAGTTTGATGGTAGATCATGCTGCCGATCCTACAGACAATGTCTCAAGGGTGTGTGTGTGTGTGCGCGCGTGTGTGTATGTGTGCCCATGTTCCTGAGGGGAATACAGACAGAATCAATGAGCTCATGCTGTCATATGACGGACGTGATCCAATTAGCCCGACTAACCAAGTAGCTCATATAGACTGTTTGAGGAGAAAGACTTGACACTGCAGAAGCCCAATGTCTGTGAGATGACGCAGAGATGTGTGTGTGTGTGTGTGGGTGTGTGGGGGTGGGTGTGTGTGTGTGTGTGTGTGGGTATATCTTTATTCAGCCTCCACATCTGCCTATGCTTCGGAGCGGGTGTGCCTGTGTGTGCGCGCGCGTGTGTTTGTCCACGTGTATGTGTGTGTTTGCACGTGACACGCACGGTATGTGTGTGTGTGAGTTGCCAGCGTCCCTGTGGACATGCATATTGTAGGTGTGTGTGTGCGTGTGTAGCTTGATGTCAATCCCTGACAAGAATGTGATGGACGTTTTATGCTGCAGTGTTTTACATTCCTGTATTCTCCCCTCCCCTCTCCTCCTCCCTCCACTCCTCTACTACCTTCCCCTCTCTCTTGTCCTCCTCTCTTCCTCCCTCCACTCCCCTACAACCCTCTCCTCCTCTCCCCCTCTCCTCCTTTCTCTTCTCCTCCTCTTTTCTCCTGTTTCGGAGTTGTCTGTTTTCGCTCCTTCACTCCTCTTTCCAACTTCCTCTCCTCTGCTCCTCCTGTTCTGCATTGATGGCCTTTAGCTCCCCTCCCCCCCACCCCCAACCAACACGCGCACACTCACTCTCACACACACATCACTACAGTGTAAAACGTTCTTTTTCATGCCTTATCTGTGGAGCTCCAAACAGATCCTTAATTGAGGTGAAACGAGGATCAAACCGCCACCTCCTGGAATGTTCTCTTATGTAGGCCCTTCTGTAAAGGAAGAGTGTGTGGAGGGTGAAACAGATGGAGTTTTTACACACATACACACACGTGCGTCTTCTGATCTGGTATGGTCAGAACGCAGACTTCACGAGACAGGATCAGTTTGCGGAGACTGAAAACCACAATCTATATAGACTACGCGATTTAGGATCGGCTAACATAGCTTCATAGACCAGCAACTTAAAACAGGCTAGGCTAACACATCTACACAAGCAGAGCTGCCAAGTCTCACGCTTTGACCGTGAGACTCACGTATATCAACCAGTTCACACGCTCTGTCCTCTTATTTCTCACCCTGAGAATCTCCCAAAAAGAAACTGTTTCTTTTTTTTTCAATTTCTACACATACATTTGCTCACTTCTTTCCACGAACATGAACATGAACATGAACGCTTGTGTGCACCAAAGTCACCGTGCAACATTCCCGCCTTGTACGGACGTTAAAAAGGGACCACTGTGAGCTAACTGCCATCTTTGCCATGCTCACATTGCTCAAGCGAATGTGAAAACAATTCACTCGCATTAACTATTGAAGACCCTGTCAAAGCTGAAATCAAACCTATGCCTTTGAGCCCACTACATCACAGTAAATATATATATGTATATATGTATATATATATATATATATATATATATATATATACATTATTTTAATACTCTTATGCAATGAAGTCCCTTTTGCTGATTATAGACACATAACAAGAGTTTTGTGTCAACTTTTGGTGTGTACCTCACGGAACTGCTCTTGAGAAAACTCTCTGTAATTGTCCCCCCAAAGTTGATATTAGGCTAGGCTAACACAGCCGCTAGCTAGCTAATGCTGACCTACGACCCTAACCCTTCCTGCTCATGACTCACTGACCACATTCCTGAAGATATGCTTCAGTTGGACCGAACCACATGCGACACGCATGTTGCTAATCTCCCATGTGTTCCCTGGCAAGTGATGCAGTGGAACACGTAACCTGAGACAGTGCAACTCCATCCACCTCTGGAACAGACAGAAGACTCGGTTGCCAGATTGGGGCTCTAGGGTTGCCAGGTTCTAATCAGCGTAAGCTGTAATCAAAGCAGGGTTAAATAGGAGGGTCAAATTCTCGGCTGCCTCTGATTGACTGGGCTCAATCCCAATTCATACCCTCGTTTCCTCCTCTTCTCCCTCCTTCAGTCTCTCCTAATGAAGAAAGGGAATCAGTGAAACAGCTCCCTCGCCTTAATAATGTATGTGTGAATTAATTAATGATAGGATGTTGTATTAATCACTTCCATGACACCAATTATGGAATCGTTATTTCTTTTTTAGATCTGCGCCGGAACAGACTTCCAGTCCTCCCTGTGAGAGACATGCTGCTTTTACCTGGAAACTGACCCTCTCCACCTCCTCCCTCCATCTCCCTCTCCACCTCCTCCCTCCATCTCCCTCTCCACCTCCTCCCTCCATCTCCCTCTCCACCTCCTTCCTCCCTCTCCCTCTCCACCTCTTCCCTCCATCTCCCTCTCCACCTCCTCCCTCCATCTCCCTCTCCACCTCCTCCCTCCCTCTCCCTCTCCACCTCCTCCCTCCATCTCCCTCTCCACCTCCTCCCTCCCTCTCCCTCTCCACCTCCTCCATCTCCACCTCCTCCCTCCATCTCCCTCTCCACCTCCTCCCTCCATCTCCCTCTCCACCTCCTCCCTCCATCTCCACCTCCTCCCTCCCTCTCCACCTCCTCCCTCCATCTCCACCTCCTCCCTCCATCTCCACCTCCTCCCTCCATCTCCCTCTCCACGTCCTCCCTCTCCCTCTCCACTTCTTCCCTCCATCTCCACCTCCTCCCTCCATCTCCCTCTCCACCTCCTCCCTCCATCTACCTCTCCACCTCCTCCCTCCCTCTCCGCATCCTCCCTCCATCTCCCTCTCCACCTCCTCCCTCCCTCTCCCTCTCCACCTCCTCCCTCCATCTCCCTCTCCACCTCCTCCCTCCCTCTCCCTCTCCACCTCCTCCATCTCCACCTCCTCCCTCCATCTCCCTCTCCACCTCCTCCCTCCATCTCCCTCTCCACCTCCTCCCTCCATCTCCACCTCCTCCCTCCCTCTCCACCTCCTCCCTCCATCTCCACCTCCTCCCTCCATCTCCACCTCCTCCCTCCATCTCCCTCTCCACGTCCTCCCTCTCCCTCTCCACTTCTTCCCTCCATCTCCACCTCCTCCCTCCATCTCCCTCTCCACCTCCTCCCTCCATCTACCTCTCCACCTCCTCCCTCCCTCTCCGCATCCTCCCTCCATCTCCCTCTCCACCTCCTCCCTCCCTCTCCACCTCTTCCCTCCATCTCCCTCTCCACCTCCTCCCTCCATCTCCCTCTCCACCTCCTCCCTCCCTCTCCCTCTCCACCTCCTCCCTCCATCTCCCTCTCCACCTCCTCCCTCCCTCTCCCTCTCCACCTCCTCCATCTCCACCTCCTCCCTCCATCTCCCTCTCCACCTCCTCCCTCCATCTCCCTCTCCACCTCCTCCCTCCATCTCCACCTCCTCCCTCCCTCTCCACCTCCTCCCTCCATCTCCACCTCCTCCCTCCATCTCCACCTCCTCCCTCCATCTCCCTCTCCACGTCCTCCCTCTCCCTCTCCACTTCTTCCCTCCATCTCCACCTCCTCCCTCCATCTCCCTCTCCACCTCCTCCCTCCATCTACCTCTCCACCTCCTCCCTCCCTCTCCGCATCCTCCCTCCATCTCCCTCTCCACCTCCTCCCTCCCTCTCCACCTCCTCCCTCAATCTCCCTCTCTCCCTCACCTCTCTCCATCCACTTCTCTCTTTCTCTCTCTTTCTCTCTCTCTCCCTCTTTCTCTCTCTTTCTCTCTCTTTCTCTCTCTCTCCCTCTTTCTCTCTCCCTCTTTCTCTCTCTCTCTCTCTCTCTGTCTCTATCGCTCTCCCTCCACCTCTTCCTGTCCCCCGCCAGGCAAGTCAAGCCCTGTTTCCTTCGGCATTTTCATTTTGAGAAGTCATTAAGCTCTTTGAAATCTCAGATTCACCTGTTCAAGTCAGAATTCCTTATTTCATAGAAGGTTTTTACATAGTAGGAGGAAGTGTATTTCTATCTTAACCTTGCCTGTTGACCAGTGACCATGTGTTCGCTTTGCTTTTGGTTGTCACCCTATTTGCCACAATCTTTCTCTCATTCTAACACCAACCCTACCCCCCCCCCTCTCTCTCTCTCTCTCTCTCTCTCTCTCTCTCTCTCTCTCTCTCTCTCTCTTTCTTTCTTTCTTTCTCTTTTCTCTCTCTTTTCTATTTAACCCTAACCCTTCTGTCTCTATTCCTCTCTAACTCTCTCTTTATTAATCTCCTTTTCTTCAAGGTTACAAAACTTTCCCACAATGCTTTCAGAGATCATTTAAGCCCCCCTCGTATCACCCTTCCTGACACACAAACAACTCCCCCCCTTCCTCTCTCTCTCTCTCTCTCTCTCTCTCTCTCTCCTCTCTCTCTCTCTCTCTCTCTCTCTCTCTCTCTCTCTCTCTCTCTCTCTCTCTCTCTCTCTCTCTCTATCTCTCTCACACACACGCACGCACACACACACACACACTCACCTCCCCCCTCACACACACCTGCTTCCTCCTCACACACAAATAAACACACGCACTCACACCTCCCGCTGACACACACCACCTCCCCACTTTGCCCAGCCTGTTTCACAGCTTTTAGGAGACAGCAGGCTGTGGATATAGGAGGTCGTTCTTCTACTCAAGGTTTCAAAAGCCTGAGGGTGGAGAGAGTCGAGGAAGTAAAGGAGGAGGGAAGAATCTGGCCACGGGTCAGATCCAACGGTTCAGCTTTTCTTCAGAGGACATCTTTTACTCAGTTCCTCCACCTACTTCTCCTCATCTCCCTGAAGATGTCAGTTCTTAGAAACACAAGACAACAGAATTCCTCAATCTGCATGAGGATGATTTTCTCATCTAGAGAGACCAGAAGGAGAATGTTCTCCTCTAGAGAGACCAGAAGGAGGATGTTCTACTCTAGAGAGACCAAAAGGAGAATGTTCTCCTCTAGAGAGACCAGAAGGAGGATGTTCTACTCTAGAGAGACCAGAAGGAGGATGTTCCCCTTCAGAGAGACCAGAAGCAGGATGTTCTATTCTAGAGAGACCAGAAGGAGGATGTTCTCCTCTAGAGAGACCAGAAGGAGGATGTTCTCCTCTAGAGAGACCAGAAGGAGGATATTCTCCTCTAGAGAGACCAGAAGAAGGAAGTTCTACTCTGAAGAGACCAGCAGGAGGTTCTATTTTAAGAGGTTCAACTGGGGGTTTTGTGTGGGTGTTGCTGTGTGTGTGTATAACCACTAATGTGATCTAACATGGCCCAATTTTGTCGCTCCAGGGCTTCAGCAACAGCCTGAGGCTCCTGTTAGGAACCACACACACACACAAGCACACTCTCAGACCAACTCTCTCACACACACTGTTACATCCCCTACCCAGCTGTTGGGTGCCTAGGGCGGGGAAGGGGGATGCGACACTGCTATCCCAAACGTGGAGGGAAACGGTTGCGTTAGAAAGGGTACACTGGACACGAGGACATGCAGAGAGGTGGGTTTATGAGAGTGGTTTATTATGACTTACAACTCTGACAAGGGTGCAAGGGAACGGAGAGCGGGGCCAAATCATCGAACAGACTAAAACAGCCCTGCCTGCCCATCCAAACGCTAACTAAACAGAACTACAATGGGTGGCACCCGCCCCTTGCCTCGTGTTCTGCAATAGGTCGTTAGCTTGCCTGTCCCCTTGCTCCTTGCCAGGGGAAAAGTAAAGCTCTACACAGTGTGTGGGCATGAAAGGGAACGGATCATTAACGACACAAAAACCAACAGGGAGAACGTGTACAAAAGACTACAAACACTGAGATCGAACTGGTGACCACAAATCGCATGCACAACACGGCTCTCGGTTTGATGCTGGAGTGAGCGGCCTTCATAGACGGCGGCGGAGGTTGCCGATTGGCTGTCGCAGACGGACACGATGGGTGGGTAGATGAGGGATGCGTGCGCGGGCCAATCAGGAAGTACCTGTGAGGGGGGGGGGGGGGGGCGGGGCAGGGAGGGGACAAAAAGACGGGGAGAGAACGTACTGCAGAACACAGACAACACAACGACAGGGGTCGTAACACACACACTGACACACACACACTCAAACGCAGATCCCACCACACAGTAACATCCACTGAGGGTCAGAGCCTTCACAGCACCAGAGACACGGTCCCAGGCCTCCTCACGGACAGTTTGGGGGCGGCCATTTTAAGCGCTGTCCAGCCTTAATCAGCACATTGCTCCACAAACACAGACCCGGAACGTTCAGTAGAATAGACAGACTCAAGCCAAAGGGACACTGCTGAGAGAGAGAGAGAGAGAGAGAGAGAGAGAGAGAGAGAGAGACAGAGAGAGAGAGACAGTGGGCGAGAGCCAGTCGCTGACACAAACACCCCTGGATGATAACTTTAATAATAGTCTGGTGTTGCCTAACGTCCAGGCGTGAGCAGCCGACCTTGGTGGAGCTGGGCTTCATGGAAGACCCGTTTTGTGGTTGTAACAGATATCTTTTTAATTAAAATACATGTGGGCGAGATTCACCATTCACCAAGTCTCCTGTTTTGTTTTAGTCTCAGCAGTGTGACTCACAACACACTCACACTCAACACTCAACACACTCACAACATTCAAACACACACACACACACACATAGTCAACGCTCAAACACACACACTCAACATTCAAATAAACACACACATACTCAACTCTCAAACAAGCACACACACACACCACCCACATTACAGTAACACAAACACCCATACACACATAGAAATACACACGTATATATACACACACAGAAGTACACACACACTTTAAGGAACAGATTGGTCCTGAGACTACACACACGTTTTTGAAAACAAGGGCCCATTTTCTCAAAACCCTTCACACAACAAAACCATAGACCCAAAGTGAAAAACACCTCATGTATTCTACACAATGAAGCACTGCATTCAAAATGACAGAAACACTTCTCAATATCAAACGTTTGCACCAGATGGCTCACGCTTCATTCACATTACCAGATATTTGTCCAACCAACTCCACTCGACTGTGCTCAGTCAAAAGTGATTTTATCTTCAGGGGACTTTGTCATAATAGTAATTCTTTATGCGGCTACACTGTTCCCAAGTCGACAGAAGTATCTGCAGAAACAAAGATATACTGCTGAAACCAAACGTATAGCTTTCTCCACACAGCAGTGGAGCACATGCACAGCACATACAGTACACACGACAGTTGTGTGAACAAAAAATATGCTCTCTGTTGAACACGAGTCAACAGAAGAGAAAACTTTGAAGAAAAATCCACATTTTTTTTTTTTTTTTTTTTTAAGGGTCTGTTCCTACATCTCACTCTTCGCTCCCCCCCCCTCCCCCCCCCCTCTACATCTCTCCAGGGCTGCTATGTTGGCTGCCATTGTTGCTGTAACAAGGGACTCACCCGTGGGGGTCAAGAAGAGCAGAGTAGAATATATCAGAGTAGAGTAGACCAGAGCCGAGTACAGCAGGGTAGTAGATCTGGCCTGGTGTCATGATATTGTTGGCGGGGTGACGAGTTTCCCGCAAAGCTCACCCAATCACGTCATTATCTCAGTTCAGCAGAATTACACACATTATGACTCCAATTAGCTTACTGTCCTTTCTCTCAACCACACACACTCACACACACTTGTGCGCGTGCATGATGGGACACAGACTCACACACACAATAGTGATCATCAGTCATAAAATCCAGAGATTAGGTCAGCAAATGACCAGAGATTATTCAGCCCATGATAACGGCGTAATAAGTTTGTAACTCACGATGCTCTGGATAATTGTTCAAATATGGAATTATAAGAAGCTGCAGGGTGGTTTGATATTGATACAGTTACCAAAGGCAATCAGAAACGGACAAACTGGTTCAAGGAAAAGTCTAGAGATGTACAACTCTGGAATCTGACATTGTTAGAGTTGCACTGTTCTGCTATACTGTCGTTGGGATGCCGATCTTGCACTGTATTATATCGCACTGTAGAAGTTATTGGTGCACTGTAGTTGACATGTTATTATTATGGACCGTGTCAGGTAGCTGAGCCTGTTACTTTGCACTACACCTGCTTCCACAGCCTGTTCCTGGACTTTATACTGTCAAAACTTCCTGCTGCACTTCTACTGCTCTTTTTGTTTGTCTCTTTTGATCGTAGCATCTGCTAAAAGTCATTTTTACTTACAGTCTGAGATTGACAGTATGTCCTGAACCCTGATCCAGTACTCTGATCTATAGGCTTTCCTGGGACGAGAGAGGAGGAGAGAGGGAGAAAAGAGAGGGAGAGTAAGGGACAGAGAGAGGGCAGAAGGGAAGCGAGACAGAGAGAGGAGAAAGGGAGAGAGAAAAACTAAATGAGAGGTGAGAGATAGAGAAAGTGAGGGACAGGAGAGTGAGAGAGAGAAGTAAAGAGAAAGGGACAGACAAAGGAAGAGAGAGAGAGAGGGAGAGAGAGAGAGAGAGAGAGAGAGAGAGAGAGAGAGAGAGAGAGAGAGAGAGAGAGAGAGAGAGAGAGAGAGAGAGAGAGAGAGAGAGAGAGGGAGGAGACCAAACACATAAAAACAGGTACAAAGCACAATAGAGGCAGAGACAAAAAATGGTCCTGTGGTGTGTATGTAAATGTGTGTGCCTCCCCATGCATTGTTCTGTTGCAGAGTAATGCACTGTGATTGGTTGAACTAATTCCTTCCTGCGTTTCAAGGCGTTTTACTGGTAGGGGATGTAATGAAATGCAGATTCGCCTGGCATAGCAGCAGTGTGTCACATTAGAGCTGTGGAAACACACAACTACTTCCTCTCACGCTCCCTGTGATTTCTCCTGTGTGTGTGTGTGTCTTTGTGTGTGTGTGCATCTGTGCACATGCGTGTGTGTGTGTGCTGGCTGTCCACTGTTGTTTAACAAGGCTTGAGGTGATAAGACAGTGGTCTGTCCTCCTGAGCTGTAAATTATAGATCACTCCTGTTGTACTGCTGTCCTACTGGAAAGACCTACAGACAGGATGGAAAGAGAGAGAGACTTCTGTCTGCCTGCATGTCTCTCTGTCTACCTGCCTCTCTGCCCTGCTGCCTGCCTGTCTGCCTGTCAGTCTATCTGCCTGTCTGTTTGTACAGTAAGGCCTGTCTGTCTGCCTGTGACATTGTCTGTTAATAGCAAAGTCATTTCCATCTTTATTTTCCTCTCACACAGTGATAGCTATCAGCAGTCCTCCTAGTCCCCCGAGTCCCTCCGTCCCTCCCTCCCTCCCGCTTTCTCTTTCACTCTGTTCCTCTCTCTTTTCCCTCAGTCTCTTCCTTTCGCTCACGCTGTTTCTCTTTCTATCTACCTTTTCTTTCCATCTCCCTTTCTCTCTCTCTCTCTCTCTCTCTCTCTCTCTCTCTCTCTCTCTCTCTCTGTGTCTCTTTCTTTCCCTCTATATTTCAGTCTCTATCTCGTTTCTCTCTCTCTCTATATATATATATATATATTTCAGTTTCTCTCTTCCTGTTTCTCCCCCCTCTCTTTCTCTTCATCAGCATATGTCACCCGTCTGTCCAGCTCACATAATGATGATACATGCCATCCTCTCCTCCTCTCCTCCTCTCCTCCTCTCCTCTCCTGTCCTGTCCTTTCCTTTTTTCCTCTTTCTCTCCTCCTGCACTGTCTACTCCTGTCCCCTTCTCCTCTCCTCTCCACACCCCTCCTCTCATCTCCTTCCCCCTGCCCTTCCCTCCACTCCTTTCTCTCCTCCACTCGCCTCTCCGGCCTTCCTCTCCTCTTCCTCTTCCCTCCTCCCCCTTTCCATCTTCTCCCCTCGCTTGTCCTCCTCTCCCCTCCTCCCATGATCTATAAGATGGTTGATCAGTGTGTTGTGACTGTTCTGCAGTGTTCTGAAGGCGTGTTAATCAATCCCAGAGGTCCGAGCCCCCTGTGGCTGGTCAATATCCTCCTCCATCACAATCGATGGCAGGCCAGCGGAGCACTGATAACATTCTGACAGACTAGATGACTGTGAGGAGTTCTGCTGAGACCCACCCACCTGGCACGCCCTGAGAGAGACGCCAAGTGCACCTGGACAGTTCTGACCAGAGGGTTGGGAGAGGGAGGGAGGGAGGGAGGGAGGGAGGGAGGGAGGGAGGGAGGGAGGGAGGGAGGGAGGGAGGGAGGGAGGGAGGGAGAGAGAGAGAGAGAGAGAGAGAGAGAGAGAGAGAGAGAGAGAGAGAGAGAGAGAGAGAGAGAGAGAGAGAGAGAGAGAGTAAGGCTTGATATCTTCTCTCCAGGACTGCTGGGAAAGAGAAAACATTAATAATTTCCTGAGATGGTGTTTTTGCCATTTATGTCCATCTAACACACACACACACACACACCCCAAACACACACACCCAAACACTCACATGCCTCCACAGGTACGGGCTGAGGCTAAATCTCCTGGACAGGAACCCTGCAGGCAATACTTGTCATGTGTGAGGTGTGTCCAGTGTGTGTGTGTGTGTGTGTGTGTGTGTGTGTGTTTGTGTGTGTGTGTGTGTGTGCGCTGTGTGTTTGTGTGTGTATACTGTGTGTGTTTGGTTTACCGTGTGTGGTGTGTGGTGTACTGTATGTGGTATTTTGCTGCAAAATATTATATTTTAGTTAATCTTATTTTATTATTTGCTTGCCTTTCTACAGGTACACTTGCACTTAGCGATTCATGTTGTTTAATTGTTTAATTGTAACTTGCTTAACTACATGCTCTTATGGTTCTTCCCTTTGGCACTTATTTTTTTGGTTGTTCACAATGTGTACTTCTTGTTTTGGCTACCCGCAATGTTTTGGGGCTATCTTGTTGTTATTATCAGTGACGTATGCACTTGACTGAAGCTCTCTCTTGGAAGTCGCTTTGGATAAAAGCGTCTGCTAAATGACTACATGTACATGTATATAGTGTGTTTTTTAGTGAATGTGGTGTACAGTTTGGCCATTTAGGCATTAACCCATCCAAAATGTTCAGTAGCTTTCATTTGAATGCTTAGTGTGTTTTCTATATATTCATGATGCACATACATTTGCACTACCTCGTATATTATTTTATGTATCCATTTTTTGTATTATGTGTCATAATGTTTCTTCTCTTATGCTATCAGAGTGCGTGCTTTGTAATAAGTTTGCACTTCACATTCTCCATTAGAGTGCTTGATTGCCTCATTTTAGAGAGGTTTACAGTTTGCGTTGTTTACAGTTCTCCCTTGTGGGACCAAATGGGTGAATAAGTGAACATACAGTAAGTGTCCGTATCCTCCCCCATCCTTTAACCTCTGTGAAGTGCATGGTGTTGCCCCTGTTTGAAATGCGCTATGTAAATCAAGTTGGATTTGATTTTGATTTGTGTGTGTGCGTGGTGTAAAGTGTGGGGGTTTCATGTACAGTGTGTGTCATGTGTGTGTGGGGTGTACAGTGTGCGTGTTTTGCGTGTAGCGCACAGTCTTGCGTGTGTTATGAGCCTGTCTTAGAGAGCAAGATATGGAAAAAAGCAGATCTTAACATTCTCATTGATCTTTCTTTCTCCTTTCACTTCTCACCTCTCCTCTCTCCCTCCTGTCTCGCCCGCCTCTGAGGTGAGACGTGACAATAGTTCATTCATATCACATCACTGGCCCGTAGCCATGGCAACTAAGCACTCTTTAGATGATGGGCTGTCTGGCACTATAACTACCAAGAGAGAGGAAAGGGAGAAGAGGAGGGTTGGGTAAGAGAGACAGCAAAGCTCCAGTAGGGACGCTATCAGAGGAGCATAACCAGTGGAGAGTGGGATGGACAGAGAGGGGAGGGAGGGAGGGAGGGAGGGAGGGAGGGAGGGAGGGAGGGAGGGAGGGAGGGAGGGAGGGAGGGAGGGAGGGAGGGAGGGAGGGAGGGAGGGAGGGAGGGAGGGAGGGAGGGAGGGAGGGAGGGAGAATGAAAGAGTAACGGGGGAGCCGGCAACCGTGTTCTTCACCTCCTTCTCATCCCTCCATCCATTATTCAGCATAGCTGCAGGTGCTGCGCAGCACTGTCTTCTTCAGGGAACAGGAAGAGCTGGTCAGAGGCCTGACGCGTGTGTGTGTGTGTGTATGTGTGTGTGTGTGTGTGTAGGGGGCTTGTGGGGGTGTGTGTGTGTGTGTGTGTGTGTAGGGGGCTTGTGTGTTTGTGTGTGTAGGGGGCTTGTGTGTGTGTGTGTGTGTAGGGGGTTTGTGTGTGTGGGGGGGGAGTAAGTCTGTGTGTTTCTAACCACTGAAATATTGTCAAATTGTGCACCTGTAATCCAGTGTTTCATGGCATGAAGTTGAACAGAGAGTGAAGTAAATAAATACTGACTAAACAGGGATAAATAAGGTGTTGTCATCTAAAATGTTAAATATTATTAAAATTAACATGTTTATAATAAGAACTAGAAATAACTGCCGGACAGTTAAGTTGTAGTTTCCATCCCTGTCTGACAGACTCATAAGATATATGCAGTCTGTTTGGTTAGGGACATCCAACCGAAGGGTTCATGTGTTTCGACCTTTCAGTCATATTTATATTAAGGATCTATGTCACAATCTAATGGTCATTATTAATGGATGCTTGTAAATACTATGTTAATATGTGTTGACAATATTCTGTATCAGAAATGAAAATTCTAATACATTCCCTGCTTTCATAAATGACATGCAGCATGAAATTAAACAATTACTGGGTTAGAAAGACAAATGCACCGTGCTCCTCCTCACTAACACATCATCTCCCTCAAACGTGCGTCTTCCCTTCTCTCCAGAGGGCTGAGCTCTTCACCGTCTCTGGAGGAGGGGATCCCTCTGAATTGCTCCTCCCAAGGTCTCTTCCATTTTTTCTCCTATTGGAAGTTTTTCTGGGAATTTTTCCTTGTCTTCCTTGAGGGTTTAGGTTGGTTGAGGGGCAGTTCTACGGGCGTAGGTGAAGCCCTCTGTGACATGCTTGCGTGTAAAAAGGGCTATACAAATACATTTGATTGGATTCACCAGGAACCAGTGGCTTTTAGACCCTTTTTAGGGGTGCTGAAGCACTCCTAAATTTGATCTCAGCACCCCTACAAATAATAATAATTTTAAAAAGAATATATATATTGTTTATTATCATTTGATGCTGGTAGTTCATGAAGAAAGGGACACTCTTAATAATTGTATTCATTCAATATTGTGCATGATAATACAGATAAGATAAGATAATCCTTTATTTGTCCCGCAGTGAGGAAATTGCAGTATTAATTAATACAAAAAATACATGTATTAATTGCTATGCAGTGAAATTAGGTATTTATCAGCAAAGGGGTTTAGCATTTATGCAAGGCACTGTATTCATGTCACATACTCATTGGGGGCTGAGCACCCCTAAAGATCCGATCCTAGAATTGCCCCTGCCAGGAGCCAGCCCCAGCCCCAGACAGTCCCCCTCAGGCCCCTGGGTCTGTCTGCCAGACACTTCTTCGCCCGGGGCTGCAGGACCAGTCGACGCTGCACCGTCTGCTTGTCAAGCACACGCTGGAGGAAAAAACGTGCGTTCCCGCTCCGTGTCTGGAGGAGCGCCCACTCTACAGCGGTCTTCAACCCTGGTGCTCATGGGCCGCCGGCCCTGTAGGTTGGAGATGTTTCCCTGCTCCGACACACCCCATTCGAAATGAATGGTCTTTAGCAAGCGCTGCAGAATCCTGAAAACGGGCCCATTCATTTGAACGAATCGGATGGGAGCAGGGAAATATCTCAAACATGCGTGATCGTGGTTTTAGCTGTTAGATGTTAGGGGCTGAGGACCACTGCTCTGAAACATTGTCGAGCTCCTGCAGTAGGGCTGTGTGGTGGTTTACGGTTCATCCAGCACAGGGGCAATTCTAGGATCAGACCTTTAGGGGTGTTCAGCCCCCAATGAGAATGTGACATGAATACAGTGCCTTGCAAAAAGTGCTAAACCCCCTTGCTAATAACAGACATGCAAACAGGTCAGGGATGAAAAATGTGAGAGGGACCCCCCTCGGGGTCAGGGGCACGCTCCCCTGGAAGAACATTTTTTCAAATTTTGAAAGTTAAACGCATGAATCTGGTGCACTTTGAGAGCAAAATTAAGAGGCTACATCTATGTAGAATCTGTGCTCTTGTAAACAATGTCATGTTCTTTTAACCATACATACATTTTTAGGATGGCATACATCAATACAAAATAAACAAACGGGATTACCTGGGTTGAACTCCTTTAAAAAGCCAAAGTCAAAAGCATCACTTACTTTAAAGCTTACATACATCCAATAGACATCATTTTTAATATTGTATTACAATTGTTTCTACTAGATGATGTAGGATGGGTCTGTAAACCTCCACACTCTGCCTCTGATTGGCTGTGAGGTTTAGCCATTAGGAGTGACGATTGAGCCAGTTGGAAAGTTGGAAAGCACGGGTACAATGCTCTGTTGGCCATGGCCACGACCTGCCATGGGTCTTCCATGAGCTTGCTCGATCCTCTTTTTGCGAGGGGTCAGGGAGTCAGCAAAAAAAACTTCAGTCTCTCCCATGTTGGCTCAAATGGGTTAACTAGTTTTCTCATTATTTCTGGAATAGCAGTGTTTTTATGTGTACATTCTCTGGTGTAGTGTACCATTTCATCCATGGGTAAATTATGAAGCCTACTGTGTTGATAACACAGACCAAATGGTGAATGGAAGTCAGCCAGAGATCACAAAACTAGAAATAACTGTTGAATAAGACTGGATGTATCTGCGTTATTTGATATTTGTTAAAATCTGACTACACTAGTTGAGACACTAGTTTCATTCAGTTCACTAGTTGTCAAAACGGGTAGGGCTAGCTAGTTAGCTTGCTTAGCAAAAACATAATCTCCTGAAAAGAAGAACCATCTCTCGGCTACAGTACCTCGGACTACCTTGGACGTTCCCGTCCCTCATAAGGGTCGACAGACTTTGCTTGCTTGCAAATCACGTAAATGAACACTGATGGGGTCAATTCAAGTGATTTTAGTCTGGCTTCAGCACCTGCAAATTGAGTTTGGGGCCAGCTCACAGCCCTGCCCCTTCAAGGGGCTAAATGCATCCACAGAGCCAGACACACACTCACACAGCATGTGCTGCTATGTGCATTATGTGCAATGTTGTCTTCTGTCTTCTGTATCGTCACTACAGGACTATTTGGTTATAAAATGTCATCTCTAAAGTAAAATATATTCTACATTCCCTGGCGAGAGTCAGCATTTTTCTGCATTACCAACCGTCTCTGGAGGAAGGGATCCCTCAACGAATCGCTCCCACTCTTCAATTTTTCAGAGTTTAGCAAGATTTTACCCATATGTCTTCTCTGATGGTTTATATTGTTGAACAGGACTGACCCGTGGGCCTATCTGCAAAGTCTTTTGAACGTGGCTCGGTTTAAAAGGCTACACACTACGTTTGATTAGATTTCCTGTCCAGCGGGGGGGGATTTGTATCCTGTGCTTCCTGTCTGGTTATGCTATGTACTTGTGTTATGCTACGTCTGTACCAAGACAGGCCGTTTCCGCCCGAGAAAGAAGCACTCTGACAAAGTCAAATCTATTCCCAAAATGGTTCAATCAATATGCGAGCGTCTCGACTGAACTGCATTAAAAATAAATGCTCTCTTAATTTCATTTTCTTGCTACGTCGGAAAGTTCTTTTCGACTGTCTCTGGGACTGGAGAGCGCTTTGGGGACTGAGGCCGTCTCCTGAGGCACTGGGGAGCAGGCGGGGGTGGAAAGGGCTCAGCGCCACTTTTACATGACAATCAAACCCTCACTGCAGAAAGGGAATATGGACTGTGTGAGTGAGGGTAGGGTCTGGGTGTGGCAGTGTTATGTGTAGGGAGTTTAGGGTAGGGGTACGGGGGTTATGTAACCACTTAAACTTGATTATTGAACAGTATGAGTGTGTGTACGAGGCTAAGGTGTGTGTGTCTGTGTGTGCGTGTCTGTGTGAACGCGTGTGGACGGAGACCGTGAGATTAATCACACTTATTTATTCATTTATCCGGCCTCTCTGCAACAGCAGGCAGGTTTAATTAATGTAGCAGAACTGATGAGCTGATCAAACCTCTCACTATGTGCTCACACACATACACACACGCACACGGTCACATACACAGTCACACACACACACGTATACACACAGTCACACACAGTCACAAGCATACATCCGCACTCATTTTTCAGATTCAACAGGAGTCTTCAGTTTACAGTCTACAGGAGCAGGGTGAAGGAGAGGAGTAGGAGGAGAAGAGAGGTCTGGTGAGGAGGGGAGAGGAGACGGATAACAGAGGGGAGGGGAGGAAAGGGGAGGAAAGGGGAGGGGGGAGGGGAGGGGAGGGGCGGGGCGGGGCGGGGCGGGGCGGGGAGGAGAGGAGAGGAGAGGAGAGGAGAGGAGAGGAGAGGAGAGGAGAGGAGAGGAGAGGAGAGGAGAGGAGAGGAGAGGAGGGGAAAGGAAAGGAGAGGAGAAGGAGAGGGGACGAGAGCAGAGGAGGAAAGGAAAAGGAGAGAAGAGTGGGGGTGAAGAATGTTTAGGAGATCTTTGTCAATATGCTTTAGTGCATAGAAAACAGCAGTTTAGCAGTAAATTAGTGCAAACACAGCATAGCTGCACATATACATAAACACACATACACAAACACACACATAAACAGAAACTCACACATGCACACACACACACTTACGCACACCCCTAGAGGCGTGATCAGCACATTCTCTCAGACGTCTCTCAGACTGCCTGCTTTGACTGTAGAGTGTGGCTCCTCGTCCCCTCCTCATCCTCTCCCATCTCCTCATGTCTTCATCCTTCCATCATCCCATCCCCTCGTCCTCCTATCCCCTCAGCCCTACATCATCCCATCCTCCCATCCTTGTACAGTCAGCTGGCTTCAGGCAGCCCCCCCTCCCCCAGTCATCCTCCTCACCCCTGAACTCTTTCTGCCGGACAGTGGAACACACACAGAGGACCAATCAAGGACTTCTTCACTCTCCTCCTCTCTCACTCTCGTACGCCTCCACTTTCTCTCTTCTCTCTCCCCCTCCTTTCTCTCTCCCCTCCTCTCTCTCTCTCGCTCTCTCTCTCTCTCTCTGTCTGTCTGTCTGTCTGTCTGTCTGTCTGTCTGTCTGTCTGTCTGTCTGTCTCTCTCCCCTCCTCTCTCACTCTCTCCCGCCTCCTCTTTCTCTCTGTCTGTCCCCCCTCCTATCTATCTCGCTCTTCCCCTCTCTTCCCCTCTCCTCCTCTCTCATACACTCTTCTCTACTCCTTACTCTCTCTCCAGGTTATGAAAGCTTCAAACCAAACCCTTTCCTCTATAACCCAGTTTGTCCAGGTAGAAGTTCCCAGGTGTGTGTGTGTGGGTGCATGCGTGTGTGATGCAGCTGTACAGATCTGACCATATGATGACGTTCACAAACTATGGTGTTTACACACACCCAGAGCATATTACACACACACCCTGACAGGATTTTACACCTACACACACACACACACACACACACACTCACACACGCACGCACGCACACACACACTCACACACACACACACACACACACACCCTGACAGAGCAATCAAAACACACTAGATTAAAAGAATAATTATGTTCGTCGGAAACCAAGATTTCCTTTTAGCAAGTCAAATTACACACTCATCTGCCTTTCCTTTATTTGTTGTGAAAATCCAATTTTCCCTCTAATTCTGGCCCTGCTTGACTTTCATGAGCTGGGTCTTATAAATGTTTAAAATGTGCACTCTAAGATGATACTCACAGACAGGGGGCCTGGGGGCGGAGACAGTGAAGGAAGGGGGGGGGGGAGGAGAGGGTGATGCAGGGAGGAGTGGGCTTGCTGTAGGTTAAGACTTTACAGTTGTAGTTTAGTACAGTAGGTTTAGAGATAGTACAGTGGAGATAGTACACTAGAGGAAGTACTGTAGGGTTAGAATGTAGTGATGAGTTAGTACAGCATGATTAGTACAGTAGGGTTATGATTAGCTTTCTAGAGTTAGTACACTACGGTAAGTACACTAAGGTTAGGGTTAGTACAGTGGGGTTGGTACAGTATGGTTAGGGTTAGAACCGAACTAGCCTTTAGCTGTTCTAAACTTTCCCTTCTTACAGCTTCCTGTCCAAAAAGCAGGAAGTGATGTGTGTGACCAGGAAGTGACAGCCGCCATTACTCAGCCGGCAGGCAGAAGCAGTAGATAGATGAGCTGTGGATTCCTGGGAGCAACTGCCTGGCAAACACTCATTAATCCACCTCCGTATTAACAGCGGCATTGTGGGTAAGGAAGTGCCTGTCTCGTTATCCTGAGTGAAGTCAGGCAGAGAGGAGAAATGAAGGGAGCATGTTAGGTACCTGAGAAAGAGAGACAGGAGGAGAGGGGAGGGAAGAGGGAAGAGGAAAAGTAGAGATGGAGGGAACAGGTTAGGTTTCCGGTGAGGAGAGAAAGGAGAGAGTAGGAAAAGAGTGGGAGAGAGGAGAAAGAGGAGACGAGGGTGAGGTAGGGAACAGAGGAAATCTTGGGCCAATCACAGACACACGCACACACATCCACACACACATCCACACACACACACCAGGGGGGAAGATGCTCAGAAGGCTTAGTAGATCAATCATTCGTGTGATGGCTTATTGGTTGGTCATGTCTTAACCCGTAAAACACACGCGCACACACACATACACGCACACAGCGTTAGGTCTCGGGGTGGTGTGTCTATCTCTGCTCTCACCCCACATCATCATGTTCCTTTACCATCCTGGATACATGGTCTCACCGGACACACACACACACTCACACACTTACCTATGAGAGGCCGTATAGGCCATAATTCATACTTGGTCTCACATACATGCCATGACCTCACATATATACCAGTATGCTCTCACATATATACCATTATACTCTCACATATATACCATTATTCTCTTGCACATAAACAACTTGGTCTCACATATGACACCATAACCTCACATATACACTATTATACTCTTACATATACACTATTATACTCTCACATATACACCATTATACTCTCACATATACACCATTATACTCTCACATATACACCATTATACTCTCACATATACACCATTATACTCTCACATATACACTATTATACTCTCACATATACACTATTATACTCTTGCACATACACTATTATACTCTTGCACATACTCTCTTACACAGACAAAAATACCCTCTTATATGTACCATCATACTAAAGTATGACAATATGTGTAAGAGAGATAAATAGTATATGTGAAACAGAATGATAGGATATGTAAGAAAGATTACTAGTCTATGTGAATAAGAATAGTTAAATGTGCAAGAGAGAATACTTGTCTATGTGAGAGAGTTTGATTGAAACGGAAGGCAGTTTGATTGAAATGGAAGTAGTACTGAATTCTCAGTTCCTGATTGGCTTACAGCCTTGTAGCCAAAGCAGTGCTTGCTAAACTGGAGCAACAAGGCACAATTAACAGTAAAACGACGCTTAAAATAAACATTTACAGTTTTTTGTTAGCAAGTTTAGCACGGTAGACATGATTTCTCATTTGATTTACCTTCTTTTGCTAGGCCCGTTTGTTTTTGTGGAAGTTAATGGTAATGAGGAGGACATTACGTTGTTTTTTACAAATACAATGCGGTGTGTTCTTGACATTATAAGGGAAACTGACAGCATGGGTCCTGACCGCATGGTTTTGCAAAGATTATTTCGCGAGGTTACACACGGACAATGTTTTCCTTTATTTTGATTAGACAGCAGTTAGGAGGGAGTGACAATCTGGAAAGTTTGGGTGCACTTGAGGCTACGTATGCCTCAAGTGAGGACGACCAGGAAGACCATTTCTGATGGTCGGAGGTGCTCTTGAATCGAACATAGATCGTTGTCTCACTTCTAATTATTTCGAATTTTAATTTTAATTGATGATCGAACGAAGACAGGCATACATAGCCTCAAATGCACGCAAACTTTCCAGACTGTCACTCCCCCCTAACCGCTGGCTAATCAAAATAAAGGAAAACATTGTCCGTGTGTAAGAAGCAAACTCGCTAAATAATCTTTGCAAAACCATGCTGTCAGGACCCATGCTGTCAGTTTCCCTTGTAATGTCATGAACACACCACATTGTATTAGTAAAAAACAACGTAATGTCCTCCTCCTCATTACCATTAACTTCCACAAAAACAAACGTGCCTAGCTAAAGAAGGTAAATCAAATGAAAAATCATGTGTACCGTGCTAAACTTGCTAACAAAAAACTGTAAATGTTTATTTTAAGCATCGTTCAACTACTTGTTTTAATTGTGCCTTGTTGCTCCAGTTTAGCAAGCACTGCTCTGGCTACAAGGCTGTAAGCCAATCAGTAACTGAGAATTCAGTACAACTTCCGTTTCAATCAAACTCTCTCACATAGACAAGTATTCTCTCTTGCACATATAACTATTCTTATTCACATAGACTAGTAATCTGTCTTTCTGTTTCACACATACTATTTATCTCTCTTACATATATTGTCATACTTTATTATGATGGTACATATAAGAGGGTATTTTTGCCTGTGTAAGAGAGTATGCCAGTTTATGTGCAAGAGTATAATAGTGTATATGTGAGAGTATAATAGTGTATGTGAGAGTATAATAGTGTATATGTGAGAGTATAATGGTGTATGTGCAAGAGTATAATAGTGTATATGTGAGAGTATAATGGTGTATGTGTGAAAGTATGATGGTATATATGTGAGGTTATGGTGTCGTATGTGAGACCAAGTCGTTTATGTGCAAGAGTATAATGGTGTATATGTGAGGTCATGGCATGTATGTGAGACCAAGTTGTTTATGTGCAAGAGTATAATGGTATATATGTGAGAGTATAATGGTATATATGTGAGAGTATAATGGTATATATGTGAGGTCATGGCATGTATGTGAGACCAAGTATGAATTATGGCCTATACGGCCTCTCATACTTACCCATGAATGCGCACACACAGTCAATTCAATTTAGCATGCTTGATTGGCATCAATGTTCCGCTTTTTCAATGTTCCCAAAATAGTCCAGTAAAAGAGACAACATACTGTTGACACATTAAGTGCTTTTTCTTTTCTTATTGCCAAGAAAAACATACTGTACACACATTTATATAAACATCGTCATCATGTATTTGTCCTTCTGAACGTGTTGACACGGGAACGACAAAACTAGTAAAGTATTATGTAGAAAAGGAAATATACAAACAAACAATCCTGAAAAAGGAATATAGCTGCATGCAGCAATGGCAGATCCCTCCAAATTGCAAAATAGTGGACAATTGAAACATTTTAGGGTTAAACTTAACTGCAGACAAAGCAACCATAAAAGCAGTAAGACCCATTTTCATTCTAAATCTCTGCATGCATCCGGATTTCCATCCCCTGTCCTTCAGATTCCAGATCCTACGCTAGCTAACTGAGCCACTGGCAACTTCACTTTTGGAAAGTTGGTTTGCGTGAGTCCACTCAATGACTAATGTGAATGGGAATACACTGCCAATATAGTCTTACAATATCAAATTAAAACGCAACTTTTACACACATAATGCAAGAAAATCCAAGGTGCTGGCTAGATGTAGCATGATCTTATCCCCAAAACACAATCATTCTGGCGCTTTCTGTGCAGCATTTACCTCGGAGTGGAACATTAGCTATGGTTATGACTGGACTGCTTTGCAGTGTCTTACAGTGTCGCTAAACAGATAATCAGAGTGTCATGAGATAAATAAATACTACGGATGAGTCATTTCTATGTTTGACAACCAAAAGATTGACCAGAAGACCAGAATCCAAAAGCATAGAGGGCTGGGGGTGGACTTGAACCTCTGGCCTTGCAAGTACCAGATCAACGTCAAACCAGAACAACTGTCAAGAAGGCTAACATTTCTTGTCCAGGTATAGCATCAAATGAATGGTCAGTGTCCGGAAGGCTGACATTTCTTGTCCAGGTATAGCATCAAATGAATGGTCAGTGTCTGGAAGGCTGACATTTGGTCCAGATATAGTGTGACCTCTTGTGCCCAGGTCTAGCTGTTAACCAGATGTTTGCTCGTTTACAGGTTATACATGACACAGACAGAGAAATCACCCGAGATGGTTTGGTCGGTGTGTCAGACGTTTTCAGCCATATAACAGGAAGGTCACACATTCGGACGACAGCTATCAAAACATGTGACCTCTTGTGTAGAAGGACTCATCGTTGTGTGATATCAATCCCACAATGTGACTGGCCGTATATGTCGTTCAGGAGTCAAATGTTAATAGTGTGTACAACAGGGGGCTCAGAACACATGGGTTGAGCCGGTGTTAAGGACGATAGGTGAAGGCGAGATGCCATGGACCGTAATAATCTGAGGCCTGTTCGTTCCAAAAAAGTCCAGGACCCGGTTACAAAAGTTTCAAACCTAGAAGCGGCAGCTTGTTTACCAGAGTCTGTGGGACAATTGTATTAAAGGCTGAGGTCCAGGAAGAGACGTCTGACGTGAGACTCACTGTTCCCCAGATGGGTGAGCGCAGGGGGGATGACTGGTGAGACTGTACCCGATGCGCAGCGGTTCTTCCAGTCAGCATACTGACGGGAGCCCCCACACCAATGTCATTCAGCCGTTCGAAGCATTTTGTAATTATCGGGGTAAGAGCCACTGGACGGTAGTCATTCATGCACATGTTCGTCGATGTATACAAACCATGCATACACACGTATACATACACAATGTCAATTCGAAGAGCACTTGAGCGCACACACACACACACGGCTCCTGGTTGGTCCTGACTCCCTCCTCATGCCTGGCTGATGAAGGCTTCAGTGTCACCTCCTCTGTCCGTTTGGCTGTCTGAATCCAGACTGGCCCCTGGTACACATTTCTATTACCTTTGTTTGGTCAAAGAAGCGTTTTTTTGTCTAATGAGCTTTCACTGGCTTATCAGTGGAATTATACCTCTCACAAGTCTCCCCTGTCTCTCTCTCTCTCCGTCTTCTCTCTCCTCTCTCCCTCTCGCTCTCCTCGTCTCTGTAATGAGCAGACATTGTCTCGAGTGAGGAGTGGAGGAGTGAAGGACAGAGCCAAGGTAGAGTTGGTATCAAACAGCGACAACGCGAGTCCCGACACGAGGGGCGCGGTGAGGTCAGCGAGGCGGGCCTGCGTTGGTCAGATAAACGCCCTTCCAGGTGCGCAATCAGGCGGGACGATAAGGGCCTGCGCAAGGAAGCTATTGTGCTCCTCCGGTGTTTAATGAGGAAGAGAGAGAGAGAGGAAGAGGAGGAGTCCGATAGGGCTGGGGAAGGATTAGCATACAGCACCATCAGCTGGCTATCTGGTCGTCCTGGAACGAGGGATGGAGAGGGGGTGCGAGTGTGTGTTTAGGTGTGTTTATGAGGGGCACTCCTACCACTGAGCAGTGGAACAGGTCCTTATGGTGAGCGGTATTTTCAGAAGGGAATGCTTCTGATGGGTTATGGAGGTTTTGAAGGGTTTGTGAGTCGTGGAGGGTTTTCGAGGGTTATGGATGAATGTGGAGGGTTAGGAAGCATAACGAAGGGTTAAGAAGCATACAGTTATGGAGGGTTAGGAAGCCTTATGAAGGCTAATAGAGAGCTATGAGTATTTGCAAAGGTTTATGGAGGGTTAGGAAGCATTTTGAAGGGGATATACATAGCTATATACGTATGTCTGTTCCTTCCCGTCAGAACCCAGGAGGAACTTGTGGACCGCGAGAAGTTCTAGAAACGGGTGAAACTCGTTCAGATAAGGGACTCTGATGGGCACTTGCATCCGTCAGCAATCCCACCGTCCCTGACGCACATCCCCTAGGCCTCAGAGACCAGGGACTCTCATGCGCCACATCTCCACCAAGTATGTGCGTCACAAATGCTTGTGACCTTGTGTTGTTCCCTTCACCACCGCAGCCTCCATTCCTGGTTCTGTCTTCTGTCAGGGGAATGATGGAAATCAAAGCCCCTCCCCCCCCCCCCCCCCCCCGACTGCCGCCAAAGATGACGTGTCTGAACATGGTCAACATGATCACGTTGAACTACCGGGCATCCAGACTGAACCCACATGTTCCTGATTGTTCTAGAACACTCGTGCTGTGCTGTGTGTTCCGGTGGTGCTGATAGAGGGTTCACATTGTTCATGCTCCAAGCTGGTCTGCTTCCCCGCCATGGGGGGGGGGGCTCTCTAAGGGGAGGCTGGAAGCTGGAGGGGCTCCTGGAAAACACTGTGCATGTACTTGTGTGTGTGTCCTGGCTTCTGGGAACACAGGAATTGGCACTCAGGGGGCAAACACACACACCTCACAGGCCATCAACAGAATAACAACACGTCTCATCTGTAAACATATACATACAGTTCACACACCTACACAGACACACACACCCTTGCAGCTTACACCTGTGATGATGGTGGCTGCACAGGTCTGAATTCATGGTGCTAGCAAAGCCGGAGAAGCCTCGAGGGAGCCCTAGAACATAGAGCACAAAGAACACATTCTGATAGAACAGCAACCTGGAGGAATGGTGGGCGGGTTTATAGATGTTATGAAGACACACACACACACGCCATTCAGACACTCATATTGATCCAATACACTCACACTTGAATGAGACTGCCTGAGAGTCTGAGTAGGTGCGTGTGTGAATGTGTGTGTGTGTGTGCATGTATATTTGTGTGTGTGTTTGTGTGAGAGAGTGAGTGTGTGTGTGTGTGTGTTGTTTGGTGTAGACTGTTCCGATCCTTAAGGAAAAACACTCTCATAATATTTGGTTATTTCTTTATTAATTATTATTATTATTATCATTATTATTATCATTGTCATTATTCAAGTTTAGATGTTTAACAGACATCGTTGCCATCTTTGTTGAATTTTTTGCATGTAAAACCTAAAACACAATAATAAGAGAAAAGTTGGAAGAACCAGTTAACCTATACCTCCTCTACGTTTAAAACAGAAACAAGACTTAAACAATATGGTTAAAAACATTTACATAGTCTTCATATGCCATATCTGTGTGTGTGTTCTTACACTGGTGGACTGGCTTTCTGCTAAGGCACCCACACAGACACACACCCACACACACATGTACACATTATGCATACATAAATTTACACACAAGCACACTCTCTCTCTCACACAAACACTCTCTCTCACACACACACTCTCTCTCACACACACACACACACACACACACACACACACCACACGCACACACACACAGCTTAGTGTGTCCTTTGATGCTTTGATACAGAGATATGAGCACACTTGGGACAAAGTACCTTACATGCTAAATACACGCACACACGCTTTCTCTCTCTCTCTCTCTCTCTCTCTCTCTCTCTCTCTCTCTCTCTCTCTCACACACACACGCACTTTTTCTCCACACACACAGACACTCTTCCTTGGCAAGACAAACGGAATAACTGAAGTGCAAGCAATAACATTTCATCAAATGAACTCTGGGTATAATGAAGTATTAAAGGTGTTAGGAGACTCCTGCTGAGCTCTCTGGGGAAGAGCAGGAGCTGCTCTCTCTTTCTCTCTCTACCTCTCCCCCTCTCTGTCTCTCTCTCTGTCTCTCTCTCTTTCTCTGTCTCTCTCTCTGTCTCTCTCTCTGTCTCTCTCTCTGTCTCTCTCTCTTTCTCTGTCTCTCTCTCTGTCTCTCTCTCTCTCTATCCACCTCTCCCACCTTCACTCTCTCATCTATAAGTCCACATCAGGATGACTGCACAGGACACAGCCAAGATGAACTTGTAGGTCTACAGATAGATACCCGCAGGAGAAACGGAGAGAGAGAGAGAGAGGAAGAGAGAGACAGATAGAGAGAGACACCCACAGGAGACACTCTTTGCTTCATGTGTTTTTGCTACATTTGCAAATGTAAACATTGTCCTCCTCTCTGTCATCTGCCATGGCAGCGTTGCATACAGAACATAGCAGGTAGAAAACACTGTACAATATACTGTTTATATCAGGCACTCATATTATTATTAATTGTCATTTTGAACGGCTTTAGAAAAAATATCTTTCCCCCCCCCCCTCTTCTATTAAATCCTTCCGGAAGGTTGTTTAGTGATGTCAGGTTTGTATCTTAGCAACCAAGGCAGTTTGTGTCCATAGTGTCCACCTAGAACATAGAACATGCAATCTAGAACACGCTAAGCACACGCGTGTTAGGACACAGGACATCGTGACATGCTAAGCAAAGACAGACGTGTTCCCTGAGGACGCTGATTTGAGGACGGTCCAATCGTAGCACTTTTCTCCACCCACCTGTGGTAAAACCACCAATCAGACGGCAACACCGGTGACCAGTGATTCCCCGACCGTCCAATTCCAGACAGGCACGTCTGTGTGAGTCAGTTCAATGTCCAATCAGGTGCGAGTGAATGAGCATTATGAAAAATGTTTCCTCTGGACTTATTGAAACAAGACATATTAAATGCTGATGTACCGAGTCTACTAGACTGCCTGGAACTAGGTAACACTTCAGAATAAACAAAAATAAATGAGTAAATAAAAGTAAATAAGTATCGTTTCCTATTTGCTACCAGACAGGTACCATGGTCCTTAGGGGCCTCTCAGTTCTGTAGAGCAGCAGTCTCTCACTGTTAGCTCAAGATGCTAACGCATGTAAGCTCAAGATGCTGAAGTGCATCGTCTCCTACTACTAACGTGTGTTAGCTCCTGATGCCAACGCGTATTAGCTCCGGATGCTAACTCCTGTTAGCCGATGATGCTAAGGCGTATTAGCTCCCAATGCTAACACATTTTAGCACACAATGTTCCCAACTTGCTCAGGCACTAGTTCTGATGGCGGGCATTCCTTCCCCAAACCACCCCCGTTACCTCACTGTATTCGACAAGAGCCCGGTATTGCCCAGTTTAGGCCAATAGTGCCCTATAGAGGCCAGTAGAGCCCAGTAGAGCCCAGTAGAGCTCAGTAGAGGCCACTAGAGGCCACTAGAGTTCACTAGAGGTCAGCCGAGGCTAGTAGAGCTCAGTAGAGCCCACTGGAGCAGTGACAGGAAAGGAGGGCTCTTTAGTTTGTTTAGTCCCTTTGTAGTTGTCGTGGCGATGGACGGTCGACACCAGTCTGTGTAGCCCATTTCCAAGCCCGTTCTC
Organism: Hypomesus nipponensis; assembly: GCF_054491055.1. Lineage (NCBI taxonomy): Eukaryota > Metazoa > Chordata > Actinopteri > Osmeriformes > Osmeridae > Hypomesus > Hypomesus nipponensis. Next base: position 4,022,832 of record NC_140364.1, read on the forward strand.
TCAGTCCAGGAGGGCATCGTCTGTGACATCATCAGCTGCTTGACCTGTGACCTTGAGGGTGATGTCATCGGGGGGTTGCTGGTCGAGCACTTGGTCGACCGCTGTCCCCATAGCAGCAGGGGAGGGGGGGACAGGAGGAGGGGTGCTGGAGGGGGAGGCGGGGCCAATCGGAGAGGCTGGACTAGTGTTGGGGGTGTGGCTAGTGTTGGGGACGGGGTTAGTGTTAGAGGCGGGGCTCGTATGTGGGGCGGGGCTCGGGCTGAGGGCGGGGCTGATGTCGGGGGCGGGGATGGGCTGGGGGGCGGGGCGATGCAGGCCCCTCTGGATGTGGGAGGTGAAGTCGTACTTATCCGCGCACACGTGCAGACAGATGCTGCACTGGTACGCGGCGCCGTCGCCGTGGCAACTCATGTGCAGGGCGTGCATGACCTCGTCGAGGAAGAGGATGGCGCAGTGAAGGCAGCGCCAGGCCGCCTCATCCTGGGTGCCTCGCTCGCACGTCTCCTTCCTGCCCCCGCTCCTCTCCTCCTCCCCCCCCGCCGTCTCGGTGGCGGCGGGAGAAGCCGCCGGCTTTTCCGCCGTCTCGGCGGCGGACACGGCGGGGGGCGGGGCTTTGGTGTGCCTGATGGCGAGGTCCAGGGGGTTCTCCTGGGGGGAGGAGGACGAGGAGGAGGAGGAGGAGGAGGGAGGGAGGGGCGGTGGGGGAGGGAAGTGTGGAGGGGTGAGGGTGGGGGTGAAGGAGGGATAAGGCACGTAGCTTTGGCAGGACCCGGGCATGGCGGGTAGGGACAGGAAGTGATGTCCGGCAGGGGAGGAAGAGGAGGGGGGGGCGGCGGCGGCGGCCATCTTGTACTTGGTCCAGAAGCTGAGCCAATCGGTGTCGGCGTGCAGGGTCGGGGGCAGCAGGCTGTAGAGGGGGAACTGGTACTTCTCTATGGGGGATCCGGGGGGCGAACAGCTGGATTGCAGGGCGGGCCGCATGTACTTCTCGATGGGGCTGCCCCTCTCCGACCCAGCCCCCTTCTGCTCTGGGACCCCCCCAGGCAGACCCCCCTGAACCCCCAGGCCGTTGCCCTCCCCGGGGCTGTCGTGGGCGGAGGCCCGGGCCAGGTGCAGTGGGGGCATGTGTTTGTGGATCTCCAGGGTCTGGCTGAGCAGGAAGGCGTGGGTGGAGCGAGGGCTGGCCTGACCCCTGACCCCCGACGCTGACCCCGGCGACGGAGTGTAACCCTCGTATTTGGCGGCGTGGTGGGAGGGGGGGGCGGAGCCGTCGGAGCTGGGCTCGTCGGAGGCGGGGCGGCGGTCCAGCGGACTCCCGTTGACGCGCTCCTCGCCGCTCACGCGCTGCTTGGACGCGGCGGGGTCGGAGGTGGCGGGGTCGGGGTTGAGGCGCTTCCTGGTCCGACGGCGGATGATCTGCTCCCCATTGTTCTGCTTGATGATGTTGAGAGGTCTGGGGGTCTGGAGGAGGGGGAGGACAGGACAGAAGAGGAGGGGAGGAGAGGGGAAGGAAGGAAGGGAGGAAGGAAGGGAGGAAAGGAGGAGATGAGGGAAGGAGAGGAGAGTGGAAGAGGAGAAAGAGGAGGGGGGGGGGAGAGGGTGAGAAGTATTATTAACCATCTCCATGGGATGCATTTCACAATAACATGAACAGCTTCGAAACCCCAACACAAGACATGTAACACACACAAACACACGCACGCATGGCGGACCAGCCCCAGGCTAGTTCAGATTGCTTATTAGAGCTTGGGCAGCCTACTGTACCTGCTGCTGACACATACACACACACACACACAGCCACTTACACACACACACATGCACACACCAACACAAACTCCCACGCACAAACGCACACTCACACAAGCACACACGTACACGCACACATACACATACACAAACTCACACACACACCCTCGCTCAAAATCCCACAAACGCGCACATCCATCCAAATTCACTTACACACACACTGACACCCAGACATGCACACACACACAGACAGACTCTGTGATGTAGAGCCCGTTGACATGTTCCCGTGGAAACGAAAACCAATCATTTCAGAAAAGGAGGGAGGAGATCAAAAAGCGTGTTCCATGGTGAAGAGGAAATATATCTCCATCTCTCCTCTCTCTGTTTCCCTCCCACCAGCTCCAGCTGTGGGGAGGGAGGGGAGAGGGAGGGGGAGGGAGGGGAGAGGGAGGGGGAGGGAGGGGGGAGGCCACCAAGTAGGAAGGGAGGTGATGACGGAGGGAGGGAGGAATGAGAGCCAGCAGAGGAGAGGAAAGAGAGCCCCCTGCTGCTGGAACACTTCTGACCTGACATCTCCCTCTCTCTCACCCTCCACCTTCCTCTCTCTCACCCTCCACCTTCCTCTCTCTCACCCTCCATCTCCCTCTCTCTCACCCTCCACCTTCCTCTCTGTCACCCTCCACCTTCCTCTCTGTCACCCTCCACCTTCCTCTCTGTCACCCTCCACCTTCCTCTCTGTCACCCTCCACCTTCCTCTCTGTCACCCTCCACCTTCCTCTCTGTCACCCTCCACCTTCCTCTCTGTCACCCTCCACCTTCCTCTCTGTCACCCTCCACCTTCCTCTCTGTCACCCTCCACCTTCCTCTCTGTCACCCTCCACCTTCCTCTCTCTCACCCTCCACCTTCCTCTCTCTCACCCTCCACCTTCCTCTCTGTCACCCTCCACCTTCCTCTCTGTCACCCTCCACCTTCCTCTCTGTCACCCTCCACCTTCCTCTCTGTCACCCTCCACCTTCCTCTCTGTCACCCTCCACCTTCCTCTCTGTCACCCTCCACCTTCCTCTCTGTCACCCTCCACCTTCCTCTCTCTCTATCTATTTGTCCCTCTCTCTCCATATTTCCCATTCTCTCTGCCTTTCGCTTTCTCTTTTCCTGACTGGGTGGCTGGCTGTCTTGCTGGGTGGTTGGCTGGTTGATTGGGTGTCTGGCTACATGGCTGGTTAGCTAACTTTCTGGTTGGCTGGCTGACTGGCTGGTTAGCTAACTTTCTGGTTGGCTGGCTGACTGGCTGGTTAGCTAACTTTCTGGTTGGCTGGCTGACTGGCTGGTTAGCTAACTTTCTGGTTGGCTGGCTGACTGGCTGGTTAGCTAACTTTCTGGTTGGCTGGCTGACTGGCTGGTTAGCTAACTTTCTGGTTGGCTGGCTGACTGGCTGGTTAGCTAACTTTCTGGTTGGCTGATGAAGGACAGAGGGTCTAAAAGTCTCACTTCAATAAAAAGCAGCAGATACAAACCTGCAGACATTTATAGCTCTGGGGATGGGAGCGTGTGTTTGTGTGTGTGTGTGTGTGTGGGGGGGGGGGGAGAGTTAGAAATTGCCTGCCTTTTACTGCCTGCTATTATGATTTGATTTGTGAACAGCGTATTAAAGTTTTATTCTGAACTATTAAAACAGCCCTGATCACAAGACCTCTAGTCCCACTGTTCCTCCCAGGAAGGGGTCAGGAACAGGGACAGGGTTATGGACAGAGTTAGGGGTCAGGGGTCAAGGACAGGGCTACGGTCAGGGACAGGGCCAAGGTCAGGGGTCAGGGACAATGCCAGCGTCAGGTGTAAGACACAAGGCTGGGTCAGGGACCAGTGGATAATAGATCTACTGTCGACGAGACGAGGGGTGAGACTAGTGGCTAACTACAGAATCATCAAACCACAGAAACAGTCAGCTGGCCATACAGAGTTAAAGAAACATTCAGCCAGAAGTGCCCAGCAGTTACCAAGGACCACACAGTAATACAGGGACTCCTGTATCACACGTCCATCTCTTTCTCCTCACCTCTCCCCTCCTCCTCTCTTCACCTCCCCCCTCCTCCTCTCCTCTCTTCACCTCTCCCCTCCTCCTCTCCTCTCTTCACCTCCTCCCTCCTCCTCTCCTCTCTGTACCTCCCCCCTCTCTTCTCCTCCTCTTCTCCTCTCTTCTCCTCCTCTCTTTGCCACTCCTCCTCTCTTCTCCTCCTTTCCACTCCTCTCTTCTCCTCCTCTCTTCATGCCACCCAGGCAGTCCCCCTCCTCCAGGATCAGAGGAAGCCAGCAGTGAATTACCCACATTACCCCCCCCCCCCCACACACACACACACACACACACACACACAAAGAGCCCCTTGTTCCAGCGAGGGGCAGCTCCTCTCCTGATGTCACGTCTACACAGAGACTTGGCGCTGCCAGAACCTTCCAGAACTTTACAGAATCTGTTCCGGATAAGTGACTGACTGGCTGACTGACTGATTGGCCGTCTGACTGACAGGCTGACTGACTGGCTGAATGACTGGCTGAATGACTGGCTGAATTACTGGCTGAATTACTTGCTGGCTGACTGGCTAACTCTGGGTGGCTGACTAATTGGCTGGCTGACTAGGTAGCTGACTGAATGGCGGACTGATTGGCTGGCTGAGTCTTCAACGTATACCCCCACCCACACATACAGACACAATCGCACGCACACCAAACCCCCCCGCCCCTGCCCACTCCCCTCCCTTACCGAGTGCAGCTTCTGGTAGAGTCCGCAGGCGTTGCAGACGTAACCCCCGCTGGCGTTCTTCCTCCACAGGGACGTCTTGGTGGTCAGACAGTTAGCACAGAACACTCCGGAACCCCTCCGACGCTGGGGGAGGGAAGGAGATAAAGAGGGGGAGAGGTCAGAGAGACGTTAAGGTGGTCAGACAGTTAGCACAGAACACTCCGGAACCCCTGTGACACTGGGGGAGGGAGGGAGAGGGGGAGGGAGAAGGAGAGAGAGAGGGAAGGGGAAGGAGGTTAAAGAGGGAGGAAAAGAGGAAAGAGGGAGAGATTGAGAGAGAGGGGGAGAATGTAGGAGTATAGTGTGTGTGTATGTGTGCTGCCACATGTTGGCAGGTATAGAGAGAGGCTGTGTGTGTGTGTGTGTGTGTGTGTGTATAGGGGTTGATTGATGTTCGAATCAGTTCTAGTGTTTCTGGCCAAACAGAGTGTCCATCAGCACTCTACTACACAGCTAAATCACTCACACATGTTTCTACACACACGTACACATACGCAAACACACACACACACACACACACACACACACACACACACACACACACCCAGGTCAAACAGCTCATACTCCCAGTCTTCCTTTTCAATTATCAGTTAGTCTGTTCTGCCATCTGTAGAAGACAGCATTCCTGTCCTCTATACCTATCTCCCCTCCTCTCCTCTCCTTTATTCTCCACTCCTCTCTACTCTCCCCTCCCATCCTCTCTCCTCCTCTCCTTTATTCTCCACTCCTCTCTACTCTCCCCTCCCATCCTCTCTCCTCCTCTCCTTTATTCTCCACTCCTCTCTACTCTCCCCTCCCATCCTCTCTCCTCCTCTCCCCCAATCTCCCTTCCTCTCTTCTCCGCTCCTCCAATTCTCCATTCCTTTCCTCCCTTTCCCTCCCTCTTTCCACCCCCCCCCCCCTCCTCTCTTCTACCCCCGTCTTCTCCCCTCCCAGACATGATAGACGATGCGGAGCTCCTCATCCAGTAGGGTTAGCTCAGTGCTCTGCTGGTCTGAGATTGATTACTAATGCCTTCCAGCCAGTGTCTCCAGGAGTGTCCTCTCTAATCGAGGCCTGCTGCGGCTCTTCATGACATCTCTCTATCTCCTGGTCTTGACCCACCACCTTGGCCAGCACGGGCACACAGGTATGTCAGAGAGTGTGAGTGTGTGTGTGTGTGTGTGCGGACCTGCGTGTGAGTATATGTGTGTGTATGTTAGCAGTGTGTGTGTGTGTGTGTGTGTGTGTGTGAGCTTGTATGGATGCCAATGGGTGGCTGTGTGGCTTCATTCATTCACTCACTCACACCCACCCACCCACCCACCCACCCACCCACCCACCCACCCACCCACCCACCCACCCACCCACCCAGCCTTCAGCCTGACACTGTAATACTAATCAGAAGAGAAGCTCAATTTAGATTATTTGAAACCACACACATTCTACTCTATATGGAGGGAGGGGGGGGGGAGGGAGGGAGGGAGGGAGGGAGGGAGGGAGGGAGGGAGGGAGGGAGGGAGGGAGGGAGGGAGGGAGGGAGGGAGGGAGGGAGGGAGGGAGGGAGGGAGGGAGGGAGGGAGGGAGGGAGGGAGGGAGGGAAAAAGGGTGAGGGGGGTTGCGGTCTTCAACAAGTGCTTATAAACAAAGCTCTCTAAAATGAAATTACATTTAATTCACTTAAGTAATCTGGATGGACCCCTAACATTAAATAAACAATTATTTAATCAGAGGAGGGAGATTAGGTGAACCTTTACGGACTCTACAACTCTGGAGGCTGCATCCCTGGTATAGACCACACACACACACTCTCACACACACCCCACCCCCTCTCTGGAGGGCTGAATCAACATCCCTATGCCCTCTCTCTCCCCCCTCCTCTAACATCTGGTTGTCATCCCAGCCCCCCTGCCCCCCCCCCTCCAGCTCCTGCTCTGAGTCTGGTTACTGTAAATGGCTTCTCTCTAATTGTGTGATTTGGTTTCAGTCTAATAAATTGACTTTAATTTATTCCTGCTAGATGTATGTCTCCCCTCTTTCGCTCCAGTCCAAAAAGTAAAAGCAAATCACTGGAAGTGTGTGTGGCTGTTTGTGTGTGTGAGTGTGTGTGTGTGTGTGAGAGAGTGTGGCTGTGTGTGTATGTGTGTGTGGGTAGGGGAGGGGGGGTCGGTTTGCTGCAGATGCCCACCCCCCCCACCCTTCCTCCTCCAGTGTGTTACAATGGACTGGGCCGTTAAATCAGCATTAACCGAAAAACCAGACTTCTGTCTCTTTTTTCTACGTTCACTTGCTTTTTCTTTTTTCCCCTGCTCTCTCTCTCCTACTCATTCTGCCTGTCTCTCGTTCCGACTCACTTCTCTGTCTCACCTACTCTCTAACTTTCTCACTCTCCTACTTTCTCCACTTTCCCTCTCTCGTCCTCTCTTTCTTTCCCTCTATCCTCTCTCCCTCTTCCTCTTTCTCCCCCCATTCCTCTCTTTGCGTCTCTTTAACTCTCTCTCCCTTTCCCTCCCTTTCTATCCCTCCTCTCCCTCCCTCTCTTTCTCCATTGTCACAAAGCAGGCTGTGTTTCTCCAGACGAATGACGGCCATCTTGACAGCAGATGTTCCTGTGTGTGTGTGAGTGTGTGTGAGTGTGTGTGAGTGTGTGTGTGTGCGAGAGTGTGTGTATATGTGTGTGTGTCTGGTTCTGATTTAGATCACGTTTGTAGAATCTGTTCTGATCTTGTAAGTTATATTTCAGATCAGATTAAACATTGTAAACTGCCAGACAACATCGTAGCTCCTGGCTTTAAACCTGCACGACGATGCCCAGCCTACGTCTCCATGGAGAAACAGACCATAATACGTCTCCGTGGAGATACAGACCATAATATTGTCTTTTCTAACAATGCTCCCTTCTTTTCTAAGACCCTTTCATGCTCCACTGTCAATAGGTTATTGTGTGTGTGTGTGTGTGTGTGTGTGAGAGACAAAGAGTGTGTGAGTGTGTGTGTGTGTGAGAGAGAGACAGAGTGTGTGTGTGTGTGAGAGAGAGCAGTGTTTGTTCTAATTCAAGGTCATTAACAGGAAGCAGCAACAATAGTACAGCAAGCCACTTTGATGACCTGGTGTGTATGAGTATGGGAATGTGTGTGTGTTGGGAAGTGTGTTTGTGTTGTGTGTGTGTGGGACTATGGTAATGGCAGTGTGTGTTCGGAAGTGTGTGTGTGTTGTGTGTGTGAGTATGGTAATACAGTATGTGTGTGCATGTGTTCGGAAGTGTGTGTGTTGTGTGTGTGAGTATGGTAATGTGTGTGTGTGACAGGTAAAGCTACTCTCTAAAGGGGACAATAGCCCTGGGAAGGGGAGTGGAGGGCTAGAACACCTGGACTCATATGACACAACAGGATATGAGGTCACTGGAGATTAGCCCACTTCCCAGTCCCCTCCTCTCCTGCATTCTTACTATATAAACACAATGTAAAATGTGCCTAAAACCGCCTTGCCCTAGTAAGTAACACAAATCAGGACAGGGTAATGAGGGCCACTGTGCATGTGTGTCTAAGTGTGTGTGTGTGTGTGTGTGTTCAGTGGGGTAGAGAGGCTGACAGCTATGTAGCTTTGAGACCCAGTTTACTTTACAGCCTTTAATGAGCTACAAGACTTACACATACACACACACAAACAAACAAACACACACATCTCACGCACAGTAAAACATTTGTTGCGATTGAGATGTAGTAAGTGTGTGATGGATGGATGGAGGGATAAGAGAGGGAGAGATGACAGGAGGACGAAGGGATGGAGAGAGGGAAGGAGAGAGGGATGGATGGATGTAGGGGGTAGTGACAGCGTAACTGAGTGGGTCTTGCATGGCAACCAGAGAGCTACAGTTGAGCCAGACTGGGAGCAGTAATTGCTTAGCAACCTTGAAGACCCTAGCAACCTTGTAGACCTTAACCCCGGAGAGTGAGAATAACACAAAGTTTATCTTAGAGCGAAGGGGAGGAGAGAGAGGGGGGAATTGGGGGAGATGAGGGAGATACGGGGAAGAGAGAGAGGGGGAGAGATAAGGGGGGAGAGGGGGGGAGTAGATAGAAAGGGATAGATAGAGGGTGAGGTGTGGGGAGAGAGTGGCTTGAAGAGGGGGGTGGGGGTGGGGGGGTGAGAGAAGATAGTTTCATTGCTCCTAATTTGGATGATAGCTCCCAGAAAGAGAGTAATGAATGGCACTTTAAGGTGTTAAACTTAATCTCTCTCCTTCCCAGGGTCCCTCATTTGCTCTCTCTCTCTCTCTCTCTCTCTCTCTCTCTCTCTCGCTCTCTCCAGAATGGGAGAAGGGACAGCCACCTCTAATGAGAGGACTTTCCCTCCATCCCTCCATCCCACGACCACTGAAGGGAGGCCGTCTTACTGAGCTGCCCAATTAGAGGTGATGGAGGAAGAGGAGGGGAGGGGGAGAGCAGGGGAGGGGAGGAGAGGAAGGAAGAGCTTAGGGGAGGAGAGGAGGGGAGGGGGAGAGCAGGGGAGGGGAGGAGAGGAAGGAAGAGCTTAGGGGAGGAGAGGAGGGGGGGACAGATAGGAGAAGACTAATTGATTAGCTACCTGACTGATTTTCTGACTGACTGGCTGGTATGCTGCGTGTCTGACTGGCTGGTATGCTGCGTGTCTGACTGGCTGGTATGCTGCGTGTCTGACTGGCTGGTATGCTGCGTGTCTGACTGGCTGGTATGCTGCGTGTCTGACTGGCTGGTATGCTGCGTGTCTGACTGGCTGGTATGCTGCGTGTCTGACTGGCTGGTATGCTGCGTGTCTGACTGGCTGGTATGCTGCGTGTCTGACTGGCTGGTATGCTGCGTGTCTGACTGGCTGGTATGCTGCGTGTCTGACTGGCTGGTATGCTGCGTGTCTGACTGGCTGGCTGTTTTGCTTCTTGTCCTTTTGGTCTCCGGGGAGAAGAACCCTAACTATAGTAGAGGAGGGGGAGAGGAGGAGAGATGGGGGACGAGAGAAGAGGAGCGGAGAAAAAAGGAGGTGAGAGGAGAGGGGAGGATGCAGGGATGAGTGGAGAGGAGAGGAGAGAGGGAACAGTCTAGATTTCCATGCATGTTTTCACCTTGACCTGCCTGGCCCTTCAGAGACTCTCATTTCCCCTGGCCTCGACACTGTCCTCTGGAGCACACACACACACACACACACACACACACGCACACAATCACACTCACACACTGTCTCGTCTGCCAGGATGGTGATCAGCTTACATTTGACATTTATTCATTTAGCAGACACTTTGATCCAAAGTGACTTCCAAAAGAGAGCTTTACAAAGTGCATAGGTCACTGATAATAACGACAAGATAGCCCCAATGCATTGTGGGTAGCCAAAACAAGAAGCACACATTGTGAACAACCCAAAAAATAAGTGCCAAAGGGAAGAACCATAAGACCATGTAGTTAAGCAAGTTACAATTAAACAACATGAATCGCTAAGTGCAAGTGTACCTGTAGAAAAGCAAGCAACAGTTAAAAAAAATAAAAAATAAGGTGAACTAAAATAGAATATTTTGCAGCGAATACAACAGTTTAAATCAGTTACCACTAACCAACAACAGCAACAAGTCTCTAAGCAAGAGTCATTATGATCCTTGAGGAAACCAGCATTTGGTTCAGCAAACCATTCCTATACCTTTGTACTCCCGGAACAAGTGCGTCTTGAGCATTCTCTTGAAGGTGGAGAGGCATGCTTAAGGCATGTTTGACATCAATCACTAGACTTCCCCACTGAGCAGGGTGGAGCCAGTCTGGTCGATACACTGAGCTACTCTCACTGCACAAGGTGTACAGAGACACACACAGTCACTCTCTCTGTCACACCCACACACAGTCGCACAGTCACTCTCCCTCACACACGGTCGCAGTCTCTCTCTCTCTCTCTCTCTCTCTCTCTCTCTCGCTCTCTGTCACACACACACACACACACGGTCACTCTCTCACTTGTACCCACACACACTCACACATAATCAGTCTCTGCCAGAAGGAGCAACGGCTGTTTCATAGACCTGATTGGCTGTTTTCGATCGTCATGCGTGTTCTGGGAAAGATCACAACAGGTGACCCTGAAACTGGATGACCAAGTGTGTGTGTGTGTGTGTGTGTGTGTGTGTGTGTGTGTGTGTGTGTGTGTGTGTGTGTGTGTGTGTGTGTGTGTGTGTGTGAGAGAGAGAGAGAGAGAGAGAGAGAGAGAATGTGTATGAATGTGTGTGTGTGCATACGTGAGTGTGTGTTGCTGTGCTGAATCAATTTCTCATTGTGCCATTTGGGACAGTGGCCATCTGACGTACCTGTTTGCTCCTCCGGCTGACTGAGTGTGTGTGAGAGTGTGTTTGTGTGTGCTTGTGTTTATGTGAGGGTGTGTGAATGAGAGTGTGTGTGTGAGAGAGAGACAGTGAGTGTGTGTCAGAGACACTGTGAACGCTTGAGCCCCCAATGGATAGCTAACGATGTCATCACAAGGCATCACATCAGATGGACAGCTGTCCAATCAGGTGTGAGCACCAAACCAGTCCTGGCTGTTGACTGGCTGATGCTGATATGTTGTGACGATAACCAATCAGAATGTCCAAATCTATCAATATCTCCGCCTGGAGACCAGTCAGTCTCTATAATCGAAACTGTATTTCCACTGAGACAGACACACAGTGTTGCACATGTCTTGAATCAGCAGGAAGATTGAGGTGTGAGTTTTATGTTTCTGATTTGAATGGGATATATCCAAAGCCGAAAATGTTATACGGATTAGCACGCATAATGCTTTGTAAACAGATTTGTATTCCATCAGACGATTATCAGGAATATTCAGATTTTGATTATTTCATAACTTTTTCTTCAATGTCAGAATATTTTAAACAACGCAAGCCAAGAGGATCTCTCCCATGCTAGCTAGCTAGAGAAAGGGGTGACAGCTTGTGGTAGGAGTGTATTATTGCATGGACAAACACATCTAGCTAGCTAGCGTTGCAAATGTGTGCATCCCAGCGTTATACCCAACAACAAGCTGTCATCCCAAGCTGTCACCCCAGTAAATACATATTTACATATCTACACATTTTACATTTGGGATTTAAAGTGTACTCCATGCGGCCTATAATTCGAGCAGCGCATTATGACAACATTTCACATTAGTTCGAAAATATAATTAGCTTGGCTAATGGAGACTGGACATTGTCTCCTTCCCCTTACAGCAGCACTGCCAGTTAGCTGGCTAGCTTACCACATCCTTACATTGCTAGTTAGCCCCCTAGCTCTATTTCAATGAACAGTAAAACACGAGAGAAAATCTATCCTGAAGTATTTCAGTAATAATTTGACTTTCATCCAGTTTGTATCCCTTTTTACTCTATAATATGCCTATCTGTCTATACAAAGGCTAAACACAAATTATTGTGAAACACAATAAAACAACTTCTGGTTTAGGCCCCACCCACTTCCAGTTTATTTCCAAATAATGATGCAGATGATTTGGGGGGTAAACATTACAGACACACAGATGATAGCATCTCTGCACACCCTGGATCACCCTCCCACATCACCAAGCAATCACAGGCTGAAGGAACCACTTCACGTCGGACGTGAGCAGATCAGAAAGACATTAATTGTGATGATGGAGCAGTAAGACGTCCTTTCCATCTGGAGTTAATTTGCTGTTTAAAATAGGTAACTTTTTCTCTCCTCCTCTCCCTCTCCTCTCCCTCTGCCCTCTCCCTTCTTCTCTCCCCTCTACCTCATCCTCTCTCTCCTATCCTCCCCCCTCTAACGCTCCCCATCCCGCTCTCGGTCTCTCGGTTGCTCTGGGTGGGATCTATGCAGACAGAATCATGGGTAAGTCAGGATCAGTACGAACACTGATGGTGAGATAGAGACTAAGTTCTACTCTGGTTTCACTCTCTTTCTCCCTCTCTCTCTGGTTTTCTTTCTGTCTCCCTGCTTCCCCCCTTCTCTGTTGTATAGGGTTGTTCAACAGGAAATGAACACAGATCTCCTAGCTGATCTGCTGCCCTCCCTCTCCTCTCTCCCCTTCTACCCTTCTCTCTCCTCTCCCTTCCCTTCCCTTCCCCTCCTCTCCCTTCCCCTCCCCTGCTCTCCTCTCCCTTCCCCTCCGCTCCCCACCTCTCCTCTCCTCTCCCATCTTCCTCTATCCAGTAATAAAGTGTTCAGCAGTAGACAGGAAGTAGTGAAGCAGTGCAACAATATTATGACAACAAACCCTCCCTCCCTCCCCCCCCCCCCCCTCTCTCTCTCTCTCTCTCTCTCTCTCTATCTCTCTCTCACACACACACACACACACACACACACTCCCTCACACACACACACACACACACACACTCCCTCACATACACTCCCTCGCACACAAACACAGGCACTATCTCACAGGCAGAATGTTATGACTATACATATAACTGCTACAGCGTAGCCACAGCTGCACATATGCTGAACATCAGTCCCTGGCCAGACACACACAAACACAAACACACACACACACACACACACACACAGTCCACTGGTATTTCAAAGGAAAGAGAAACCCAGCTTCAGCAGGAAACAGGTTCTGGTAGCTTCATGTAGAGGATAGTGTGATGAGTAATAGTAGCAGAATACACATACACACACACACACTATACACACATTCACCACACGTACATATATTTCTATGCACAAACACACACAAATACTACATACACACACGCACACACACATAATCACACATATATACAAACTACACACACACACACATGTACACACAAACACACAAACACTATGCACACACTGGTGTGTACACAAACACAATCTCACAAGTGTTGGTGAGATTGTGTGTGTAGCTCAGGACCTTGGACTCTCTCATCCTCTCTCTCTAACTGTCTGTTTCCCTCTCTTCCACCCTCTAACTCTCTCACCCTCTCTATCTAACTCTCACCCTCTCTATCTAACTCTCACCCTCTCTATCTAACTCTCACCCTCTCTATCTAACTCTCACCCTCTCTATCTAACTCTCACCCTCTCTATCTAACTCTCACCCTCTCTATCTAACTCTCACCCTCTCTATCTAACTCTCACCCTCTCTATCTAACTCTCACCCTCTCTATCTAACTCTCACCCTCTCTATCTAACTCTCACCCTCTCTATCTAACTCTCAACCCCTCTCTCTGACTTTCTCACCGTCTCTCAAACTCTCTCACCCCCCCTCTCTCTAACTCTCTCACCCTTTCTCTAACTCTTGCACCCCCTCTCTCTGACTTTCTCACCCCCTCTCTCTCTAACTCTCTCACCCCCTCTCTCTCTAACTCTCTCACCCCCTCTCTCTCTAACTCTCTAACCCCCTCTCTCTCTAACTCTCTCACCCCCTCTCTCTCTAACTCTGTAACCCCCTCTCTCTCTAACTCTGTAACCCCCTCTCTCTCTAACTCTCTCACCCCCTTTCTCTCTAACTCTCTCACCCCCCCTCTCTCTAACTCTGTAACCCCCTCTCTCTCTAACTCTGTAACCCCCTCTCTCTCTAACTCTGTAACCCCCTCTCTCTCTAACTCTCTCACCCCCTCTCTCTCTAACTCTCTCACCCCCTCTCTCTCTAACTCTCTCACCCCCTCTCTCTCTAACTCTCTCACCCCTCTCTAACTCTCTCACCCCCTCTCTTTCTCCTCATCCAGGTTTTAATATTTCACCAGAACCTTGCTGATACTCAGCCTTGCTGAATATCTGACATGAATACAAATACCCCCCCATACACACACACACACACACACACACACACAAACACACGCACACACAAACACACCATTCCAGGTTCCATCAGCACCTGCTCTAAAACAGCAGAAATGAAATTACCGTGAAAGAGGTAAACACTTCCAAAATACGCTCAATTAGCATATGTATGAAACACACACACAGCCAGTCCCCTAACACACACACACACACAGCCAGTCCCCTAACACAAACACACACACAGCCAGTCCCCTAACACAAACACACACACACACACACAGCCAGTCCCCTAACACAAACACACACACACACACACAGCCAGTCCCCTCACACACACACACACACAGCCAGTCACCTCACACACACACAAACGCACGTATAGGGTGAGCAGAGAGCCATTTTTATTGTGTTTTGTGACAATTTTTGTATTTTTATTGACAAATATGACACATAAAAACGGAATGACCTACTGAAATAACTCAGTATTGTTTTTCTCATTTTTTCCTGTTTACTAAAATAGGTCCATAGGGTTTACCAGCAATGCAAGACCAAGGTGAACTAACCAGTATACTGATGTAACAAGGTACATCAAAACATCCCACATGAGAGACTGGCACGAGAGCTAAAGACCCTGTTATTTCAGAGTGAGCTTTGGTCGGGCCTTCTCATGGAGGTACTTGCGTCTGGTCCTTCAAATGCCTGTATACCCTTTATAGGCTACTGGACGACCCATGCTACACTGACGACAGGTCTGTGAGGGGAGAGGAGCAGACAATTGTAGGAAGAGCAAGACAACTTTCTTGACTTGAATATTCGCTTTCCGTATCAAGGCTGGCAATGAGCACGACAGACAGCATAGAAGCACTCCGCATAGTCAAGCTGCGCTGCCATTGGAACATGGTAAACAGAGGGTACATGGACTGCATTAGTATGGCGCATTTTAGCGGCACCGAGCGGTACGCCCAAAGTGCTGTCGAGTTGCCTCTCGTTCCCCCATTCCCACGCACGCTCTCGACACTGACGGCGCTGCAGCTGCCGTGCAGGGCGATGGTCTGCCCATGGAGAGCAGCTCGGGCATCTGGGTCTCGCTCAAGGACACTTCCAAACATGGCCAGGAGGAGTCGGAGATCCAACCACCAAGCGTGTGGTTATGTGACGACCCTCAAGCTGGAGCTGGGGTTGGAGATGTGTTCGTCTGGGTGGTGATGCACAAACACAATCTGGCACCAAAGAGACCCCTGCAACTATTTGTGCTAAAGCCAAAAATCTGACATTGAAGGAAAAATTATGAAATTGTCCAAATATGAATATGAATTAATATTAGCAACTTTGGATAGAATATATATATGTTTACAAAGCATTATAGGTGCAAATCCAAATTACATATTCGGTTTCACATACATTTCTAATATATGTATGATATGAAACATTGAGGCAAAGTGTTTTGGTGCTGCCTAAACTGTGTGTATGAGACAGGGTAAATGTATGCCTTAGTGTGTGTGTGTGTGTATGCATTTGTTTAACTGTATGTGAGAGTGAGTGTGTGTGAGAGTAAAAGTGTGTGAGTGTATGTGTGTGTGTGTGCGTGTTTACCTGTGTGTGGGTGTAGGTATGTATCTGCATGTGTTTGAATGTGCATGTGTGTGTGTGTGTGTGTGTGTGTGTGTGTGGTGATCAAAGAGGTCTTGTCTTCAGAGTTGCTTGTTTGTCCAGAACTATTAAGACTGGAATGATGAGGAGGACAAATAGCTACCATCTGATAGTAGAAATACTACTGCAGTGTGTATGTGTGTGTGTGTGTGTTTGTGTGTGTGTGTGTGTGTGTGTCTGTGAGTCAGGGAGGTCCATATGAGTTAGGGTCAGGGTCCAAGCCTGTCTAATCTGTGCCAATTGCTCCCTAATCAAGGAAGGTGCTGTCTGTCAGCCCTGAGAGTAACCCTCTCTCTCTCTCTCTCTCTCCCTCTCTCCCAATCTCTGTCTCTCTCTCTCTCTCTCTCTCTATCGCTCTCTCTGTCTCTCTCTGTGTCTCTCCCTCCCTCCCTCTGTCTCTCCCTCTCTCCCTCCGCTGGTTGTAGCAGAGAAGCAGAAACACATGGATTCAATATGGAGAGCAGATGTTGCAGCCAGGGCCCAGAGCACAATGAGCCTTCTACACGCAAGGAGGCTCCTGTCACACACACACACACACACAAGCACACATGCTCACACACAGTCGGATCACACACACACGTTCACAGACCCGCACACTCACACAGACAAAGGCCAGGTAGAGAGAGAGAGAGACAGAGAGAGACAGAGAGAGAGAGAGAGAGAGAGAGAGAGAGAGAGAGAGCGAGAGACAAAGATGGTAATATGGTTGTCAAGTCGATAACACTAAAGACAGGAAACTACCTCCAACTCTTCTCCTCCTTCTCTCCATCCCTCCTCCTTCTCTCCATCCCCCCTCCCCCACTCCACCGCTCCTACTCACTCCATCCCTCCTGCCTCACTCTTCCATTCTCCCCTTTCCATCCCTCCTCCTTTCTCCATTCCTCCTAATTGCAGCTGCTCAGAAGCCTAAGTCACATTCCCACGAATAAACTTCATGTTTGTGGATAACTCACTTCCTGTTTGCGAGACAGTTATTAGAACCAGCTGCCAGGATTGGTTGTCATGAGAGGAAGGGGTGGGTCCTCCGAGGTGACCCGAAGCAGGGCTATCATGTCGTCACAATGATGTGGTGGTATCGATGGTGACGAGCCATCAGTCGGCTTGACAACTGCTGAGGACTTGGTCGTCATGACTACATGACGCAGGGGGCTGGTGAGGTCATCGTGACCAGCGCAGAATCATCTCCTCTTCTTGTCTCTCCTTTAGTTTCCATTTGGTTCCGCTCTTCTCCTCCCCTCCCCTCCTTTTACCTCCTCTACTCTCCTCTTTTCTCTCTCTCTCTCTTCCTGTCACCTCTCCTCTCCTCTCCCCACCACTCCTCTCCTTTTTTCTCTCTTCTTCTCCCCCCCCCCCCCCCCCCCCCTCTCCTACCACCTCATATCCTCCTCCCCTCTCAACCTGCCAGGAGTGTGTGCGTGTGTGTGTGTGGGGGCGGGTCTGGAACATCCACTGGTCTTCGTGGTCATATGACTGGTCATGTGACTGGTCAGAGGAGGACACAGGCTGGCTGTTTCAGAGCAGACTGAGAACAGCTACGCAACGTTTCCATTCCACCACCATCGAGACTACACACATACACACACACTGATACATCACACACTTACACCCCCTCAGCAAACATCTTAGACACTAAACTCTCTAACACACCCTGATACATCACACACACCCAAACCCAAACCTCAGAGAGAGAGACACACACACACACACCAGGCCTGGTCAGGCTCATTTCCCATCAGACTAAAATAAACACTGGTGTCCTGGAGAGGGTTGAGATGGCTTACTTGGATGTTGTGTGTGTGCGTGTGTCTTTGTGTGTGTGTGTGTGTATGTTAGGTGTGTGTATGTTAGGTGTTTGTGTCTGTTTCAATCTATGTCAAAAGTACAAACACCCCCCCCACGCATAACACACACACACACACACACACATAACATACACACTCTACATCCCTCCATGTAAAATATAACACTTCCTTGAGGAATTCAGCTTGTCAAAGTTTTCTACTTCCTGTCTATGAATACACAAACCAACACTTCACACACAGTTACACCCAAATCATAAACACACAGACAAACATACACGACACACAAACAAACACCTTCAACACACACACACACATTCATAAAAGCAAAGCAGAGGTGCCCCAGACGGCAAAGTCAATCTGGGACTTTGGTGACGAGCTACCAGCAGAGCAAACTGTGCTGAGCCAAGCAAGACAGCAGACTCTCCTTGTCACCCCCTCTCTCTTTACCCCCCTCCTCCTCCCCTCCATCCTCTCTCTACCTCCCCCTACCTCCTCCATCCTCTCTCTACCTCCCCCTACCTCCTCCATCCTCTCTCTACCCCCCCCTACCTCCTCCATCCTCTCTCTACCTCCCCCTACCTCCCCCTACCTCCTCCATCCTCTCTCTACCTCCCCCCTACCTCCTCCATCCTCTCTCTACCTCCCCCCTACCTCCTCCATCCTCTCTCTACCTCCCCCTACCTCCTCCATCCTCTTTCTACCTTCCCCTACCTCCTCCATCCTCTCTCAACCTCCCCCTACCTCCTCCATCCTCTCTCTACCTCCCCCTACCTCCTCCATCCTCTCTCTACTCCCCTGCCTCCCCCCTCTCTCCCTCCTCTCACTATTTGGTCTCTCTCCCTCCCCATCTTCTAGTTCATTGCTTTATTGCACCCCCATCATTCCAACCCTCTGTAGGATCATTAGATGAGGCCACTGCAGTAGCTCCAGTCCCCCGACACACACACACACACACAAACACACAAACAAACACTTACGTCCACACACAAGCACACACAGATACACACACACACACACACACACGTACACACACATACACGCTCCCACACCACTTGACAAACACATTTATACACAGTACATAAAAACAACAGTGACAGCAGCATGTGTGTGTGCGCGCGTGTCCTCGCCAAACTGGGAATCTAGAGTCTAATAAAGAAGCAGATGGACTCCCACACACACACACACACACACAAACATGCACGCTCCAAAATTGTTATTCATGAATGAATAACCTTCCGCACCCTCGCAAAACTGAGACCAAATCCACCAACGAGCTTTCCTCTCACAGTCGAGTATGGTGGGCTTAACCAGTGTTGAACCACTGAGAGCAGCTCTGGGGAACACAGGACGACCTGCTCACCTGGTTCCCCATCACAAACGGTTTCAACCTGCTAGCGCTTCGCAATGCTAACCCTTCACAATGCTAACCCTTCACAATGCTAACCCTTCACAATGCTAACCCTTCACAATGCTAACCCTTCACAATGCTAACCCTTCACAATGCTAGCCCCACATACGTGTGTGTGTGTGTATATATATATATATATGTGTGAGACAGAGTGTGTGTGTGTGTGTGTGTGTGTGTGTGTGAGAGAGAAAGTGTGTGTGCGTGCCTGTGTGAGCGTGTATGTGTAAAAGAGAGAGAGTGGGTGTGTGTACATCTGTGTGTGAGAGAGTGTGTGCGTGTGTGTTTGTGTGTGAGAGAGACAGTGTGTGTCTGTGTATGAGAAAGACAGAATGTGTGTGTATGTGTGAGAGAGAAAAAGTGTGTGAGAAAATGTGTGTGTGAGAGAGTGTGTGTGCGTGCGGATCTGGTTGTGTGAGTGAGAGTGTGTGCATACTGAATGTGTAAGTGAAAGAAAATGTGTGCTAGTGTGTGTGTGTGTGTGTGTGTGTGCATATGGACAATATGTGTGTGTGCATGCTTATGTTATGTCTGAGACTGTGTGTGTGTGAGAGAGTGTGTATGTGTGAGACAGTGTGTGTGTGTGAGAGAGAGAGAGAGAGAGAGAGAGAGAGAGAGAGAGAGAGAGAGAGAGAGAGAGAGAGAGTGACAGGGGCCCCTCCCTGGCCCAGCCCATAATGAGTCACCGTCATGGTAACAGTTAAAATATTGTTGTGAGTTCTGCCCTATATGCCTCCCTGCCGACGGCCCCTTAAACCATTCAACATTTCCTTAAGGTTAGAACATAATCTAAAACACCCACGCCCTGACACACACACACAAACACACTCACACACTCACACACTCACACACACACTGACACGCCTCAGATAATGGCTAAACCACACTCCAGTGCCACACCCCAAGCCTCAGTCTGCCAATGTCTGAGAAGATAACCTTGACTTACACACACACTTACACACACACTTACACGCACACACACACACTTACCCACACACACTTACACACACTCTCAAACACACTCTCACTTACACACTCAGATTGATTCTTCCTACAGCTCGTCCTCAAGCCAGTTCAGAATCAGAATCCAAATATCTTTTAACCAATTGGTTCCATCAGACAGTGATGCATTCTGGGTGGCTGTTTAAGCAGGAAGTGAGTGAACCGTGTGGGTTTGGAGCCAGTTTCCTTGGTAGCACAAGCGTAGGAACAGGATATGATGTCACAGTTGTGGAAAAGAGACCAAATCAGTGATGCTGGGAATAATATAATGGAACACACACAAATACTGAAACACACATACACACATACCCATCCTGACTAGTTCATCCCCTGAAATCTTACCTGCTGTCTGTTGATGTACTGGTGCTGGACACAATTGCAAGTGTGTGCGTGTGTGTGTGTGTGCATATGTAAGGATGAGTGTGTGTTTGTGTCCAGAGTAGAAGTGAAGGGTTTTGGATTAGAGTATAGGATTTTACAGGTGAGGTAAGGAGATTTGAAGGGAGGTAAGGAGGTGAGGTAAGGCATTAGGAAGTGAGGTAAGGAGATGAGGTAAGGTAAGGAGGTGGATTAAGGAGCTAGGAAGTGAGATAAGGAGGCAGGATGTGAGGTAAGGAGCAAGGACATGAGGTAAGGAGTTAGGAGGTGAGATAAAGATTGGGAAGTGAGGTCAAGAGCTGGGAAGTGAACTTCGGAGGTAGGACATCAGCTAAGGAGATAAGAGGTGAGGTAAAGAGCAAGGAGGAATGTGCTTACCCGTAGCAGTGACTGGGACTCCTCCTTGGTGGTCTTGCTCTCTGCAGAGTAGGTCTGGTTCTGCTGGCTCGTCTTCTCTGGCGCCCCCTGGAGGAACGCCTTGGAATCACACGCCAGCCCGAAAAGTCCCGCCCCCGACACACTGGCCACGCCCTTCCTCTGCTGCGCCGGCTCCGTATTGGCTGCCACGGCATTGAGCAGGCCAAGTGCACCCTGGGGGAAGAGGGTGGGGCTTCCACGGAGCCCCTCCCCCGACCCGGAGCCCCTCCCCGCCCCTAGCCCCGCCCCCAACTTGGGCAGCCACAGGAGGCTGTGCACCTGGTCGCCTTCTCCCCCCTTCTCCCCCCTCGCTCCTCCCCCCCCCCTGGCCTCCAGCAGCCAGCCGCCGCCTCTTAGGGCCTCCTTCTCGTCCAGGGTCTCGCTCTTCACCGCGCCCAGGCCCTCCCCTCCCCCGCCCTCCGCCGCCCTCTCGGGGGGCAGCGGGCTGCAGAGGCGCAGGTCGCCCTTGCTCTCCTCCTTGATGCTCAGCGTGGAGGGCGCCGAGCAGCCGTTGGTGGGGGCCGCCAGGGAGGCGGGGCTGGGGGCGGAGTCTCGGCAGTGGGCGGAGTTGAAGTGCTCCAGCAGGGCGGCGCTGTCCGGGGCGGTGAAGGTGCAACGGCGACAACGATAACAGCCGTGGACACGCCTGGGTAGGATATAGGGGAGGGGATATGGGATATGGGGGAGGGGATATGGGGGAGGGGATATGGGGGAGGGGAGTGGATAGGATAGGGGGAGGGAGGGAGGGGACAGTGGTAGGTGAGTAGAGCGCAATGATCAAATATATGCCTTCACATGTGAATAACATAACTATTTGTACTTGAAAAATTGCATCGTTGTTGCACTGCTGTTGATGCTATCATTGCTGAACCGTGCCTGGTAGCTAAAGTTACTTTGCACTGTGCCTGGTAAATACAAACGGTGCCATTAGTCGGACCACTGTAAGACTGTTAGAACTATGCTCCTTCTGATTCTTGATGCTTTCTGCTGGACTTTCTACATGCATAAATCTATCTAATCTTTCTATTTGCATAAAACCATCTGCTAAATGTCAAATGTACCCAGCCCGCCTTAAAGAAATACCTACACACACACACACACACACAGACACACAGCCACACCATGAATACATACATTGTTATATAGAGCAGAAGGTGCCAGTCTCTGTCTAATCTGATTTCCTGACCAAACACACACACACACGCACACACTCAAACACACACACGCACGCACGCACACACACTGAAATATCCGTTTGAGACAGAGCTGCTCAGCTAATGCATGTTAATAACCCAGCTGGTGGTCACCCTCACCCTGCTGGTACATGAAGCAGTTCAGGATCAACATGTCTTCCCTACCGGTCTGAATGGGATCATGACAAGCACTGCTGCATCTCTGGTCTGGTGTGGGCGTGTGATAAGGTGTGTGTGTGTGTCTGTCTGCTCTTCAAACTGTTTCCAGACGCTGAACACAGAAGCAGCGGCCCCTTTCTCAGACACACACACACACACACACAGTCTTTCTGCTCAGTATACTGCAGTGCAGACAGAGAGGTAGCTACATACAAACTCAATTACAGCTTTATGAGAACAAATGGACTCAACTGCAACCTGAGAAGGCTGCTTCTGGCTTCACACACACACACACACCACACTCACGTACACACACGCATGCACACACATGTCCACGTGTGAAAACGCATGCACACGCACGCACATTTAACCGTGAACATACACGCAGGTACACACACGCACAAGTAAACACATGCACACACAAACACACGAACACACACATACACGCACATTATCCTGTTACAAAGTCTCTCACTAACAGCTTCTTCCCGCTCCTCTCTGATGGAACCCAGAAAAGACCCTCCTGAGCATAGAAATGGAGTTTCTAAGCACATTCAAAAAATAGGATTTCTCAAGAAACAGTTTCTAGAGATATAAACACAGTTCTCTGTATCGGGCAAAAAGAAGAAAAAAAACAAGATAACAAAAAAAATGGGAATCCTTAGATCCAGTGAACACAGACGTCTTTAACAAACACACACACACAGACACACACACACAGACACACACAGACACACACAGACACACCGGCACAAACACACAGCCTCATAACATCAATATATGTGCGTGGGAGAGCGAAAAAAGGGAGATCATGGAAATCTATGAAAATGTATAAGATATGTCTGCGTAAACGAGTTGATGCCGATGTATAATATGTGTCTATGTAAACAAGTGGTGCCCTATTTAACAAACTGTAATTATTTTAATTAAAAAATTGACATTTTGCGTAGAGAAAAATACAGACGAATGAATAAAAATGTACCAGGGCTCCAGCTCAGATCCAGAGCTGAATCTGCATTCATTGGGAAACAATTGCAAACAACAGCATTAAGCAAACTATTGATATATGCTGTACTTCATTAAAACTTTAGAGAATAATGTAATGATTTGATCGTGTCGATTCCCTGTGTGGTCTGAAGGTCACTGTTGTTTGTAAGCTGCGTAAGAGGGAGATCGAGACTCAACATATGGAGACCACCATCGGTAGCCCAAGGTGTAGACCAGTACGACCAGAGACGTCAGAGAGAGACCAGAGAGCCCAGAGAGGAAGACGAGACAAGAGACACCCGAGAGACCATAGAGAGAGACCAGGGAGAAAATGAGGAGACCAGCGGAAAGAGGAGCAGTCACGCTTGTTTCATTTCCTGTCTGATGTCAGAGTGGGAGTCTGGAGTTTTGTCTGTCATACTTTGGTGATTCACTTAATGCTCACACACACACACACACGCACGCACACACACGCACACCCCCACACTCACTCTCTCACACACACACACAACACAAACACACACAAACACTAACACACACACAACCAGACTCGCACACGCACGCACTTGCTAAGCTGCTTCTCGCAGAGTGCTGTATTAAGCCATTCCAACAGCGCAGAGCTAAGGGAGTTTCATTTCATAAAAGACAAATCAGGGCCACTCTGCCCTGCCACTGGCACAGCTCACACTGAGGAATCAAGCAGACCTCAGCTCCAAATCAATAAAGAGCTGTTTTCCTGTACTGAGGAAGGAGAGGAGAGGTGTGGAAAGGGGGAGGGATAAGAGAGGTGAGGAACGAGGGAGGGAGGGAGGGAGGGAGGGGGAAGAGGAGAGGACAGGAGGAGTGGAGAGAGAGAAGAGGAGAGGAGGGAGATGAGAGGAGGAAAGGAGGAGAGGAGGAGGAGAGGAAGGGAAAGGAGAGTTGTACTCTAGTCACGTTCAGCTCCACTAGCATCTGCAAGAAAACAACAACATCATACTAAAACTCATTTTCTCAGACTGGTTTGTCACTTCAATCTACTTTTCCCTTTCTACCCCCCCCCCCCTCCCCCACCCACACACACACACACTCCACACACCCCCGAATACATACCCGCATACATCCATACCTACACACACACTCCACATATACCGTGTGGGCAGTCACACACTCCAGAAACAGAACAGGAAAACCCTGGTAAATGATAACTTATGTAGAGGGCAAGAAAGAGAGAGGGCGAGATAGAAATCGAGAGAGAGATACAGATACAGAGAGAGAGAGAGAGAGAGAGAGGGAGAGAGAGAGAGAGAGAGAGGGAGAGAGAGAGAGGGAGAGGGAGAGAGAGAGAGAGAGAGAGAGAGAGAGAGAGAGAGAGAGAGAGGGAGGGAGGGAGAGAGAGAGAGAGAGAGAGAGAGAAAGAGAGAGAGAGGGAGGGAGGGAGGGAGGGAGGGAGGGAGGGAGGGAGGGAGGGAGGGAGGGAGGGAGGGAGGGAGGGAGGGAGGGAGGGAGGGAGGGAGGGAGGGAGGGAGGGAGGGAGGGAGGGAGGGAGGGAGGGAGGGAGGGAGGGAGGGAGGGAGAGGGCTACTGAGTCTGAGGCAGTGTTTATGAAACAGGCTACCGAAGAGGGATTTTCCATAGCTACAGCACTCCTTCTAACACACACACACACAGACAGGAGAGGGCTGGTTGTCTGAATCCTGTGACAGAGTATATGAAGCTGAGGAGCATCTGTGTTCTATTAGTGCTGTCTGCCTTCACTTACTCCACATCACGGCCTAATACTGTCAGTGTTGTTGACTCATTACCACGGCGGAGACTACAAACAATACACACAAGCATGTTACACATCCATGTTAGACAACTAGGACTACGCAACTATGAAAAATAAATATGTTAAACAACTATGTTTGACAATTGTGTTACCTGACTGTGTTAAACAAGGATGTTAGACAACTATGACAGACCACTCTGTTAAACAGCTTTGTTAGACAATTACGTTTGACAACTATGTTAAAAATAAATGTCAGACAAAATTGGTCCAGCTGACCTAATCGAATATTTGAATGTTCCAAAAATTGACTTCAAGATGTTTTGGGGTAATATTCCGTTCATAAAAGACGAGTGCTTTACTGTTCATCCCTGTGGTTTTATGATTCCATTTCCGTGTTCTAACATTCTACTGTTCTAAACAGACATGATTTGGTTCTAAAGAGATGTTCTCCGGTTCTAACCAGACGTACTATTGTCCAAAGTACACGCTCTCTTCATCTCTCCTATCCAAAACAGACTTTCTATCATTCTGAACACATGTTATATTGTTCTAAACAAACATTCTCAAGTGCTCTGTAGCCCCTCAGGAGCCGTTGCTCTACTATCCGAAACATGTTCTCCTGTTCCAAGCAGACGTTCTCCGCTTCAAACACGAGGTCTCCTGTTCTAAGCATGTTCTCCTGCTGTAAACAGATGTCCTCCTATTCTAAACATGTGTTCTCCTGTTCCAAGCAGACGTTCTCCGCTTCAAACACGAGGTCTCCTGTTCTAAGCATGTTCTCCTGCTCTAAACAGATGTCCTCCTATTCTAAACATGTGTTCTCCTGTTCCAAGCAGACGTTCTCCGCTTCAAACACGAGGTCTCCTGTTCTAAGCATGTTCTCCTGCTCTAAACAGATGTCCTCCTATTCTAAACATGTGTTCTCCTGTTCCAAGCAGACGTTCTCCGCTTCAAACACGAGGTCTCCTGTTCTAAGCATGTTCTCCTGCTCTGAACAGATGTCCTCCTGTTGCCAACCGCCGTTTCCTTCCCTGCCCTCCAAACAGCTGCTCTCGTGTTCCGCACGCACGTTCTCCTTACCTGTAGTGTCGGAAGATCTCCTCCTCCACGTCCGTGATGAAGTGGCACTTGGTGCAGGCGTTCTCCCCCCTCGCCTCCCCCGCCTCGGGTTTGACGTCCGGGGCGCCGCCCGGGACCTGGGCGTGGCTGGCGTCGTAGTGCACCAGGAGGAGGTCGATGTCGGAGGTCACAAAGGGGCAAAGGTCGCACAGGTGCCTGACGGCACTGGGAGGGGAGGGGGGCGCCGGGGGGGCCCCGGGTGGCAGGAGGAGGGAGCAGGGGGGGCAGGAGAGCTTGCGGCAGGCGAAGGGGTAGGAGATCTCCCCTAGGTGGCTGTCGGGGGAGCAGAGGCCCCTGGGGCAGAAGGGGCAGTGCTTGATGGTGCACCGGTGGATGGCGTGGGCCTTCTGGTAGTGGCGCAGCAGCGGCGCCACCACAATCACCTCGGACCGGTGAGTCATGGAGTAGCGGAAGTCGCAGAACTGGCAGTTGTAGCTGGTGACGACCGTCTCGGCCGTCTCGCCTCCCCCCCCACCTCCCTTGTCTTTCCTGCGTCCCGTGTTGCTGCCGGGCGCGTCGCGCTCCGCGTCGCGCTCCGTCTCTCTGCTTCGCGGGTCTTGCTGGTCGGCTCCCTCCGCCCCCACAGTGCCCCCGCTGGTCTGGGAGTGTCTCTGCTCGTAGTGCTCCAGCAGGCGCTGGGGTCCGCTCGCCTCGCAGCTGAAGCTGCAGTATTTACACCAGTAATACGCCGCCGTTCCTCCGGGCTCCGCCCCGCCCTCCCAGCCCGGCGAATCAGCAGCGGAGGAGGAGCGGATGGGGACGGAATACCCGGCCAGCGAATCGTCGTCCGCCCTCACCGCCACGCGGGCGGCCAGCTTCCCAGACTCCGGCCCTTCGGAGGCCACGCCTCCTCGCAGGACGCAGTTCCCTTTGCGGCTCTCGTTGGAGGGCTTGTCGCCGGGGGCGTGGCTTGAGGCTGGAGGGGGCATGGTCTTCATCTTGTTGGGGTGCGAGGACAGGAAGTGCTGTTCCAGGTCGTGGGGGGAGCTGGCCATGTAGGTGAAGTTGCAGAACTTGCAGCGGAAGTACTTGGTGTTTCCTTGGCAGTCTGGAGTCTTACGACCGATGCCTATCAGAGTTCCTCCCAGCATCACCTGCACACAGACAGACAGGTAGGTAAGCAGATAGGCAGACAGGTAGGCAGACACGTAGACAGACAGAGACGCAGACAGGTATACAGTCAGACATGTAGACGGGCAGACAGACCTGGAGAGAGGCAAGTAGGCAGAAAGGTAGGCAGACAAGTAGGTAAATACACAGACAGGCAGACATACAGTAATAGAGAGATACAGGTATGGAGACAGACAGGTTGAGAGGCAAGGAAAGAGACAGACCGGTAGACAGAAAGGCAGGCATACATGCAGACAGACAGGTATACGTAAAGGTAGACAGACAGACAGACAGGTAGTGAGGCACATAGTGATGCAGGGATAAAGGCAGACATACAGACAGACAGGGTGTGAGGCCGAGTGAGGCATGGAGAAAGGCAGACAGGTAGACAGACAGACAGGAGTTGGTCAGTTCATTGTGAGAGGTTGTGGAGAATTACTAGACCAGAAGGTTCCAAGCCGTGATGATGTCACTGCTGGACCACACCAGACACTCTTAACCATTATTATATTATATTATACTATATTATATTATTATACGTCTGGCTGTTACGGCCGGTTACATCAAGTTGCGTATGAAATGAGAACATTTAAATAAATATGATTTATTCTTATCCAGGCAGAGCACAGGGTTGTTTGTGTATAGAAGCTGGTGGGGTTTGGATGTGGCCGTGTGTGTATTTCTGTGGATGAAAGTGTAGATGTGTGTAGTGTGTGTGTGTGTGTGTGTGTGTGTTGCTGACATTGAGCGCTCCACTATTCTGCTGTGCTAACCTTAGAGGTGGCATGCGCACGCTCCACAGACGAGAGAGACAGAGAGAGGTAGAGAGGTAAAGAGAGAGACAGAGAGGTTGAGACAGAGACAGGGGTAAAGATAGAGAGACAGAAAGAGGTAGAGAGAGAGAGAAACATAGAGGTAAAGAGAGAGACAGAGGTAGAGAGAGAGATAGGTAAAGAGAGAGACAGAGAGGTAAAGAGAGAGACAGAGGTAGAGAGAGAGATAGGTAAAGAGAGAGACAGAGAGGTAAAGAGAGACACAGAGAGGTAAAGAGAGAGAGACAGAGAGGTACAGAGAGACAGATGTGAAGAAAGAGACAGAGGTAAAGAGACAGAGTTAAAGAGAGAGAGACAGAGGGAGGTAGAGAGTAGTTGAGATAATGGTGTGGGACATCTGGCCATTACCTCTGGTTTGGACCCCGCCCCCGCTTTGTTTGTATTGGCTCCCTGTACAGCCCCTGCACTCTTTTTCCTCCCCTCCCATTGGCTAATGAGACAGCCTAGCGAATTACTGCATGGAAAATTCCACCAGGGGAGGGAACACTTTCTTTTTCTGCCTTTCTGCCGGTAATGCTCCTAGATGGGGGGAGGGGGCAGGGGTTACTGGGGTTGCCTAGGTGACACCATCTGCCCCACAGAGACTGGTCCGAGAGGCAGAGCTGAGGATCTGGAGGAGAATGTACCGGGCCGTGGTACAGAATTACTGGCAACTCTCCTTCTCTCCTCTAATTTCCTCTTCTCTCCTACTCTCCCCTCCTCTCCTCTCCTTCCTCTCCTCTTCTCTCCTCTCCTTCCTCTCCCCTTCTCTCCTCTCCTTCCTCTACACTTCTCTCCTGTCTTTCCTTTCCCCTCCCCTCCCCTCCTCTCCTCTCCCCTTCACTCCTTTCCTTCCTCTCCTCTCCCCTACTCTCCTCTCCTTGCTCTCCCCCCCTTTCTAAATGTTGTACAATGTAGTGGTGGTTAATGCAACCTTAATGTAAAGTGTTGCTTCGCCGTTACATGGTAGTTAATGTAACATTACTGTAAATTGTTGCCTGTTTCAATAGTGTCATATCCAGCCTTGCAGCCTTGAGTGAGGTCTGTTGTTTTTCAAACACAGTTTTCAGATGCCTAATGGTTCTCATTGGTTAACATTTTCTCCTCCTCTTTCCATCTCTCTCTCCTCGTCCCTCCATCTCTCTCTCCTCGTCCCTCCATCTCTCTCTCCTCGTCCCTCCATCTCTCTCTCCTCGTCCCTCCATCTCTCTCTCTCTGTTCTTCCCTCTATCTCTCTCTCAGTCTGCCCTTCATGTAAAGTGTAGCTGAGCTTCTGAACACGAGGCTTCCATGTCTGGCTCCTGTCCAACTCTTCTGCTATAAACCTTCAGTTCCACACACACATACACACACTCACATTCATAGACACACACACACACACTCAAACACTCGCACACTAAACTCGGCTAAACGGTTTGAGCTTTTTGACAAACGACTTGCAGCTTGAGAACACCAATAACTATCACAGATGAGGAACAGTTTTACAAGCTGTGATTCTAACCCAGTACAAAGGATCAAAACACAGGATATTAACCATCAATTAACAATTTAATAACAAATATTACACTCACTAGCGGTTTAAATTCCATACTGAATTATATTTAGTTGCATACAGTACTTACATTTTGCAGTGTACTGCTGTAAACAGTAAGTAGTTTAGAGTTATATACTATAAGCCCTTCATACTTTGGCTGCGTGCGGCTACATTATTACAGTCTGAAACCCTTTCAGCTCAGAGCTGCAACACAGTCACCACATGAGCGAGCAGTTATGTCCTTATGAACCAAGGACTCAAGCAGGGACTGACTGAGGGTGTGATGTGTTCCCAATGATGCGTGTGCGTACCTGTCCGCTGTAGGTGTGTGTATACCTGTACATCCTGGTGTGTGTGTACGGGTGTGTGTGTGTGTACAGGTGTGTGTGTGTGTGTACAGGTGTGTGTGTGTGTGTGTACGCGTACCTGCACATCGTACGTCCCGTTGAGCAGTGCCGGCCGTGAGGCCCCGTTGTCGGGCTGGGTGGCGCTGGGGGGGGCGGTGGGGGCGCGGTCTCCCCAGCCCCCCAGCAGGGAGGGGGGGGGCGAGAGGGCGGCCATGTTGTGCATGGCCAGGATCCGAGAGTCCAGCGTGGCGTCCTGACGCGTGCGGTTGTGGAGACCCAGGTGGTACTTCCGGAAGTGCTTGATGAGGTCGGCGGGGTCGTTGCCGTAGTAACCGTAGCCGCAGACGTTGCACTTAAAGTCCTGGAGCTTGGGGGACGGGGGCGGGGCCGAGCCCAACTCCGCCCCCGTGGGGCTGACCGTCTCCTGATTGGTCCGGTGAGGGTGGAGGGGGTGGAGTGGGGCTAGCCCCTCCCCCAGCTCTGCCTCCCCTCCGGGACTCCGACCTCTCTCCTCCCCGTTGCTGGGGCAACCCTGGAGCACGATGACCCCCCCTCCTCCCCCCGGGCCGGCCTCCTCTGGTTCTGATCCGGGGGGAGACGGGGAGCGCTCGCAGTCCGTCACGTCGCCCAGAGCGCCGCCTCCTTTCCTGTGGTTGCCGTGGTAGTCGGAGCCCGCCCGGTTACCCGCGCCCGTCGCCACCACGCCCCTGCCTCCCCCCCCCCGGCGCGGGAGTGCGTGCCGGGGCGGGTCGTCGGGCTCCGGGGCGGGGAGGTGGGCGTGGCCACGCTCAGACGTCCGGCGGCGCTTCCCCGCCCGGCTCCCGTCCCCGAGCTCCTCCCCCTCCGGCCCCGTGGCCTCGGCCGCCAGCGCCTCGCCCTCCTCCTCCTCCTCCTCGCCTCCTCCTCCTCCACCCAGGCTCTCCTCATCTCCTCCCACACTCCTCAACGGGGGATTCTTCTTCCTCACCATGGCTGAGAGAGAGAGAGAGAGAGAGAGAGAGAGAGAGAGAGAGAGAGAGAGAGAGAGAGAGAGGGAGAGAGACAGACTTTTCATTTACAGTACATCACACACACACACACGGGCACCCACTTGCAGAACAAAGATTAAGAAGAGTGGTAAGTCCATGACAGGCCTGGATCAAATAAATACTGCTTCTCTTTCTCTCTGTATCCGCCTCTAGATTTCTCTCTCTTTGCATCTCTCTGCCTCCCTGCCTCTCTCCCATGCACGCTCTTCCTGAGACACGTTGTGTTATTGTGACGTTCTAGACACAGTGCGGTGTCATCTTCCTCATCACCAGCTTCAGCATCGTCATCACCCTCATCCCCATCACTGTCAGCTTCAACTGAACTGAACTGGTGAAATGTGTGTGTGTGTGTGTGTTTGGATTGGTTGTGTGTGAGAGAAAAAAAAAAAGAGAATGAGGGAGGGAGGGGGTAGAGAGAGAGTGAGAGACCGAAAAGGATTGCGGCAAAACTGCAAGTAAGCAATCAGCTGCACCACACTGGACGTTAGGAGCCTACTTACTCATATCGATGCAGAATCTCAGTCCAAATGAAAAAGATGACAAACGAAAAACTAAACAAAAATAACCCAGTGGTTGGAAGAGAGAGAGAAAGAGAGAACGAGTGTATATAAATATGATATTTTTTTTATCATTATACTTAACACACTAAGATTTATACTAGACTAATAATAAATGTGCTGTGATAATTGGGAACAAAAGAACCTCAGAATACCTCACTCAAGGCCGCGAGTACGTCAAGGATGTAATTCCAAGTCCAACACTATCTAAGATAAATATAATCGATCTGGCACTGGCACTAGACCAGTCTGCATCTCTTGGCTTCACTACGTACCAGAGCTGAAAGACCTACTCTACATTGATGACCTTGTCAACCTTTCAGCTGCACCACAAGTGCTGAAAGAGGCTTTATTACTGGTTGAGGAATGCTTTCAGAAACTGTCAACTGCGAAAATACCTCAACTGTTAAATTCCAAAAGGAATTCAGATTGCAGGAAAAAAGATTGAAATGTGCCTACAAAGACATAGCACACAACAGGGTTTCTGCTGGCTCTAAACAAAGCAGAGGTGACAATAATTCCAGACGGGACTTTGACTCCATCCCTGGCCTCTGAGAATACAAAACATTTTGGGGATCCTTGTCGCACCCAATAATGAAGCAATTTCCCAAAAATGTAATATCGGAAAATTAAAAAAAATGTGTGCTTGATCAAAAACAAAAAGCGTTCTGAGTCAACAGTGATTCTCACTGAATCATTGCCTAAGCAACACACGCCTGCCGCCTTAACTACATTTACATTTACATTTAGTCATTTAGCAGACGCTCTTATCCAAAGCGACTTACAGTAAGTACAGGGACATTCCCCCCGAGGCAAGTAGGGTGAAGTGCCTTGCCCAAGGACACAACGTCAGTTGGCACGGCCAGGAATCGATCTGGCAACCTTCTGATTACTAGCCCGATTCCATAACCGCTCAGCCACCTGACTCCCCCTAACTACGTCGTAACAATCGTAACCCCCCCACACACACACAGGTTTGACGGCAAACCCCACCCTACCACCTTAACTAACACATTTTCTGCGGGAAACTCTGAACCAAATGAAGAGTCTACTCTGACTAACCTCATTAAATATCTACATTCAAAAAGAGCAGAAAAGGGGTTGGTTCTCAATCTGGATACATTAGATTTTTTAAAGAGTAGTAAAGTTCTGTTCTCTTCAACAGGCTGACCAACAAGAAATGAAACATATACCACTGTAATATACAACCACACGTGGAGAGAGAAGGCTCCCCTCGTTCAGCTGGCTCTGACGCTCACGAGTGGGCAAACGGGACCATAGACACCGTCTACCACCCCGAATCCCACTAAAAAGAAATATATTGAAAACTGGAGAAATGAATTCCAAGATCAAAATCCAAGTACGTTGCGATACACTTTTAAACTGAAAACCCCAACTATCAAATCACCTGCTCATACAGTATACAAAAGAAAAAGATCAATACAGACATAAATATGAGTATAGGATCACAGCCTGCAAATGAAAAAAGGTCCCAACAAATGAGAGGCTCTGTAAACTGTGACACAAACTACATTTAAACAGATACAAATTTGCTATGCAAATGCCCAGTCTATTAAACAACTAAGAGATCTATACTATCCAAAATCCATCAAATCCATGCACAGTTTCGCCTTCCTCTCCTGTATCAAGCAGTTACTCTTGATGCCAGGTGAGGGTGATATGTCCTGAACGATAGCAGCACAATATGTGACGGCTTGATACCATTTCAGCAATACAAATCCATCAAACATGACAAATGTTGAGATCGATCATAGATTAACTATTTATGTATTTAGTTAGGACAATATCTTGTTTTATACATTGTTAATTTATATTTATACTGTACATACATGTTGTGTATCCTGTATACACTGTTAGCCTCTTTCCTAAATACATTTCCAAATGTATGTTATTTATTTGAGAGAGAAAAGAGACAGATATTGATGTCTGTGTATTTCGTTTTTTGAATGACCTTTTATATAGTGCTTTTACACTTTTACACATATCCTAGTTTCATGTTTTATTTGGACACTTTTCACTTTATTTGTATTGTTTACATATCAGGGATATGCATCTCCATCACTGAGGCTGATGCGACACACAACTCGATGCGTGCCAAAGATCCAATACAAGCAGCTATTGATGTGATATGATTCCCCCCTATTACAATGCTGTGCAATTTGACAAGATCTGACACAGCGCCATATCCACACTGTGCGATGAGATGCAAAGTAATATGCTGCCGTGCAATTCAATTCGGTGCAAAGCGATAGTTCAGATTGTATTTATTTGGTTCTTAAGCAGACAGCGAATAGCGCGTGCCCTTTTCTTGTACCTCACCTCTACCGTCAGCCTCTCATTTCGGATGTTTCATTTTGACTTCGAAAAAAAAACATTTAGCCTTTTCCCACATCCTTTGTGGTGCAAAAAAGGTCTATGACAAGCGATTACAAAACCAGGCCTGGACCTTGCGGATCTTAAACCAGTCCTTCTTCTCCACTTACACTTCTATAGCACCTCACACAGTTACCAGTTAAACCATGCGAGGATGTTCAGGGTTCACATCAGAAGGATGGTACTTTGTGTCTGAGCTCCAGCCAGCAGACAGACGTGTTGGACTTCCAGCAGGTAGGCTGCCTCAGCAGTGAGCACAAAGCTGTGGTGCCCTTTCTACACGAAGGGAAATAACCAGTGGAGGGTCCTTGAGTGAGTCGTGCTGCCTGTGCACTTTAGAGTGGCAAAGCATCTGTATCGTCCTGATCACCTTTCTAAATAAACGGGACAGGGCCTCCACTACAAAGCAGATGTATGGAATTGGCTGCGTCTTGTCAAAAACTCTTGTCTTGAAAACAAAAGGTGTTGCCAAACAAGTGATTTGCACTAATCTGGTGGAACGTGTAGCTCTTCCTCCTCCAGGAGAGTCTGTGTGACCAGACAGGACACATGTAGCTCTTCCTCCTCCAGGAGAGTCTGTGTGACCTCACAGGACACAGACGTGTGAGGAACGGCCCAGAGACTTGACCATGGTAATAAAGGCACAGGGCCTCCTCAAACTGAACCAATGCAAAAATGTTACAAATCCTACCAAATGTTATCCAAAACACTATTTTTTAGTTGGGCAATCGCATCGTGAACCTTTGGGCTGGTGTACTGATGCAAACTATTAGGTTTTACCATCCCTACTATATATAACTTATATATGATATCATTATGAATATATATATATATATATATATATATATATATATACATACATACATACATATCTAATAATAATATGTATTTTTATATAGTTTTTTTCAGTGTTTAATTTTCAACTCACTGTGTTTCATGCCAATAAATCCTGAACTGATATGTGTGAGAGAGAGAAATAAAGAGAGAGGTAGAGAGAGAGGAAGAAACAGAGAGAGAGGGAGAGAGAGAGGAAGAAACAGAGAGAGAGAGAGAGAGAGAGAGAGAGAGAGAGAGGGAGGGAGAGAGAGAGAGGGAGAGAGAGAGGAAGAAACAGAGAGAGAGAGAGAGAGAGAGAGAGAGAGAGAGAGAGAGAGAGGGAGGGAGAGAGAGAGAGAGAGAGAGAGAGAGAGAGAGAGGGAGAGAGAGAGAGAGAGAGAGAGAGGGGGGGGGGCTGAGAGAGAGAGAAAGAGAGAGAGAGAGGAAGAAACAGAGAGAGAGGGAGAGAGAGAGGAAGAAACACAGAGAGAGGGAGAGAGAGAGAGAGAGAGAGACAGAGAGGAAAAAGTAATTTCCTCATTTAGGCTGTAAAGTAATTTGGGATTATACAGAGCAGTTTCTGTCTAGGAGAAGCAGTCTGAGATGCACACACAGACAGACACACACACAAACACACTCCCTGCCTCTCCATGACAGGTGTGTAATGTCTCTAGCTATAAAGGAGAGTAGTGTTCCATCTTTAATGTGGCGTACCGTCACATTAGACCAGAGATGAGACACAACCAAAACACACACACACACACACGTACACACACACACGCACGCACACGCACACACACGCACAGACAGGCTCATCATATACACCAATACAAATATTGCAACACAAGTTTTTCTCCCTCTCTTTCTCATTTTCCCTCTCTCTCTCTCTTACTCTGTCCCTCTCTCCCTCTGCTCTCTCTATCCTTCCTTCTCTCTCTTTCTCATGTCTGTATTCCATCTTGTTATTGTGCCTGCTGAAAAACTTCCTAATAAAGTATCAAATGGCTTTAGAAGAGGAGGGACGATCAATTTCCTTAATTAAAAAGCGAGTGAGCAGGGAGGAGGGGGGAGGAGGACAGGTCTGAATACAGAGTATATGACTCCCTCAGGCTCTCTCTCTCTCTCTCTCTCTCTCTCTCTCTCTCTCTCTCTCTCAGCCCCCCCCCCTCTCTCTCTCTCTCTCAGCCCCCCCCCCTCTCTCTCTCTCTCTCTTCTCAGCCCCCCCCCTCTCTCTCTCTCTCTCTCTCTCTCTCTCTCTCTCTCTCTCTCTCCAGCCCCCCCCCTCTCTCTCTCTCTCTCTCTCTCTCAGCCCCCCCCTCTCTCTCTGTTTCTCTCTCTCTCAATTCAATAGTGCTTCATTGGCATGAATGAGAGAGCATTGCTGCCAAAGCCATTTTAAATTGAAGAAAATACACGAACATATACTAAATTCTGTAAAAACGAAATACAATGACTTCCAAGAAGTGTGTAAACAAATATGATGATAATATGGCAAGTCAAAAAGGTGTATAAAGGGATCAGAGGTGCGTATTTCACAGCGCCGTCGCATCACTTGTCACATTGTCTTCTGCCCATACCGGGGTTGACTCATTCAACATTATCTCCCTCCCTCTCTCTTTCTCTCCCTCTCTCTTTGATCCATTATTCTTTTCGCATCCTTATCCTGGAAGTCTAGGTATTGTATTTCTAAGGAAAACTATTTTATAGCAGTTTTTCCATCCCACATTATGCACTCACACACAAACACACTCTCACACGCATACACACACACACACTCACACACACAAATTGAGGCTCATCTTTAAGACGCCATTCATAATATGTCATCTTAAATGTCAGGCTGAGTTAGTGTGTCCTGTTACATCACCTCTGAGGTGGGGGGGGGGATACGGAAGGGAGAGACTAAGGGAGAGAGAGAGAGAGAGAAACACGGGAGAGCGAGAGAGACAGAGATAGAGGAGGGGAGGGAGGGAGGGAGGGAGGGAGGGAGGGAGGGAGGGAGGGAGGGAGGGAGGGAGGGAGGGAGGGAGGGAGGGAGGGAGGGAGGGAGGGAGGGAGGGAGGGAGGGAGGGAGGGAGGGAGGGAGGGAGGGAGGGAGGGAGGGACTTCACTTTCTCATAGCAATACCAAAGCTTTAGACAGGCTTGTTCCTCCATATCACCAAAATATACATTCAAGGCAAAAACTGACAATAGGTTCCTTTAGAATGTTTCTGAATTTCAGTGTATAGGAATGTGTGTATATGTATCTATTTATATAGGTATGTGTAAATGTAATGTATATGTAAACTGCATTTCTGTGCAATGTAATTACATGTTACATGTTTAATTTTTATTTGTGTGTGTGCGTGTGTGTGTGTAGAAGCATAAGTATGTTTAAGGCCGTGATAAGAAACAGTTCTGTTAGTCCACTGGTGCTTTGGCAATATGAACATTCGTTCTATCAAACTTGTAAAGCCCATTGGAATGAAGAGACAGAGAAGGGAGAGAGAGAGAAAGGGAGAGGGGTGAGAGAGGGGGAATAGAGAGGGGGAGATCGAGGGAGAGCAGGGAGAGAGGTGGAGAGTGTGGGAGAGGGGGGAGAAAGGTGGAGAGGGAGGGGAGTAGCGAGAGAGACAGAGCGAGGGGGGAGCATTGGATAGCTTCTCAGTCTCCACACTCCAATACTCCCTCCCTCCCCCACCCCCCTCTCACCCCCACCCCACACACACACACACACATAGACATGCCCCCCTCAACCTTCCCTAGACTTTCCACAGCCAGACACTGCCCCACCCCCAGACCCCTTAGGCCTGGTCAGTTCAGCCAGTCTGGATGGGGCGTTTGGGGGGGTTATTAAAACTACATTATTAAAACTACATTACCAGACTGAAGATCTCATAACTTAGCTATTAAATAAACTCCAGGGGGGTGGGAACACACACACACACAGTCACATACATAGACATACGCACACAGACACACATAATGCATTTTTCTGTGTGTGTGTGTCCATGTCTTCAGGTGTGTGTGTGTGTGTGTGTGTGTGAAAGAGATCTTGGTGCTGCTTTCTCAATCACAAGCACACACACACTCACACATTCACACACTCTCTCACACACACACACACACACTCTCTCAAACACACACACAAACACAAACACTCTCTCTCACACACACACACAAATACTCACACAAACTCAAAGACACTCAAACACTCTCACACTAGAACATAACCCCCTGCCTCCCTCAACATATTAGTCTTTGGTGTGTGAGTACAGTAACAGATATATAACAGATGAGTCTCAATGGGAACCCTCATTCAGAAGGTAGATGGAGTGTGTGTGTGTGTGTGTGTGTGTGTGTGTGTGTGTGTGTGTATGTGTGTGTGTATGTGAGTGTGTGTCTCTGTGGAATTAATAACCCTTAAACTAAATGTCGGATAAGGACTAGCTCCCTTAATAAGAAACACACACACACATACACAAACAGTGCAGGCATCATTTAACAGGACAGGGTTTCAAGCTCCACCTGTCACCCTCGTCATAGCAACAGTGATTAGGATGTCTCTACAGACCAGAATAACCACTAGAGCTTCACACACACACCTGGGACGTGACAATCCAACAGCTGGACAGAGGCACACAGAGAGAGAGAGAGAGAGAGAGAGAGAGAGAGAGAGGGGGGGGGGGGGAGGGAGAGTGAGAGAGAGAGAGATTAGAGAAACTGAAAGGGTGAGAGATAGAGAAATTAGAGAGTGAGTGAGAGAGAGAAAGGGAGAAGTGGAAACAGTGAGTGAGAGAGAGAGAGAGAGAGAGAGAGAGAGAGAGAGAGAGAGAGAGAGGAATAGAGAGCCTGTTAGGAGACAAGTCTAACTCTTCAATTTTGGCAGCAAAGTATGTAGCAGCTTTCCATGACCTCATGGACAGCCTAGGTATAATTATTCATAATTTTTATATTTATAATATTTTACCTTGTTTTATTCAAACTATGCAAAGAGTATTTGAATGTACAGTATATGTGTGTATGTACATGTATATGTTTTATGTACGTATATATGTTTGTATGCATACTGTACAGTATGTTTGCATTGGCAATATTTGAAATATCTCTTAACATGCCAAAAGAAAAAAAAAACATGTAAACTTAAACATTGATTGATTATAATAACTCTTCATTGTCTGTAATTTTGCATTATTAAATCTGTTTCATGATAGATCATGATGTTCTATGATTATATTTACATTTAGCAGACGTTCTTATCTTATACTTACAGTAAATACAGGGACATTGCCCTCAGGCAAGTAGGGTGAAGTGCCTTGCCCAAAGACACAATGTCACTCAGCCACCTGACTCCCTATGATGTGTTGATAATTGCACGTATTGTCCCTTCACTGTGGACTGCGTTGGCAACACTGATTAACCCGAACATTCATGCCTATAAAGCATATTGAATTAAATTAAATTGAGAGAGGGAGATATGTAGAGGGGGGAGAGAGAGATGGTGATAGATAGAGGGAGCATGAGACTGGGGGGGAGGGGGGAGGGGGTGAAAGAGAGAAAGAGGTCAAACTTCCCCATAATTCCCTGGGTGTGTTGGGGAGTGTCTTCTGTACCATACGTCTCTTCTGCCTCCGTGCTTGCAGTCTGCCTCTGAACTACCTGTCTGCCTCTATAGTTCATGTCTGCACACACATACACACGAGTCAGTCCACACACCAAACACATGGAGTGGTCTCAACTCCACCATAGCCACAGTAACAGACGACACAGGGGTGGATAGCTCGGGGGTGGATCCAACCAGATAGCCAGATATCTTCCCTCAACCACCACTCCCCTCACCTCGCCATGCCGTCTGCCACAACACACACGACACACACTCACACAGGTTTGAGACCAGACCACTGGCCAGACCAGGTCAAACCAGGCCAAACCAGACCAGGTCAAACCAGGCAGAACCAGGCCAAACCAGACCAGGTCAAACCAGGCCAAACCAGGCCAAACCGGACCAGGTCAAACCAGGCGAAATCAGGTCAGACCACAGACCAAGACATATTATACCAAACCAGACCATATGGTACCAGGCAAGTCAATTAAGAATGGGGGAAAAATCAATTCACATTTGAATTGAGATTCAGTCTTCTAGCGATTCACATTGATTCACAAATGTAAATGTTGGTTTTTTTTCTTATGTTATTTTAGTTTTTTTAGTTTTTATGTTTTTGATTAAAAATCACAACAAATTGTTCATCAATTTTTAATCGATTTGTGACCCCAAGAATCGATTCCAATTTAATTGTGAGGTACCAAAAGATTGCCACCCCTAAAGTCCATATTATACTAGATAAGTCCATATTATACTAGACCAGACCATATTATACCAGACAAGTCCATATTATACCAGACAAGTCCATATTATACCAGACAAGTCCATTTTATACCAAACCAGACCATATTATACCAGACCAGACCATATTATACCAGACCATACCATATTATACCAGACCAGACCATATTATACCAGACCAGACCATATTATACCAGACCAGACCATATTATACCAGACCAGAACAGATCAGACTAGGCCAAAATAAACTTCTACACTCGCCCTCCACTCTCCCTTCCTCTATCCTCCACTTCCTCCCGCCCTCTTTTCACGCTTCTCTTGTCCAACCATGTGTCTGTGTGTGTGTGTGTATGTCTGTGTGTGTGTGTGTGTGTGTATGTGTGTATGTATGGAATGGGTGTGTGTATGAATGTGTGTCTGAGTGTGTGAAAGAGAATGTATGAGTGAATGTGTGTGTACACTTCCTTCCACCCCGAGTCTCTCTCCATGTCTCTCCCTCCCTCCTTGAAGGTGTGTTAGAAAAGTAGTAGGACTTCTGTTTAAAGGGCTTCTAGCATTGTGTGTGAGTGTGTGTGA
Source organism: Hypomesus nipponensis (assembly GCF_054491055.1). Lineage (NCBI taxonomy): Eukaryota > Metazoa > Chordata > Actinopteri > Osmeriformes > Osmeridae > Hypomesus > Hypomesus nipponensis. Next base: position 4,063,450 of record NC_140364.1, read on the forward strand.
GTGTGAGTGTGTGTGTGTGCATGCTGGGGGAGGGGTAGCACACTCCATCAGGCTAGCGGTGCAACCGGAGACAACAGAGAACAACTGCTTCCTCCCTGTTTCCTGTGATCAGAGGACTGGGGCACACACACACACACACACACACACAATCACACACACATTCACACACACACACACACACATTCACACACACACACACATTCACACACGCACAAACACACAGACAGACACACACACAAATTCACTCACATACACACATATATATATACACACATTCTCACACATTCACGCACACACACATTCACACACACACACACACACACACATGCACGTGCACACACACTAAAAATACACCCCCCGTTTAGCAAGAGGAAAGAGAGGGACCTGCTGCTGCATTGCTCAACACCGTTAACACGGTGCGATTCAACAACTTCTGCACCCTCAGTCTCTCTTCCTCTCAGTGTGTGTGTGTGTGTGTGTTTGTGTGAGAACATGTGAAAGGTAGGACCAACAAGCTAGTCAACAAATCAACCAGTGAGGTCTGCTATCCCCACCCTGTAAGCCCCTCCCCCTCTCAGAGTGCATTACCATGAGCCGAGTTAGCAAAGTAGCGCGGCCACCCTTAGCTGGGAACACGAGTCTGCAGGTTTAGGGTTAGCGTGTGCTGAGTTGTTAGGTTAGCATCTCAGGTTTAGGTGAAAATCCTAGTCTGCAGGTTTAGATTAGCTGGGAACACAGCTCTGCGGTACAACTGGGTTAGCAGGTCTGCGTCAAAAGCTAATATCAAAACCAACAACGTATAACTCTTCACACACACAAAAACCAGACAGACAGGTTCATCCAGAGCTTCGATATGATGAATACAGAGATTATCTACTGTCCTTGCCCACAAACAGAAGGGAGGGAGGGAAGGTGGGAGAAAAATGGAAGAGAAAAGGAGAGAAAGAGGAAGAAGGAGAGAGAGGGGAAGAGATAGAGGAAGAGAGAGTAGGAGGGAGAGAGTAGGAGGGAGGGAGGGAGGGAGGGAGAGAGAGAGAGAGAGAGAGAGAGAGAGAGAGAGAGAGAGAGAGAGGGAGGGGAGAAATAAATTTCAACCCCACCCAGAATCCACATAACAGCAGGATTGACAGTTGTCTCTCTCTTTCACACACACACACACACACACACACAGACACACACTCACTCAATCACTCTGGGCTGGTAATCCTCAAGGTGGGTAGTTCTCCTAGAGGTGTGGGGCTCTGACTCACAGACACAGGAGTGGCCCTGCACAAGTGTGTGTGTGTGTGGTGTGTGTGTGTGTGTGTGTGTGCCATGTACGTGCAAGTGTGGCATGTATGTGTGTGTGTGGACAGCAGACAGTCTCCAGTGAGAACATTCCCTTACAAAGAGAGTGAGAGTTAGGGACGTCTGATTCGCTTCACCGGACAGCCCACCCTGCAAGGAGCGACTCAACCCCACAAACCTCCACTATGCACCACAGAGATAAGATGTGTCATGCCATTTATGGCGGTGTGTGTGTGCGTGTGTGTGTGTGTGTGTGTGAGAGCG